>NW_024543089.1:15245000-15667500 GCF_018167655.1 Microtus oregoni
CTTGTGATGGTCTACTTTAGCATGAGTTTCACAGAAATACTGGTTTGTTAACTACTTTAAGAAACATTTCTTCTTCTTTTGGTTTTGGAAGATTTTTGTGAAGAATGGCATTACAATTAAACAGTTGATGTGACATTGACCTAGAAATATATATGATAAACAGTATGAAATGGATATCTTAGTGTTTCATATCTTTAATATTGTCATAAATTCCGTAACCTCTGTATCACTTGAGAAAGAAGTCAGTAGTTGATGTTTTTGGGGTGAAGGAAGCTTGTAAATGTTGAAACACTTGCCAGAATTGTAGTCTGACTTGAATTCAATTTCAACGTGTTGTATGAGATTGTAGACATCTGCAAATCCTACATACTCTCAAGAATTAAATTCAAGTCAAATGCCGATTAAAATGAACCCCAAATTTCAGTGTGTGCATGCCTGCTTTAATGTAGTGTGCATGCCTGCTTTTAATGTAGAGATGTCCTCCTACCATTGGAAAACCACAGTCATTTCAGACAACTGGAACTTGTTTGAGTTTTGTAAGAAAACTTGACTGTGTGTTTCAACTCAATGTATTATAACATCTTACCATTGTAACCTGCCTATAATTATTGTCTAACTTTGCTTGTCCAGCAATGAACAAATGTCTACTCATCCCAAACCAATGAAATTATTTCATCATAGCTGAACCTAGTGATTTAGTGAGTGTAATATAGGATAATTCATAGTATGGGTAAAGAGTTACAGAAACAGGAATGACTCCAACACATCCACATCACTGAAAATCATGGGTGGCATTACACAAAATCTGAACACATGGATTGTCCTGGACGTCAACCAGAGGGGTTCCTCTTCCCAGCAATTGTTAATACTATGAATTTGGGGAATTACCTTGTGATTCTCATAAATTTTAGGAAATTCTTGAGAGTTGCATGTCTTTTGCTTCCTGACTCTTATAAATTTGTTTACCTCATGAATTTTAAAGAACCTCCTTCTAGAAGGGAATATTTCAAATCAGAAGAAACAGATAGGAAGCATAATACAAACCTTTTCCATCACAAAATGATAAAATATTGCTTCACTCTATCCTTATAAGTTAATGATGGTATTAAGGACTACTTATAATGTGATCATTAGAAAGCAAAAGGAAAAAAGTTTCCTCAAACTTGAGAGTTTTCCCTCTCTAAATTTTGCATTCGTGAGCAGTAGCTTACAAAATATGCGTGTAATACCAGCAGCATCAATATTACTAAGGAGTTTATTGGAATTATAAGTCATATATATATATATGACAATATATATATATATATATATGACAATATATATATATATATATTGGTGAGTTGGAGAAAATTGGGATACTGTTCGGGAAAGAGTTAAATTCTGTAGAAAAAGTTGATTACATATCAAATACATTTATAATAAATTTCTTGATGTTCTCTCAAATAGCATAAACAATAGGGCTAAGGGACAAAATATTTTTTTTTTGTTTGAGACAATAAATAGTTTTACCAAGTACTAGCTGATAACCAAAGTATGTACTAAGAGACTCCCCGTAAGAGTTTGTCTTCTGACATGCTGAATTGCCGCTGGATGATTGGCAGCTTAATAAAATCTGTGAGTGTTCAACGTGGAGCTGTTTGGTTATTTACTCCCCTTCTGTGCTGCATGCATGAACTGCCACAGCCTGATGAATCACTGAAGACTATGAGAAGTGACACACACCTCTTCCTTTAGCGCCTGGTCACACTGACAGCATCAATAGAAAAACACATCATGGTTTCTAAAGTGCCACATTTTGGGCATTTACCCGGAATAAGACATGAAGCTCTTTAAGGAAAGCAGTACTGTGTTATCATTAAGGGCCAGCTGACAAAGAGCAAGTGTGCTTTGAGCTCAGTCTAGTCATCATTCTTCATTTCTTCCCGGCTTAGATGGAAAGCCCACCCACATGGGCTCAGAACAGGGCTGCGGCTATCGCGCACTTTAAAATCTCATTGATAGATTGATTTCATCAACACCCATCGTGGTTCCTGCCCATTGGGAGACGCTCCCATTCTCATTAGGGTCCTATAATGTCTGTGGCTAACATTGTTCTCATGCAAATAGAATGACGCAGAAGATAAGTGCCATGAAAATTCAATTTCCCTCGACCGTCATTACCTCGTTTCTTTTAGTTATTCCCACTCCAGTCTGCAGGAGGTAATGTGTGCAATCTGCTGGTACTTCTGCAAGATGATTACTGCATTTTGGTAATGAATTTCCCAGCACTAGGGGGTGTTTTAGCAGGTTCCCTGGTTTACCTAATGTGGACTTGGCAACACTCCTTGCTCGGCCTTTGCCCAGTGGATTTTCACTATGGTGAATGTATTATGACTAGAACTTATATCCAATACTTTTCCTTCTTTAATCACCAGTAGCTCATTTGGGATAGAATGGATGATTTACTCAATGCTGTCTGGAAAATAAATCAAGATTTATGTCTACTCATCCAAATCAAAGGAGAAAGCACACGCAAAATCTCTCTAAGTGGTCTATCAGTAATGGTGTTAGTGTAACTATATTGTAAAACATATTAAAACGATAAATGCACTTTTAGCTAAATTATGTTTTACAATTGCAGAAAATTTCTGTGTGGGCTCATTCTTAAAATGAGAGAATTAATGAGGTGCCCTTCAAATCCCCAAATGTAATATTATTCTCTATATTTTAAAGTTTTTCTACAGTGTAAGCCAATATGTAAAAACTGTATAGTCAACCATTTGTCTTATTTTAGAAGCTTTTTGCTTTGCCAAAATGATCCTCCTTTTATGTGGCTTTTAGTCTGGGAGCTAGATGTAAAAACCAACAAAGCAAGTGAAAGAAAGAAGAAAAACATATACAGGGAACTATATAAGTTTATCAAACATAACAGATATAAAAATTCATCATACAGGGTGTGAAGTATCCTTCCTTTGATGAATATTGTAGAAGTAGAAAAGTACTACAAAATAAGATAGTTTTCAATGATAATATACAATTTATTTCTTTCCTAAATGGTACTTCGTTTATAGTACCATTGTATGTATTATATAGACAAAAATTTAAAGATTTTTAACACTTATTTGTACATTAATTTTGGAGAATAAATTTTTGGACCAATATTAGGGACTTTTTCTAGAAGAAGTATATTTACACAGTTCTGTTTATATGATCTTGAGTTATTCTCATTGACTTTATGGCTCTATTATGTAGTTCCCCACCAAACTGTACTCATTTATTAATTTTTGCCCACCAATTAGAGTTGTTGACATGATTAAATAAGAAGTTCTTTCTCTACCTAAATTATTTCACAGTATGAAGCTACATGTGGCACATATGTGAAATATATTTCAGCAAACGTGATGAAAGTGTTCAGAATAGCTAGTGTATCTGCGATAGGGTGTACATATGAGTAGTTGCTGACATGTGGTATAGACCATCATACTTGAATTCCAGTTATAGTATTTCTACTTCCAGTTAGACCCTGATCACATAAATACTGCATTTTTAGCGTATAATTACACAGCAGCTACAGTTGATGTTGACCTAGAGAAATATGGATACTGTAATTTTAAGCTAAAAACTGCAACTTGAGTGTGAAATTGTAGGTTGATTTAAGGCTGCGTGTTTTGAGATTGCTCTTCTGAAGAACCATCTTCTACTACGATAATTTTCTCAATTTCCTGGGGAATTAAAATATGTAAAGTGTTATTAAAGCATCCTTTATGGCTGAATGGTTAGCTGGTTACAAAAATAGATAAAAGGAAACCTCCAGTAGGTTGGCAGGAGTTGCTAATCACAACCCTCCCTTGCAGTAAGTTTCATAGTCTTGCCTGCCCAGAAAGATGAAGCCAATGGTGTATGACCACCCAAGGTACTTAATCCCACAGTGATTTAGTTGTTTGTTTAGGTGCTGAAAAAGAAAATATTATGAACACAATAATAATTACGTATTTAGATTTTTGCATCTCTTATACAAAGGGCCATCTTGCATAAAATGTAGCCTCAGCACTATTTCTATGAAGCTTCATTTGCATATAGAGCAGTGGGGAGCTAGTCAGTCATAGGCTTCATTTGACAATGATACCATGATTGATAACTTGTCATATAATTAAGTGTTTTCTGTGACCACTTTTCCAGGAGTGTTTATACTCTATGCAACTGTAGGCATGGCAATAAAACATGTAGTGCATAACATGAAGGGTGAAAAGAAAGAGTGAAGAAGATAAGAAGAGATGTCATCTCTATGCTAGCAATGAGTATATGGACTAAAATAAAAATATTGTGCTTAGAAAACATTTAATATTGTCTTCTATGTGTAATTAAAATAGCTTTCAAACAGATTAACAATGGTGTCTGTGAGCTAAATCCAATGACACTTATTTTACAGATGCCAAATTCAGAAACTTCCCTAACTGGATTATTGGAAACTATGGTATACACCAGATTTGCCAACCCATTTCCTCATTCTCTTACAAGTAATATAGCAAAGATAATTGTTCATGATGATCTCTTAATGAATCAAAAAGCCCATCTTTCATGTATTTTATATATGTCCTTTCTCTCGAATAGTTCCTTTAAGTAGGACAAAGCCTTGGTACAAGCCCATGGATGCACACTTGGAATCCTGTCTCTTCACTGTAAGGATTCTCTCTTTGGGGGTTTCAGAAAATTTGATGTTATTTATTTTTCTTTTGTGAATCCTATGTAATACGGAATTCACAAGCATCATGGATTTCAGCTAACTTTTAAAAGGTGGATAATTTAACGTATTTTTCTTATCCTCTGAACACGTAATAATAAAGAATATGTGTATAGGTTTTTGTCAATGCTATTTTAATTAATATAATCCTGTAAGTTTTTAATTGTCCATGTTAGGCAGAGGCTGAAATGATTCTATCCATAGTCCAGCCCATCATTTAACTCTTAACTTACAGATATTCATTAACCTAATGAAAAACATTGTGTTCTATGCCGTTCAGGTGCAGTGCTATGTGTTTTGAAATGCCTAAGGCACAGGGGTCAGCTATAATTGTTAGCATCTTTTAAGGATTTTCCAGTGTTTTCTTCCAAAGTGCCCTGTAATTGCACATTACACTATTTGGAATAATTTGAAATTATCTGCATGTATTTATTTGATTAATGTCTGTTTTCACAAGATGATTGACAGCTCCTTTCTCCCCCAGTTTACACCTGATACTTACACACATCTCAGATACTAACTATGCATTTAAGGAAAACTGTGCTGACTATACATGATTTATAACCACTTGACTATGAATCTTACAGTTACATATGAAACAAAAACAGTAAAGCAGTGATCAGTATTATTTATTCACTTCTACAAGAATGCTAAATGACTTTTTTTATCATTTTAATTGCATACATTGTGGACAGTATTTTCATGTTTTGATTCGTTTTCATATTTGGATTCAGCTCAAACACAAATTTCTTCTCAAATATTCATCATATTTTCATGGAAAAACTTAAAATCAATTCTACAATTTTTTTACACACAATGTTGGCACTATCTATATTGAAAATATTGTGTATAGAGTTCCAGAAGTCTTGCAGCATGGAAGAACTGATGTATACCCATAAACACAAGTAACTGTATCAAAGGGTATAGAGTGTCATAAATATGCTGCACCATATGTGTATCAATCAGGATTTTTATCAATTTCCTACTGTATCATAGGTAAGGTAAAAGGACCTACTGAAAAATATGTATAGTGTATATAGATGAATTGCTATGTTGTGATATTCTGGATGCAAAAAGAACTAATTTATTGAGATGCTGTTATTGGTATTGTAATACCTGCACATTATTTTAAAGTATTTTAATGCTTGTTTATTTACTTTTGGGTTTATCACATACACACCCACATATACACACATGTGCACTATTGTGAATATGTGGAGATCCCAATAACTTTCAGTAGTTGGTTCTATCTTTCCACCACATGAGTTCTTGGCATTGAACTCAGGTCATTGGTTTTGATGAAAAGCACCTTTTTCCTACTGCCCTAATTTTCTTTTCTATGATAAAAAACCACGACTAAAAGCAGCCCAAGAAAGAAAGGGGATTATTAAGTTTACATGGCCAAGTAATGCTTCATCATTGTGGGATGCCAAGGGAGGAACTCAAGCAAGGCAGAAATCTGAAAGTAAAAACAGAAGCAGAAACTTCAGAGAAATGTGGCTTATTGTCTTGCTTATCTACTTATCGTTGCTTGCCCACACAACCTAAGACCGCCTCCCAAGGGATGCCATGGCCCCTAGTTGCCTGAGCCTTCCTCTCTCAATTAGCACTCAAAAAAAAAAAATGCCCCATAGACTTGCCTACAGGCAATCTGATGGTTTACTCAACTGAGGTTTTCTTTTTGATGAGTTTAAGCTTGTGTAAAATTGACAAAAATAACTAACCAACATTCTCACTGCAAGGGCTTGTCAACTTTCTTGTTATTGTTACATAAATTCACATGAATATACAAGTACTTCAAAATTGATAAACTTTATAAAAACATGTGACATATGAATAAGAAAAGAGCCACATGTAGAAAATGAAGAATAAAAGAGTTCTTTTTAGCATTGTTCTACATAGAGTATACTATGCCTATTATTTTCATACTTAAAAGAATTTTACTGAGCTTGTAAAAATTTTAAAATATTTGTAATCATCTTTTAACATACAAATTTTCACATTGCTTCATACTCACACACACACACGCACACACACATGTACATGTATATTTTGCAATACTATGACTTTATCCCAGGGATGTGACCTGATCAAAAAGATTATACCGCTGAGCTACATCCAAGTCCCTGTTTTTATCCATTTTAGTGGGCTTATATAAATATAAAAATATAGATATCTAGCTGGATTACGTTTTGCATTTATATACTGTACTTACCTGCAACAAGAATAGGTGTTTGATGAAACTGACCATGATGCCCACTGTATAGGCTTTCTAATGCTTCAGTGCCAGAGCCCCAACAGAACATCTGCCTCTTTCTGCAACTCTGCGGACAGGGACCCTTCCCTTTCCTGTACTTCTTTTACTTTGGCAAATTGAAAATATACATAAGAGTCCAGAGAGTAGTATAATATTTATGTGTGTCCATATGATACATATCTTTGTTATACTTGACTGAAATATCTTTATGAGCCACTCTCAATATATATGTAAGGGCCAATTGAGTGTTATTTGCATGTAGTATCAATTTTCTCATAATATTCTAGTGTTGGGCTCCTAAAGCTCAGCCTTCTTCTATACAGTTACTGTAAATTTTCACACTTAAGAAATTATCTATTAGTTCCTCATAGTTGATGCTCCATATCCAAAGATCCCTATTTTTTTAGTATGTACAACATATTTTAAAATATATTTTGCATTTATTTCTTTGTGTGTGTGTGTGTGTGTGAGTGTGTGTGTGTGGCATGTGTGTGTGAGTGTGTGTGAGTGTGTGTGTGTGTGTGTGTGTGGTGTGTGTGTGTGTGTGTGTGTGTGTGTCTCAGTGGAAGTGTGGAAGTCAGAGGACAATATGTGGACATTGATATTTCCTCTGTGGGTCCTAGAGATTGAGCACAGGTTCTTAGGCTTGGTAGAAAGTGTCATTCACTGCTAGCTCATATATAATATGTTTTTGGCAGGATATTTAATTCTGCATTATACATTACTTTTACATGTCTCATGTCTCAATTCCTGTTTATCTTCACTTCTCATTCTGTATTTTTAATTTGAAAAAAAAAATGACGAGAATTCTTAGATTTTGTGACATGGAAGATTTTGCATTGTCCAGTGTTTAGCTAATTTGTGTATAAATGCTATATATAATAAAGGCTGGAATAAATAGTTGTAAGTTGGGAGCAATTATTGTAATGCCGCACTTTTATTTAGTCTCTCCTCAATACATTGTCAAGTAATGGGTCCAGATTAAGTAGAGAATAGATTAACCTCTTTCTAATTTTATAACAAAATGCATGTGCACAGGCAGATTAGTTGGCTTCTGTGGTTGCTTGGATGAGAATGACCCCTATTGACTCATATATTGGGATGAATATTTGATCTCTGTTTGGTAAAACGGTTTTGGGAAAGATTAGGAGATGTGACCTAATTGAAGGAGGTGTGTCACTGTGTGGCTCTGCTGGAGCCAAAACCCATACCTGCCTAAGTCTTTCTCTGTACTTCCAATTCGAGGATAGTATAGAACTTCTGAGCTACTACTCCAGTGCCATCATTTGCCTACCTGCTGTCATGCTTCCCGCCACAATGGGCATGAACTCTAACCCTCTGAAATTATAAGTAAGTCCCCAATTAAATTCTTTTTATTATAAGTTGTCTTAGACATGGTGTCTCTTCATAGCAAGATGAAAAAAAAAAACAAGGCAGCTTCTTTAGACATTAAAATCCTATATTTGAAATAAAATGACTGAAGTCATTTCTATTGCTAAAATAGTATTATGCAAATGCTTTATATTTTATCATACTACTCTATTTCCAGTTAGTATATCTACTATAAGTAAAAAAAAAACAAAAAATCACAGCAATATTTTATCATGTTTGGAGTAACAGATAATGTGTATGTGAAATTAATTTCCAGAAAGTTTCAGAACATTATTTATAGATGCAATATGGTCAAAGCTGTATACAGCTTACCTATTTTAAACTTTCAAGCTATGAACCATGCTATGGAAAGCTGGCTAAATTCTTCAAAGAAATTAGACGTCCTTGATTGTATCTTCTATACATACTCAGAATTTTTCTTCTTTTTTAAATTTTAATCTTAAGGAAGAAGATTAAGACAGCCATACTTCACAAATATTAATTTTTGTGTGTTTTATTTATTTATTAAGTCAGTATATTTTATGCTCTTCAGAAGGATTAAATGTCAATGCACTGCTTAGACCTTCAGAATGTATTTTTGCATTAGAAAAAATAAAAAACACTCCTTCCAGATCAGTTCAAGTATTCTACAGTGACAAAAGCACAAATACTTTGAATTTTCTGTAGAAGTGTGTGACTCTTGTATAACAGCTCTGTCAAGTATTTATACATGTCCTCCAGGATAGCAAATAATTAGGATACACAATATTATTTCTACAATGTCTTTCAAGAGTACCAGTGTGATGTCTCCTGCTGCATCAAGTTCACAGGTCTTGTGAAATTTGCGTAGCAAAAATCTGAACATGCAAATCTGAAACTCGTTTTCAGCTTGATCAGGAAAATGATATCTGTGAGTCAAATGAGAAAAGTTAATGGAATTAATGCAGCACCTTGAAAAGTGTGTTGGTACATGTTAATTTACTTCTCATAAGGTAGATTTCAAGCATCTTCCTTAACTTATCATGTCCATTTACTAAAGCAGAGCGCACAGTGAACTCTCGAAAGGCGTAGCATTCCTGCAGGAATTTCATTGAACGTTCCAGTTGCCTCCAGATACATGAAAATAAAGGCAGGATAACAGAATAGGAGCTCTTAATTCTGATGACATGCTTGGTCCTGGGAAATTCTGTTACAAATGAGCATTTCATGAGTATGTACCATTAAAAGGAATACTGCTCTCTAAATCCTATTTTATAAAACTGCCTGACCTCCATATGGAGATCTACTTTATTTTATTGATCAATATATAGTTTAAAAAGTACCAGGGAAAACATGGCTACCAAAAACAATTGAGTCCTCATCTAGGTGCAGTGGGTGTGGTAATTGAAGTTGGGCAACTGAGTGGACTTTAGCTTGTGTAGTGTCAGGGGATATTCCTCCCTGCTTTAGGAGCAAAGATTGTCTTTGTCCCTCAGTGACAGTGGGGGTAAGGAGTATCAATGATTTCATTTCCAATAGCTCAGAGAAGACTGAGTCCAGGAAAGGTTTTCTCCTTCCATTTTTATAGTGCTCATATCATGTCTGTATGAACACAGACTTCAGCTTCTAGCAATATTTGATTACAGAGAATATATATCGTATTTTTATTTTCTATGTGCAGTTATGAACAAGTCCTTAGCTTATGTTATAGGTCAAATGGTTATTCAATATTCTATTAGCTTCCACACTTCCATTGAATAGGTTGAGCAGGTGGATTCATTTTAGCTTTCTCTGTCTGAAAGGGCTCTTTGTTTCAGTACTTGCCTTTTAGTTTTCAAGAGTTCATAAATATATTTCATTTACTTTACTTGACAAAGACTGTAAATTAAATTAAATTTAAAAAGCAATCATAAGACTCTTAACATGGCAGTTGTTTGTAAATCATCCTTACTGGGTAGGAGATGTTAATTTATATGCCTAAAGAACATCCCCATATTTTAATAAAAATACCATAAGCAGAATAGAATAAAAGATTATACCATGGGAATTTAGTGCATATTGTTTCTGAAAATCATCTTGCTCTTGTAAGTGGAAATTATTTTCTGCTTGTAAGTTAAAAATCATGTTCCCCACCTGTCAATTAAGCTACTTACCTTTGCCACTTTAGTAGTGCCTTTGCTAGAACTGATTTAGGGATCTATATTGGAAAGCTGCTGAGATTACGATAGCCTTGACTTGATACGGAACTTTTTTTCTTTCTTTAAAGCTTCTTTTTCTAAAGATAAAGGTCATTCCAAGCAGGTAGTTCATGAGTTAAAAGCATCCCAAAAGGGTGGGCATCCCAATGAAAACTGACACAGTTTCCCACAAGGGGATAGGAGTTGAGCAGTGTCTTCCAGCAGTAGTCCTCCCAGGGTCTCGGGGGGTGGGATTGGATCTGACAGTGATGGGCTTCCCTTGACTTCTGCCTTTCTTTGTACCTTGCTCTGGTCCATGAAAATAGCACACATCAGGCTCCTCCTGACACCAGGGAGGCTTCATAAATCAGTCACCGAGTGCTCTGGCACAGACCTTTAACCACGGCCTTCCCCCCAGACCTGACACCTGTCACCTTTTAAAGAGTGTACATTCTCCATCACTGTAGCTAGGACCTGTTTCTTATTTATCCACTCTCATATTCTGGTGAGGTGGTATGATTAGGGAGGGCCATCCATATGATTCAACCGCTGCCATTCTGGGCTTAGTTGACGTATATTTATGTCCTCCAAATTGGGAATCCCAGGTAATCACTGACTAGACAATTAACAACATAACATATCATACAGGATTTATAACATTAAAAACATTGTATGTTAAAAGGCCATAAGCATGTTTTAAAAATCAGATCTAATATGTTTGTAACTATTGATAGAATGTTTGTTTAGTGGTTTATTAATTCTTAAGGGTCATAAGAGCTAGTTCCAGAACAGGCTCCAAAACCACAGAGAAACCCTGTCTCGAAAAAACCAAAAAAAAAAAAAAAAAAAAAAGAATTAGTGAGTTAAGGGCAAATGTCTTAGACATCATAAAACTGTAAGCCTTGCACTAAGCCAGTAATTCTTGGCTAGTTATTTACAAAAAAAAATATATTCTTTTAGTAATAAACCAGTTCCAATTCTGGAAAATGTATGTGCCTCAGTAATAACATTTTGTAACTTGGTTTTGTACTATGTGTGCTATATAACTAACTTTGTGAAATCTTTCCACTTACAAAGAAGAGTTATTAAAAAGCCATAGGAATAGTTAGCAAAGTCATTAATCTACTTCCATAGAAGCATATATGCTTGCCAGTGTTTGCATATTAATAGCATTAAAATTAGATAATGAATGTATATTGGGCATTTCTATCCTTTCCTAAATCCATGTGAGAGATCTTATTTTGAATCATTTTGAAGCAAATGAAAACCACAATGTGTTTATAATTGGAGGTATTAAGTGCAAAATACAAGTGGAGAGTCCTTAAAAGGGACAGAAAAAAAAAGTCAGTTTTCTATTGATTGCACTGTGGTGGGATAAATGTGTGGCTTCTGCCTTTAATGGAAGCTGATTGTTCAGGGATGTGCCGGCGAGACTGGTCGATGCTTGAGCTGTTGTTTACTGGGAAGAACAATATCAATTTTCCAGAGGGATGATTGGTGGTATGTCAAGGCTGTCACCCTTTTCTCCTCGTCACTGACAGACACCCCAGTGACAATTACCAGAAGGGGACATTGACTGCACTGGCATATACACTAGAGGATATAACTGGCAAACAAAAAGGGAGGAAGGCACTCCTGTAAAAAAGATATAATCAGTAGTTGTCAGGACTGGTTACATATATGATGACTGAATACAGAACCACAGTGCAATGTCTTTCCCACTGAGGGACCTCGGGCCCATTTCATCCTGCTTAGGAAATTAACTTGGAATGTAGGGAGGCAGCATTAATTGCTAAAATCATTTTTTTCTCCTAGTTAGAATCATCATAAATGTTTTAATTTATCTCTTCCTTTTTTAAGAAAAAGATTTCTGAAGTTATATTGGGGTTAAAAGTAGATGCTTTCACTGGATAGGAGTGGTTATGTGTGCTAGATTTCTCCTTAAGTTAACTTCCTTGAGTTTTCCTCCTGGGTTTATATTACTGGCTTACATGTAATACATGAATGAAAAGAGAGCTGCTCCAAAAGTAACATTGAAATTCTGCAGGTGCATCTGTGCAGGCAGGTAGTGTATTCTGTATATGTCTGGTTTTCTAGACAGCTTCTTGTTTTCCCGTGTTATCCTTTTCCTTTCATTCCAGTGCTTAATATCAAATAAGTTTATTTTAAAGCATCTGGACCTTCAACGACTACATTAACATGCAGACAATATTCACAACTGGCTGAATCAGAACTGCCAGATAGCTTCATTTTCTTTCTCTGCAAGAAATTATTCTTTTCTTTCATCCATTCTTCAGTTGAGGGTCATCTATGTTGTTTTTAGCTTCTGATTATTATATGCTGCTATGAATATTGCTGAGTGATTGTCCTTGTGGTATGATTGAGTATGAGTATATATCCAAGTGTGTTAGTAGTGGGTATTGAGGCAGATTGATTCCTGATTTTCTAATAAACAACCATAAAGATTTCTAGAATGTCTGTACAAGATTGCTCTCCTGCCAGCAGTGGAGGAATGTTCCCGTGACTCCACATCTTCTCCAGCTAAACTAAGCTGCCCCCAGTATTTTTGACTTTAGCCGTTCTCACGGGTGCAATATGATATCTTACACGATGGAGTATTACTCAGCTGTAAAATTTAAAAAATGACATCATGAAATTTGCAGGCAAATGAATAGAACTAGAAAAGACTATCCTGAGTGAGGTAACCCAGACACAGAAAGACAAACATAGTATGCACTCTCTCATAAATGGATAGAAAATATAAAACAAAGGATAACCAAGCTACAATCCACAACTCCAGAGAACTGGGAGCATGGGGGTAAGGGGAGAGGGTGGAGGAGGAGAGGGATGAAGAAAGGGTAGTGGAAAAAAATATCTCAATAAAAATAATTTTAAAAAGCTGGCTAGAAATAAGCCAAGCTAAGAAAAAAATTATTCCCCACCAAAATTTTTATAACATCAAGGTGATAGTAGTTATGCTTATGCTGGGGAAAAAAGAGCAAAGTTACCAACTATTTGAGAACTAGTACTGATTGCAGGCACGGCCTAAACTTATATTTATTTGCCTGAAGGTGATTTACTTCTGGAACACTGGGCACTCTATTCATAGATGGACGACCATCTTTCTCTGTGCGTTCTGCATGACAGACCACACAATTTACAGGTGTTTTTTTTCCCCCTTCTGGAGAAATAATTTTTAAATCTAATTCCCATAATCTAAAAAAGTACATAATTACTAAAACTTGGCAAGCAGTAAGTATGAATAGTGGTATGAAAAGTTACATATTGCACTACTGTTTAGAGGAAATCAATATCATTTTTAAAGTTGTCTGTTTCGGCATTTTTGGTAACATTTCATGAGTTTATAAGAACAAATGTTATTGAAACATCTCTAATAATGTTAGTTTCTATATTAATATATACAGAAACAATTTTTTTCAATTTTCTTTTATTTTAAACAAGTAGGATCCAGTACTATCAAATGATAGCCCATGAAGGGATTTCTGATTCAGCTTCTAGGATGCCTATGCAAAAATTATCTTTAATTTCCTCCCATAAACCATGGACTAATTGATTTTCCATTTAACTCATTAAAAATAGATACTTAACTTTTCAGAAGATTGTCTCAGAAATCCAAAGCATGCCCAGATCCTCTGGGATGCCGTCAACTGACCATTGCATCAGGCCAGAAATAGTGACCCTCCTCCTTGTCAAGACTGAAGTATTTATCCCATTTCCCAGCAGATAAACATTTGCAAGGCAAATAATAAATTAGCCATTAATCAGAAGAATGTTTGCATTCAATGAACTCTAAATGGAGTGGAGATGTTGGGTGGACAGACAAGGTAAATCAACAAGGCAGAATCAATTACAAGGAACAGCCTCCTGGAGTTTAGAAGGCATCAGATAGCATACTGGAAGATTTTGGAAGGCAAGAGCAATTTTAAAGAACGAAAAATTACTCATTACAAAGGTGTGGATGGATTTTACAAATGGACAGAAGCGTCACACGCTCTATGTATACTTAGGCCTCCAGGTTAAGAATATGGATTGGATGTCAAATATTTATTTTTCAAAGATGTGTGGATTTAATTTTTTAAACTTAGGGAATCCCTTATATTTTTTGAAATTTAATGTATCATTATTCTTTCTCAAATGTAGGGTCTGCTAGGCATATAGTTTCCAAAACAAGAAATGGTCTCAGTGGTAGAGTATTCCTTCTTCTTAATGGGTTTGTCAGTTCATTTGTAAACGCAGAAGCTTCCAGGTTCCAGATCTTAGAAGTCCATATGGGAACTTTCACTTAGCTACTTACAAATCATATGAATGATCTGTGAAAGTTACTTCACCTTTATACCTCCTAATTTCCTCAGATATAAAATAGAATGACAGGGTCATTTTTCATAGAATGCATATCAATATAAATTCTAATTTTTTATATTTAAGTATTTCTAAAAATCAGTTATATCTTGTTTCTGAAGATTAAATCTAATAAGTTAGAAATGGATATCTTGTTTCTGAAGATATTATAGCTAAAAGTATTGAGAGGCCCAGTTGTAATGAAGAGGCAATATTATCTTCTGCTATTCCCTTGAGGTTAGAAACTACAACCTTTGTTTTCTTTAGAATTAACCAACAGGGAGATTGCTCTTGACTCCACATTCGTGCCATCTGGCAGATTCTGTCCTAGCATTGTCCCATGCAGTGTTTCAGGCTTCCTCAAGGTAAACGTTTGATGATTCCTGGACTCTCTAATTGCTTCTTCAATTATCTACACAAAAGTACTAGAAAGAAGGAAAACGAAGCCTGGCCCTGACACCGGGAGTCGCCTAGCAAGCCCTTCTGTTTCTGTTTTCTCAGTTTCTTCCCTTGGTGTAATTCTAACCCCAAATTAGTTTTCCTAGACTAAGAAGTTTGTGGAATAATCACACCTTTTAAACAAGAAATTAATTGGGTCATAGATATCCTATCCTCATAGTTTCGTTGGATTAAAAAAAAAGTACTGCTAGTCAGGAATTTTAAATGAATACCTAAGATATTGATTAACATTGCCCCAAGCACAGTGTAATTAATACTTCTTTTTAAAAAAAGTTTAGGGCATACAAATTATATTCATCTAAGAAAAAAAACCGTCCTAAAATACTTTTACTAGGAAAACATTTTACATAATACAATTTAACTGGCTTTTGTATACCACTTGCCATGGTTCTTGTTTACTTGTTAACTTATCTCTATCCAGTCATTCCCATCTCTGTGCAATATTCATATTTGATACCTAGTTTATAGGTTTATCATCTATTTCTTTGGTGAAATGATTTGGATTTCCCATTTACTTCAAGATTTCTTCAAATTGCTTATTACTTTCTTTTGATTCTTTTTTGATATTCATACTCAAAACTAATCTACTCTATTCTTAATTTCATACTCTACCTTTCAACTGTCTCTCCTCTGCATTCCATGTTTTTTTCTTGTTCAAAACAGGAAATGATTGCTCCATTTTCCATCTTAAACACATTTGAACATTTAGTCAAACAACCAGATACCCATAAACTGTTGAATATGATTGAACATTTACACTGAAACAATTATTTATTCTAGATCAATGTTTGCACATACATGCAAATACACATCATCAATCAATAAATATATTATTAAAAATAAAATCTCCAGTACATATTTATTCCAAACATGCTAGCAAGTAGAATTCACTACCAATAATTAATCAACAGACTAGAGAAAGCCCTCAAAACAAACAAACAAAATTTAGCAACAGCATTAAATCTAAGGCAGTGATGATAGCATTTCATACAGATGCTATTCTAATTTTTATATATTTGTTTTCTACCTTCATCATGTAAACAATTACGTATCACTATAAATATTATATATTATATATATAATAATTGATCTACATAAACTATGTTACCATATAATGATACTCTCTATGATATAGCTTTATTCACTTTTTCCCTCAATATCTTGAACAAAGAGAAGGTGGCCCCTGTTATGATTAAGAATATTATTTTCCCGCTGTCAAGTGTGAGTTTGAAATGGAGGAGAAACATGAGTTTCTTGATATATATACTGTTGTTTATACACCACACTAAGGGAAGGCAATGGGCTCCTGATATGAAGGCTGATAACTTGGATATCTGTCAATGGTTTCAAAGTAATTCTCTGTGTGATAATTAGTATATCTTAGGTATGTATTAGCATACATATAGATCTATTAACTGTGTGTGTTCTTTTAATGCTAGATTATTTATTCTTATGGTTCATATTCCCAGTGTTTTACTTTAAAAAGTATTGAAAATAAAAAGCTGTTTTACAAAATCTTGCATAATCAAAACTCAAAGAGTTTTAATATTTAGACATCACTTGAGTACTTGCCTTTAGATGTAGTTTGTCTATGTCCTTAACATAAGTGTCAAACCTCCTGGTCACTTGCTAATGGCTCTTCACTGCTCAGGAGATTGAATTGCTGTGGGAAAGTTTACTAAGTAAGTCTGTGGAATGAAAAAGAAAATTCTTAAGTAGAAGGCTTGAGCACATGCCTTCTTTTCAACTATTTTTTATATTTCCACAAAACTGTATTTTATTCTTTCACATAGTTTATGACCCAATGCCTTGAATGCACATGGTTTTTTAAATTATATTTTATAATATTGATATAGATAAAAAGAATATTAATTATTATCCATAACAAAATATTAGGATCAGCAATGTAAATAATCAAGAAAGTCTCATAAAATCTGTAAATCAAAGATAATAATAAATGTCATTAAAAACAGGACAGGATATTGAAGCTAGCTTAAACAACTAGCAGGAATGCTTTCAAAAGTGAAATATATAACTAATATATAAATTATAAAAAATAAAAGGAATTGAGTATAAATTAGCAATATATAATGCCTTGTTCAGTCCCTAAGTTTAGGGACAGAAACCAATCTGAATCTATGTGTTTATGTGTTTGATTTAGCATCTTGAGTTTGAACTCTGGGCCTTGGGCAAGGGGCACAATGATGGAAAGGAATCAAACATGAACTATTCCTAGTGCCTTAAAAATGTACCTGTATTTAAATCTGCAAAGCTGTAGTTGTTTTCTACTAAAATGTAAATAAGCAAATATAAACATTAGATGAAGAAGTGACTGAGGCTTTGAAGGGTTCAGGCGAAGAGATTCCTGACTGCTGCCGCTGGGTTAGACTATCTCTTCGAGGCTGGGGTCTAGGTCTGCTGTCAGGAGACAGGCTCCCAGAGAGTCCATTTGTAACCAGATAAGGAAGAGTGACAGCAGCAGTGGGACTCATGGCTCCCATGGAATGACAGGTATTGACTGGACTCTGGGCAGTGTTTGAGACAGTGAGGGAGTCGATAAAAACATCAGGGCTTGTTTGAAGTAACACTGCAAGCGATGCTTCAATTTACCACCTGGAAAAGAGCCACGGTCCTTTCCCCCATATTTGTATTGGTGTAATCTAGCACATAGCTTTATCTTCTGTTTACCACTAAAAGCACCAGAAGTTTATAAGGAGTCTTTGGTACTACACAGAGGAGAGAAAACACAGGAGTATAAGTTTTGGCACGCAAAGCAGATGTTTAAGCCTAGAAAAATAAACCTCATTTGAATCACCAAAATATGGAAGAAAAAGTTTAGCAAATAACAACAATAATTGGAGAAAAAAGTTGTTGTATGTGAAGGATAAGGTACTCTTAATCGTTCCTCAGAAATCCTTTATATGTATTCTATATACTGTCTCTAGTGATTAGAACTTCATAATCACTATTTTTATGAACAGAATGTTCATAAAAACACAAGGGATAATATCACCATCATTTTAAGGATCTTACCCAATGCTGCTTTCTAAATGAAAATATTCTCCTGAAATGCTCCCCACCTATTCTTGAAACTTACTGCATAAAAACCATATGCACTAAAAAAAATCACACAAACACCTTAATTTAATACTATGACAATTCAAGTGAAATGACTTTTGAAGTAGCAACTCATGCTCTAAAATCTATGATACTTAATTAACTCAGCGGGATTCCTGATAAAAAATTTGTTTGTATTTATTAGCACAAATACATATGATCCCTTAAACTTGACGTGACCAAATAAATATGGCTTTTTACAAATACTAGATTATTTAAATCTCTCTTGGTTGCTAGTGTTTAATATTGCCCATCTACTTAATAGTGATTACACTAGTGAGTTGAATTGTTCTTTGATTGGGTCAGGAACATTTTAACAGTTTAGTGACCATTAATCTCAAATGATCACCTCACCAGGCTGATTGATATGTTGTGGATATGATAAACACATATAGGGACACTTTCTTAGTTCGACATTTTTTTTTCATAATGGTATGCCAATCTTAGATCTGTCTTGCTACTTGAAGCATTCTCAGTAAATAATATCAACAACAGACAATGGAAAAAATCAAGAGAAGTTTATCGTTTACTAGTTGTGTTTCAAGTGTATCCTCTTTCTAAAATTTTCACAGAAGACAAAGAGGAATGTGACTTAACCAAATAACTCAAAGGACACATAAGTTGAAAATAGTATTCTCTGGGAAAAATCATACACAGAAGATTGGAGGTTTGAATATTTCAATATGTATTAATAACATCTTAAATCTTAGTTTAGATATCTTAAGGCAGATATCTTACCTATATTAATTGTTAAACATCAAATTATAATACAAATGTATTAAACTTCAAAGTCATGCAACTTTATGACTTATTGTCCAGTCTAATGAGGTTAATTTGCCTGGTGTTATTAAGAGGAATATTGTGAACATCTGTATTGAGTATTACTTAGTATTGAGCTTCCTTAGTAGATCCTGGAATTGTTTATGTTGCCTGAAAATTATCATCGTGTTGCCTGGGTTATCCTATTGCTATGAAAATGTCAGCTGCTTCCTGATTCTGTATGGATTGTTATTTTATGCATACTGGTTTGTTTTATAGATTTGAAAAGACTTAATTTGTATTGGGCAGATTTTGCAGCCCTATTTAGCATAAATAATTGAGGTTAGAGTAATACATACCTCGAAATTTGTAACAGGTACAAACAAACCTGTGTGCAATTCATAGTGATGGCTCAGATTGCAGTGATAATGAAACACCAAACAATTCAGAATTCATTCATCTATACTTAAAGCATTTTCACGGAGAGGGTATTATGCACATGTATGTGTGTATGTCTGGATTGTGTGCACTGTGCTCCCTTGTATGTTGCCATACTCGTGTACATGTGAAATTCAGTGTCAAGTGTACTCCTTTCTCACTGCCCACATTATTTTTTGAGACAGTCTGTCGCTGAACATGTCACTCATTATTTAGGCTAGGCCTATCCAGTCAGCTCCCAGGATTCCCATTTCTCTTGTGCCCAGCACTGCAGTAACAGACACTCAACACTATGGCCAGCTTGTCATGTGAGTTCGTGGCATCCAAACTTAAATCTATGTGTTGTTATAGAAAGCACTTACCCACTGAGCCCCATCTCCACCTCTCCGGGACTATCTTTTTGAGGACTCTGCTTAGTGCTGGTTTGGGGTAAACAAAGATGTACATAGTCTGAGGTTTTTAAGGTGCTTCTAGCCCAGGAGCAGAGAAGAACATGCAAATAAATAAATAAACATGTAAAACATGGCAGCGTACAGCACTGTAAACGAGATGGACACCTGCTTGACCAGTAGTAATTCTCAAGGAAGGAGTGATTAATTCTGTATGAGGTTAGGCAGAGAGGAGATTGTATTTGAGCCCATTCTTTTGAATAATACATGAGACAACACCAGCGCATCCTCCTAAATTGAGTAGTTTCGCCAGTGAGCTGCCAACCTATCAATCAGCTGGCTAGAAGACAGAACTTAGACCAGCAGGCTTAAATGAAGAGCGAGATGACAGGATCGGGGCTCTGTGCCATTGGTAGCTTCATCTCTGAAGCGATACTGACCTGATCTGCTGAACAACCTTTCTATAGGGATCGGTGGCCCGCAGCTGGAGAAAGCTTGTAGAAAGGCTGGTGAAGAATGTACAGAAATGCAAATAACTAGGTTGTCCATGACTTTGTCTAAGACATAAATGCTGGGAGGTTTTGAATAGAGAGAGGAAATCTAGATGTTCTGTGAGACAATATCCCAGTCTTAAGGAGTAGAATGATTAACAATATATAAAATTAAAAAGAAAAGCTTCAATTGCTTATGCTCCCGTGTTAAGCCATAGTGTATGCAGATTCCAGGTTGTCTTCGTCACACAGTATTTCATGGATGCCAACACTGACTAATTTTCTGTGCCATTTACCTTATTTTTTGCTGTGAGCAAATACCAAACAACACCAACTTGAAGAAAGGAGGGTTTATTTTTGGTTTCCAAATCAACGATACATCCTCTCATGGAGAAGTTGTGGCAAGGGGAGAATGAGCGAAGGCAGTGGTTCACTTCACATCTGCAGTCAGGAAGTATGGAGACACTCTTGAACTGCCAGCTCACATTCTTCTTAGGCAGTCCGGGGCTACAGAATGGGGAGGATGGGTCTTCTCACCCTAGCCAATTTATCCTGATAATTCCTCACAGATATGTCCACTGGTTTATTTCTAGGGTGATCTTAAATCCCATCAAGTTGATAAGATTAACAATCACATGCTCCTAAAGCAATGCCTTTATCAAGACTGCAAATTCATATGTTGAAATCCTAGATCCAGAAAGTAGCAATGAAAATAATTTTATTTTTGGTGGTCACCACAACAGGAGGAACCGTGTTAAAGAGCTGTAGCATTAGGAAGGTTGAGAAGCACTGCCATAGAGAACCAATGAAGGCTCTTTAGCGATCAAGTATTGAAGAACTCATGTGATACATTGAGTGCCTGTGTGTACAACTGCTGTCAGCATGGAACTGCAGTGTTTCAGATGGAGCTTCAGTTAAAGCTCCTGATTGATTGTCTGGCCAGGGCTACTGTTCACTACCAGTCTCCAGTATCATGAGATAATATGGCTAGCCTGGAAAAAAGAAAAAGAAAAATTTAAGATGTGAAGTTTAGTTTCTACTGCAAGAATATTGCTTTAACACTTTAATTAATATGAAATATTGTATGCTCAGGCATCTCTGTGTGGATAGGGTCTATTTAGAGGGAGTTAAACCAAATGAGGTCATCAGGGTGGGCCCAGCTTTCATGCCCTCAGAGAAGAAATTAGGACAACAGAAACACAATGTGAAACTCACCATGAGACACAAAGAGAACACGATGTGAAACTCACCATGAGACACAAAGAGATATCCATTAGAAAGGAAAGCCCCCAAAGGGACCAACCCTGCTTAAATCTGTTCATGAATTATCAGCCTTGATAAACAAAAGACCACACAATTGTGTTCAGTAAACCACCCAGAATGGGGCATTTTGTTATGGCAGCTCCAGAATAACAATGCACTGAACAGTGGGGATAGAGATTATGTGTGTATATTTTGTTTGTTCAATTACATGAGTAGTTCCTATCAACTAGAACCTCCTATCCAACTATAAAATGATGACTATCTGTGTTCCTATAATAAACACCTGGGAAATCACTGTTAACTCTTTGCTATTTTCTGTGGTATTTTACAGTTCCTAGAGACCATCTGCTATGCTCTGCTATCCCCTCTGAATCTTTCTGTGCTGTATCTCTTTAGCATAAAGGGCATTTTCCACAGCATCTATGCCACAGAAGGTTGTTGTGTGAGTATCTATTCCCTTCTGGTCATGGTCATCATTAGATCCCATTGACACTCTAGTATAAAGCTATTCATAGGTACTTTCATCGAATGACGAATATGCTCGTTCGTAAGATGGGTGTGATGAAGGCCCTGGAGAGTTCCTTGCTGGTGGACAACACAACTTTGAATCTCCAGAGCTGGCTCCAACTAATTACAAAGCATATGCGCTTTCATCCTATAAACCTTGCATCAGCTTAGTTCTTTAAATAATACTGGGTCTTTTAATCAGAAATTCAAACCAAATAAAATCATTTAGTGGAGGGAAAAGATACTGTACCAAACATCATTTTAGGAAATAGATAAATTGAAAGTGGGGAATGCTATTTGAACTCTGATAAAGTGGGGGAAATATTTGGTACAGATAAAGATAAAGAGACGAAGATAAATTGCTAAAAGTTCAAGGGATCTTTTCTGTATCGGGGATAAAAGTGATTCTTGGGGAGTAAGTTAGCTGTGTTAGTCACTTTTCTATTGCTGTGATAAAATATTAAGGCCCAAGTCAACTTAAGGAAGAAAGACCTTATTTTGGCTTAGTTTTTCAGAGGTATAGTCAGCATGGCAAAAGAAGCATGGCAGAAGGCAAACTAAGAAAAACTGAGAGATAACGTTTTCAACTACAGGTATTAACCAGAGAGAGAGAGAGAGAGAGAGAGAGAGAGAGAGAGAGAGAGAGGCAGAAAGACTGTGACATGGTGGAGGGGGATAGGAAGGAAATAGGGAGAGAAGTAGAGAGAAAAAAAGGAAAAGAGAGGGAGAAGGAAACTAATTGGAAATGAGACTATAAACTCTCAAAGCCCACTACTAGGAGGCACCTACTCAGATGAGGTTCTCATCCTAAAAATTCTTCAACAAAATTAAACAGTGCCCCAACTTAATGCCAAGTGTTCAAGTATCTGATTCTATAAGAGATACTTCTCATTCAAATAAACAGAAATCATTGTAGCTTGCCAAGAAATGGGATGGTCATAAAGTTTAAGCACCCTTGGATGAGGCAAGTAGCAGAGGCAGTATTTCTTCATAAAGAATGAGAGCACAAGTGAGAATATATCTGCCATTTAATGAAGGTGGAAGAATATATTGACAAAAGTCGATTTTTCCAGTAGGTATTCCTAATGATTAGCTTAAAGAAATTACGTTATAGGACATTGAAATACTTCTAGCAGTTTTTAGTACAAAGTTCTTATGAGATGTCTAACGTCTTTTGTATATGTTACAGATAAGGAAAAACTGATGAGGGTATCAATATCTGTAATTGGAGAAATGAGAATAAACAAATATAATGCTTATTTGTACATTTCTGGATACTGACAGATTGTATAAAGTAGTTGAAAGAACTTGTTGATAAAATAAATTAAATCATAACATGAGATAACTATAGACTTAGAGCCTGTAACTAGAAGATACATTTAAATAAGTAAAATTCCACATGTTCTTTTGCTGGTTTAGTTTTCACAGATACTATTGCAAAATGTGACTCCTAAGCTTAGAACTGGAAGGGGATAAGCTACAGATTGATAACATAACCAGAAAGACTGGGGACAGGAGGAAGTTTGTCCTAAGACTATGTGCACATTGGGAGACACCATCAGGAATTTACAACAGGCATTTCTGATGCAGATATAGATAAAGTAGAAGAGTTATTTGTTTACTGTGTACAGGAAGGGAAATTGCAAATGAAGAAATTGTACAAAGGTGTAAATGCTGAAAAACAGGTTTCTTGGGAATGGTGTCCATGTCAGAGACCATTAAGGACATCAGAGAAGGAAGCAAGGAAATTTTCTGAAAAAATGGAACAGACACCTAATACCAGTGTCAGGGGTGAGAGAAATCCAAGTTAATTGTGGACAGCTCGGTTCATAGGCACTGCTTGGGATGGTATTAAAAAATTGCTTTGGAATAATTTGATCCTAAGCTTCTAAAAGGAAAGCTCTAAATGGATGGGTATTCTAATGACAGTGGGAGGGCATGGACAACAGGATGAAAGGAGGGATCTTTAGCAAGAAGGAGTGGTATAGGAGGTCTTTGTGTTGCTTTCATTGGTTAATAAAGAAACTGCTTTGGGTTTTTTGATAGAGCAGAACGTAGGTAGGTGAGGAGACAGAACTGAATGCTGTGAGGAAGAAAGGCAGAGAGGAGAGAGACACGATGTATCCACGACTGGAGATGGATGTACTAAAACTTTGCTGGTAAGCCACAACCACATTGTGATGCACAGATTAGTAGAAATGGGTTAAATTAAGATGTAAGAGTTAGCAAATAAAAAGCTAGAGCTAATGGGACAATCAGTGATTTAATTACTACAGTTTCTGTGTGATTATTTTGGTTCTGGGCAGCCAGGACAAACAAACGGCCACCCCTTGCAACAAAGGAGGAAATGCAAGTAACAGCAACACATGGGATGTGGGACAGAAGCAGTGGCTGCTGAGTCAAAAGCAATTGATTGCCTTTTTCCAGAGCACAGGGAATAATGGTGTTGACAGAAAAAGGAATTTGTTACGTTCTGCAATGGGAGAACTGCTTTCTAATGGATAGTCTTCCAACCTGCTAACAGTATTTTAGGGCAGATATTGTTGCTCCCATATTACAGGCTTTCAGACCACACATCTGTAAAATTTGCTAATGTGATTCAAACTATGCAACACTTTGTGCTGAGTTACAAAGCAAAGCCTGGCCCATCTAGCATCTATTCATGAAGGTTTCCTCTTGTCTCATTTATTTACTTATTATTTATTTTCATATCCAATGGAATACTATACTCATGGGTTGTCATAAAATCATGGCAGCATAAGCTGATTTTAAACCTGAAGTTTTAGTATTCGCAACGCCGGAAGGCAAAACTGAAAGGACCCTGGAACTGTCACAACTGCAATCACAGCCATTGTTTCCTTGCATAATTCGCATTGAGGTAACTGAAGCAGAAACAATAAGAATCCTTCTTTATTATATAAAAGATAAAACTAGCAACTGGGTTTAATTAAACCATGTCTATTAAAATACTTAATTCATAAAGTAGTTAAGAAATGAATCTAAAATCATTGTTTGATATTGTTAAGGCAAGAGTGTTTAGGTAAATTTACTTGCATTGTTGGTCATTAAGCCAAGGGTAAACAGAATTTCTTTTTCTTTCAGTTTAAGATGAAATATGCATAAAGTTTCTGTTTAGGCAATGCAAGACATTCGAAAGTACTGGTTGATGTTCAAATGGCTCGTGCATTCAAAAGCTAAATTATACACCAAAGCTCTAAATAAAGCTTAAAAATAAATATATTTAAAATAAGCAAACTCGGTTTGAAAGTAATTGGAAAAAACTTCTCACATGAATGACACTAGTACTCTTTCCAGTTTTTTTTTTATCTTGTTTTGACAGACAGATGGAATGTAATGACTTGCTAGACTGTATACTGTACTTCAGTGTGCTGTGGAGTGTGTGTCTCCACAAATTCACTGTCTCATGAATAATTCTGCACATTACTGTTAGTTTCTCTTCTAAATGGTGTTAGACATTCAGTTTCCCTCCAAGTTTATGCATTTTTGTCTTCCTGTTTATATAATGTAATATAATATATATAATATAAATAGCAATTAATATATTAATATATCTATATAATCTTTTCTGTGATGTTAAAGATCCCAAACATTCAATTTTCACTAATTGAAAATAAAGAATGAAATATCTGAAATAAAATTAGTCTGAAAAGCAAAGTCATAAAATACAGGATTATGTGTCTTTCAAAGTAGACAGTCAAAGAATCAGTAGTTGACAATTTCATTTGGAAATCAAGTAAAGGATAAAGTAAGTAATAAAAAATTTGAGGATTTCTTCATTTGGCCATGTGGATTCAGCTTAGTCAAATGTATGCTAAAAACTCAATAATTTCTAACCTTTATTTTTACCATTAAATGTTGAATATTGTTTTTAAATGTGACAAGTATAATATTAAATATATATTTGTGTTCATATTTATTGTTTCCATTTCTGTTCATTTTAAGTAGATTGTTCATTTACATTATTCTTGCCTTGAAGAAGACACACACATACAGAGAGAGAGAGAGAGAAAGCAAGACTCAGGAAGATGAAACAGATTTGCTTATATAATCTACTTCAAGGGGTAAAACCCACTAAACGACCTTATAGCATATGGGAAAATTAGTGTCTATAATATTTTTTCAAATAAAGATTAAGTGATATGAAAAAGTAACACTAATATTTCTCAGAACACTTGCCCCTAGAGAACTGTGAACGTCCTGGTATGTTTTATATGCAAACTGACCTGTCAGAATTATGGGAAAACTTCTGACAGCTGCTCCTCATCAGAACCCTGGTAAGCACAGTAAAGAGGGCTTCCAACATGTCGTTTCCTTGCTTTCCGAGTCTTTAAACATAAAAAGCATTTGCATGGCATTTCTTACCTGTTCCTTCTTGATTAAGGCAAAAAAAAAGTTTTATTAAGAAATACAACATGTGATTCACACTACAGTGCCATCCTTAAAAAAAAAAAAAACTGGCAGTGGGTTTTGTGTTGTATTGTTCTTCAGAGAGCACTTTTGCTGGGTCTTCATGGCAGACAAGAACTTCTTAGTCCCACTGTAGACTCATCAGTCATATAAAGAGCATGATAATTCTGGGGAGACCAAAGCATGTAAGAAAAAGTAAGTTAATTTTTTTGCCTTTAGAATTTAAAGCCAAATATCAGACTAGTAAAATTTATTGTTTTCATATATACTTTAAACAGTCCGTGGGGACAAATAAAATCATATCTAAGACAAGCAAATTCTTAAAACTAGAAGTCAGAGTACTTGCATAAATATGTGTGTGAATGTTGTGTGGTGGGGGAAAAGTGTTCTCATTTAAATGCATTTTCTTTATATAAACTATATGTATTTATGCTTAGTGATTGTATTGTCCAAAACTCTTTTCAATAAAATATTTTATTACTTTGGAAAATTACACAGATCATTTTAGCTGAATGAAAATTCTTTGTTTCTTGTATTCTTTTAGGTCCAGTAAAATGTCTAAGAACCTGTGTGTGTGTGTGTGTGTGTGTGTGTGTGAGAGAGAGAGAGAGAGAGAGAGAGAGAGAGAGATAGAGAGAGACAGAGAGAGACAGAGAGAGACAGAGAGAGACAGAGAGAGTTTTATAAAATAATCCTACTACATTTTGTTTTGGCATGCATTGAACTATAATAGAGTAATGATAGAGTTAAATTCTTGCATATTCTGTAGAAAGTGAAGAAGCTACATGTTTACTGAGATTAGAAAACTGGAGATGGCATTTGTAAGGGACTCTCAGAGAAGTGGCCATGGAAAGATGATGGATGATATTTACCTCATATGTCATCATAACTGTTCTTAAAGCAGATGTCCGAGCCCTTCTTTATCAGGGATCTGGGAAATGCATCATTCCCAAGCACTCTATCACCATGACATGAAGAAATAGCAAACCTTGAGAGTGTCAAAACACTGTCTGTCCAATTGCCTCCTCCTCAAATACTGACTTTTCTCAATGCTACATTCCACGTATGTGTGGTCCTAAGGAGATGTTAATTTTCCTATAAGATTTTTAAATGGACAAATGAATGGGCATGTGAATATGTGCAGTGCATTTGAATTTAATATAAAATATATATTAGAGTAAAAATGTAGATCCCACAGTGACATATGGTTATGCCATTTGAATATCGTTCACGTTGATTATATGCTTTGTCGGCTAGAGGATTTGTCAAGTATTTCTAACTAACCCAGGATGATGCTGTAATTATTCCTATCTTGTAGATAAAACAAAAATGAGTGAGTCATAGTAACATATATCCAGATCTAGTGGTAGCTCGTCATGACATTTATTCCCTCCTCTGGCTCCTTCCCTCCCTTTCTTTCTCCTTCTTCCCTCCCCCGCCCTTTTCTCCACTCTCCTTTTTTCCTCCCCTTCCCCTTGTTCTTGCTCTCATTTGCTTGCTATGTTAGGTTCTAAGGATGAAACCCAGGATATTATACATAGCAGAAATGTGCCGTAGAACTACAGACACACACCACAATGATATCTGAAGTAGAAAATAAAGATGCTTTGAAAGAATGATTTTTTTTTCAATCTATGGTACTAAAGATCAACGTTGGTTCTTGATGGATGTTAGCATTTTTGTCTGTTTTTGAACTCAGCCCTGTACATCTTTCCAAGAAAGGACAGTAGATCTGCAGAATGCAGCATTGGATTTGCAAAGATATATCTTTGCTTCTGTAGTCATGAACTGTTTTTGCTGGTGAAAAATTTGACCTCCTTTCTGAAGGATGCATGAAATTTCTACAAAGCAGATTCTTATCTATACTAAACAGTGATCATATGCCAAACATTCATGAGAGACCAGATTACAGCTCAAGCCACACAGTTATCATGCATATTGGAATTTTTTTTTTTTCTGTTCAGAATAGGTTCTTGTTCTGTGGTCACTTTCAGCGTTAGAGTGGCATTATCTGTGTCAAATGGCAAACAGGAATCTTGCCCTCTACTCTTAACTGCTGTGCCAGATGTTTCTCAGTGTAAGAGATTTTGTCACTGAGAGCTCCATAAACAAACCTGATCTGAATGCCTTCCCCTAGACATTCCTCAGGGTTTATCAGATAAAAATGAACTCTGCTTTCATTACAGATAAAACCTATTTAACTTCCTCTTGGAGAAAACATTGAAATGCTTCATTATAATCTGTGAAAAACACATGTGGTTTTAAGGCAGGAAGAGAACAGAAAGGAAAAATGTATTTCACCTGAGCACACTTTGGACTTCTATAAAGTCCTTAGCATAATACATTTGTTTTCTTTTTTTTTATTTTATTTTCTTCTTTGCTGTTTAACACTGGATTTAGAAAAGAATTTTTTTTCTTTTTATATTTCCCACCCCCTTAGTGATTAGATTAGTTATTAGTCTGAGATTGTGAAGTGTGTGAGAACTCCATTCCAAATCACTATATTCCTGAATCTGTAAAAGTTCTTTAATGATAACAAGTCTGTGTTCTGTGCATAATGCACAGAATTGGTGGGCTGTTGTGTAGCTCAAAACTCTTACAAGACGTGAGTGAAACCCAGAGATTAATCCCCAGAGCTCCCCCCCCCGTGTCTGTCTGTCTGTCTCTCTCTCCCTCTTTCTATCTCTCTTTCTCTCTTTAACACATACACAAAACAATTAAAATATGAAGAAAAAGGAGGAACAGGAAGTTAGGTAGTGGAAGATGAGGCTCAAGACAAGAACGATAGAACACCGAGATACTCTTGAAATGGAGAACCTTACTAGCAAATAGCATAAACTTAGCGCTTGGAAGACAGGCACTACATTTGGGGAGTTAGCTCAATCAGTAAAACGCTTGCCTTGCAAGCATTAGGACATGAGTGTGATGCTCAGAACTCAGAACTCAATGAGAGATTGCTGTTATAAACCCAGCACTGGGAAGACAGGTGGATGACAGGAGGCCTGGTCACAGTGAGTTCCAAATCAGTGAAACATCCTGGCACAAAGAAGGTAAGTGGTGTCAGGTCCCAAAGAAATTAAGGACAACTGGCAAACTGTGCTACCAGTTTAACATGCAAAGCCCATGAAGGTTATCAGGCTTTCTCAGAATAGCAAGTACCTGTTACAGACTCCTGGCTCATCTCAGCACCTGTCACTCCCACCCTCTACTCTAAAGCTCTCCAGCCTCTGGACTTCACTCTCCTTCCCCTGGCTTCTCTTAGCTCTGTTCTTGATTCTCTTGGTTCACCTCCCTTTCCTAGTCTCCTCTCTTGTCCCTCTCTCTTCTCTTCCTCTCTTGATCTGACCCTCTTGCCTCTCATAGCATGGTTTGTTCTCCTGGCCTTGTTCAATCTGGACTCTTCCAGATGCCTCCAGCTGTTCTCTCCCTCATATCTGCTATAAAAACTTTCTCCTCAACCATATCTAGGAGTAGTTGTATCCTCATTTTTAACCAAATAGCTCCTGAGGAATGACAATAGAGATTAACCTGTATACCTTCCAGACATAATTTAAAGATAGATAGATAGATAGATAGAAAGATAGATAGATAGAAAGATAGATAGATAGATAGATAGATAGATAGATAGATAGATAGAATCAGTAATGTGTTAGTCTATAGATGAACTTGGAAATAATTCAAACTTGATAAACCAAAAGTTCAAATATGAACATAGAATTACACCAAACGTATATCCTTGCCTTCCACCTCGACACAGATATTAAAATGAAAATGTGCACCTTAAACATATGAAGGATTTTCATCTCAATATTTGTGAGAAGTGCTTTAATGCTACATGTACTAATGATGTTCTCTGTGGCAATCGTTGTATTTGAGTGTATTATTTTCCTCACTCCTGAAAGGACCTAGTAGTTCAATTAAATTTCCTAGGAGGACAGGTTGGTTCTTGCAGCACACATTTTGACCTGTTGTGCTACTGGCTGGTCCAGCTGAGAGCCATAAACTGAGCAGAGAGTCGTAATTGTTCAGGGACACAGCCATAGGCCTAAATACTCCAGAGGGATTTAGCCCAATCATTCAACTCTTTAAAATTGTGACCTAAGACAGATAGGAAGCAGGCTCTCTTGGGAGAAGAGGCTAATGCATTAAGCTTGTCCCCCATCTTGCTTTCGGTATTTACCACTTTGCTCTTGTTTTCTTTAAAACCAAATAAAAGTCAAGACAGAAAGAATTTTCAAAAAGGGCAAATACAGAAGAAAGCTTAATCTAATTGGGTAAAGACTAAATTTATGATTTGCTTGTTAATTAGTCTTAAAGAACAAAGCAAATGCTGTTCCATTTAGTGAGAAAGGCCTCTGTGGACAGAGGACTGACCAATATTGGTTCTCCTGCTGGGAAAACACCGTGCATAAACAAGTCCCTAGGGTTTCATTACTGAGCCTTTTAGACAAACACAGAATGCATCTTAGTTTATTTGAAAATCCTTACAATGAAGCTTTATTGTATATCTATAAATTTTTCACACTGACATGTCAAAGACTTGTAAAAGTATACTGGCAAGAATGATAAACATTATAAATAAGACTTTTCCCTTAAATGTAAGATGATTGTGGATTGTACACAGTGTGGTAATAAAATGGATGTGATTCTGTTTGGAGAAGCAATTGAGAGAATGAGTGGGTATGCCTGCACAGAGCAATAACCTATTCATTGAATGAGTAAGCCATTTAACATTATTTAGCAAGGCTGTGCAAGGAGGTATTTTTGATGACTAGCAAGAAGATGCCTCATTATTTTGGATTATTTTCAAGAGAGTTTTAATGCTACCATATCAGTATTTGAATTATTCTCTCTTATATTTTAATTTTTTTCTGTTAATGAATTTATTTTCATATATTGATTCAAGTTTTTTCAAAGAAAAGTATGTTTTTCTAAAAATTTTCATTCATTTCATAGTGTGACTATGTTCCTATTACTAAAAGTTTGTCAACATGGCAATTGTTACTGCTGTACACATTTCTCAGGGAAACTTCTATGGAGTCAATGGAACTTTACATTGTGACTGTAGCTACTTAGGATAGGACATCTTTGGAAGCTGTTTCAATGATCCTGGCCATTAGTTTAAACTACTGCATACATTTTCTTTGCTGATAATTTAAAAATAATTTTTCTATTCATCACAGAGACTATAATGGGATTTCTAAAACTGGTTTCTTCTTAAATTTAATTTTTCCTTCTCTTTGTGAGACAATGCATTTCCAATTCTGACATGTATTAACCTTTACAAATACTGTAGAGTTTTTGTAGGTTTTAGCAAAGCAGGCATAGAGACACCTGATCTGTGAATGGCATCATGCCAAGACAAAATTTAGAGCCTATAAATCGATTTTGTGTTTTTACTGTGATAGGATTACCCAGACTAGCTAAGTGGTAGAAAGGGCTCTCAGAAGAAAAGTGTGATGGGTATTACAGCCAATTCCTTGACTTTAAAAGAAACACTCGTATCCTCAGAAATGTGTTCTCAATTCTACAAGGAAACTGTATGGAAAACCTTCTTCTCAGTCTGAAGACTCACTGAACTAGCTCAAAGGACTTGATGAGCTTGTGGAGCTTTCAGATGACCCCTTTCCTTATTTTAACCAAATAATCTTATATACCCGTGTTCTTCATTTAACTAATTAGACCATGACCTTGCTGTAACAAAGGGTGGAAATAGGTCATGACCTAGTGGCAAGCAGGGTCCACACAACTCTATTATCGCCTAGCCTGAGAGTTGGAACCACGGGGGCTCTTCCTTGAAGAAGTTCATGTTTTGACTCTTGTAAAATCTTGTTTTATGTTTTTTTAAATTGTAGAAATATGTAAGTCCAGAAAATATATAAGTAAAATAAAGTATTCTCCCTCCCACTCTGTTCTAAAGTTCTGATTACATTTGACTTATTATGATTATGATTATTTACTTTCGTAATGGGAAGTTTAAGAATTTCCAATTTTTAGACCTTAAGTTAATGTTATATTATGTTGCCTTGCTTTAAAAATCAAAAGTAAATAATAGCAGATTTAAAAAGATGTATTATGTATAATGATAACTTAGGAAAAACCCAAACAGATATGGACTATTTATTTGATATTTTTCACAAGCAACCCAGGCATTCTGAATATAATAGCAGTTCTTTTATTTACACTTGACTGTGGTCTTGGCATTAGCTTGATACAGTTCGTTATCATAGTTTGACTCTCAATGATCTGCAGGCATCTCCAATTAAGCACTGTTCCAAACATTGTTTCTTCCACTTAAGGTTCTGTAGTCCTGTGTCTCTGAACTTGGTACTCTTTATGTCAATTCCCTATGCCAGTGTTAACGTGTTCACGAGTTCTTGTTTAGAGGTCTTTCTCAGAAGGTGTCTTATTCTTATTCATATTTTCTGATTTCCCCAGTATCCTGTATATCTTACAACGTCCTCATTGCATGTAATACATTAAATTAAAGATATCTCTTGATGGTTGGGTGCAAAAAGTTGAATTCATCCATTCAACTCAAATGTTATTTACTGAGCGTTCACTAACTGCAATGTAAAAGTTTATTATTTAAATTGTGTTTACAGTTTTAAAATATAACCTGAAAAGTGAAATCCCTCCACTTTGGAAATCAATATTAACTATACTTATTAATTTATAAGGTCTATGGCATGTCAAGTTCTTTTTAATATCCCACAAACTGAGTGCTTGGTTTTAGAAGACAATAGGAAAAATAAAAGCTAATAGTTGGGAAATTAGGAAGAGTTTCAGCCCAGGCTTTGACTTACAAGGACCCATTTGTCACAAAGGAATTTTTCATGCTAACTATTATAATATTTTTACAAGTTGCTTTTTCAGATAGTGCCTGGGAGAATGAGTCCCAAATACAGGAGTCCTGTTATTGGGATTTTTCAGGTTGTCAATCAACTTCATGGACATCTTTCTGTCCTTCCTGTCAGTTCTTAATGGACTGTTTAGAAGTTTATTTTTTTTTAAAAAAAAAACTGAATTTTGTTAAATTCAAACAGAGTACACACCCACCCATGTGATATTGCAGTCATTTTACACATATCATGCAAACAGCTTGTAATTTCAGTCCTTTGAATTATTTTGGGCTTATTTGAAACAACAGGGCAATTTCAGTGTTGATTTCAGTGGCCATTATTTTGATGAGATGCAAAGATACAGGCGAAGACAAAGAGTGAAGTACTTCAAACATCAATGAATATGAAATATGCGTAAGCTTTTACAAGGAATAATTTCTGTAAGTATTTCTGTCCATTTTGTTTGATTTTCAATTTTCTAAATGAAAGTAAAAGCATTAATGGCGAAGTTCAAAGAAAAGAAAAACCCTCCAAGTTGACAGTGAAATAAAATGAAATCTAGGGGAAGAAATCAGAGAACATCAATTCTTTTTTAAGAATAGATATCAAGATTACAAGCAAGAATTTGAATTTTCTGAAAATATAATTAACATCAAATCTTTTTAATTTGAAACATAAAACATCATCTCTTTTCCTACAAAACCTTGTAAGAATAGAATATAACCAATTTTAGGCTTCAAGAAAGAGATTATGCTAACTGCCCATGCTTGCCTTGCAAAAATGTAGTACAAAAGGAACAGCCTTGTTACAGAAGTGCTGAAAAATATAGAACCCAAATCTGCCAACTGAGCTGTCTTTCCTGGCCTTCTTCTCCACCCACCAGGCCTCATTAAATTAATCTGAAAAGAGTGCTATCTCTTTAAGGCTGGGAAAGTAGCTTAGTGATGAGCCAGGGCCAACCCACCAATTGGCAGACCCATTGGGTGATAAATGTCCAAGGACCTCTAAGCTGACGACACATTTTTCATCATTAATCCAGTCTATTGTAACCAGGGCCACTCACATTGATTCGAACTAGGGGGCATCATCTGCTGTTAAGAGGGTGATGACTCGCTAAAAATGAAGGCCTAAAACTAATCAAATATATTTAGAGCCTTGCTGGCAACTTGCTGGGAGAGCAGCAGTGGCAAGCTAACAGGGGAGCCACCGGCAGGTATCGTGAAGATTGGCTAGCCTGTGTGGGAATGTGGGAAATCCATCTGGAAGCTTGGTGTTCAGCTGTTACACACTGAAGTACAAATGTGTGTGTGTGTATTTATCAAAGTGGACCACACACTCGAGTGTTTCCTTAAAGTATAATTGAGAAATGCAAACCTTTGGTTGGTAAAAAGAATCTAAGGATTTAGTTATAAGAAACAAAGTTTTCAAACCCAAATATCTTTGGTATCATTAACTTGGTTTTGTGGTTCTGCACAATTAGAATTTTTGCTTTGTGTAGGTTACTTAAGATTTATTTTATTATGTTAGAGAAATCTGATGGGAGGACTGTCCTTTTTCCCAGTGTACAAAATTTGAGTTCTTTTGTTTTTATTATTGTGATAAATTAGCTTATTACATATGTTATCATGATATGCTTAAATATGTTGAATTAATTTAAAGGAAGATATTTATACCCAACATTAGCATTTCTTGTATCATATAGGCATACATATGCATTATAAGCCAATTTTTTTTTTTACTTTCATTCACATTGACAAAAATTTTTCAAGTTAATTCATAGCTAAAGTTATGGTGAGTTAAGTTTTGGGCCTTAGGCAAACACAAGGAAACCTGTTATTTCTTGTATGTACTTCATTAAGCAAAGCCAGGTGGGATCCTGAAATAAATATAAATGATTAGACTAATTAATGGGTAAGTTTAACTTATGCATTAAGCAAAATAACTACAAATGATAGGCTAAAAATAAAAGCGAAATTTGGAAGAAGGCAATAATAAGGAAGGTCTAAGAGAGTACCATTGCATATGGAATAATGCAGAGGTGGGACTAGGAGAGAAAGGAGACAAAGCAGATGCACAGTGGAATTCTCCTTTTATCTCAGTGTTCTCACTCAGGAAGCAGAGGGCTGACCCCCAGAATGCTGGGTGGTGCTATGGGAAAACACTGCTTGGCCAGAATTTCTTGGAACCAATGTCATCAGATTCATTTAAAAAAAAGGGGGGGGGTGTTTTCTCCAAGTTCAATGGTTGAAGTTTCACACTTTTCTTGTTTGGAAGTTTTGAGGAGGACCATGAACAACTACATCTACTGATTCTAATTCGGTGGAATGGTATGGAACTCTTTATTTAGGAGTAATAAGCTGAGTGTTTTACCATGTGATGAACATTGGCAATCCGAAGGTTATCTGCACTGTGCCAAACGTGGCTCATTATAAAGAACCTTGCCAGAGTCAAGAAAACTAATCAGATAAGCAAAATCCTTGAAGGCCAGTTTGTATATGGATTGTTGTTTGGATGAGTTGCTTACTCTGGAAATAAGCAAGTGATGACCAAAAATGCATAAAAACCTAGCACCACCAGCAATTCTCTGATGACAGAAAGGAGGTTACAGTCAGTTCAACTTCTTAAGGAAGATGCCACTGGCAGTGTCATAAAATGTCTGTGTTTTACTACAAAGTGATAACTTTTGCCTTACATGTCAGGAAGGACTTAACTTATGTGAGTAGTGGAGATTTTCTTCAGTCATAGAAGCAGGACCAACTTAGTAATATGAGTCCATAGCCTTAGAAATCACTTTATTTCTGTCCTTAGTAGAAAAAGAAATCTCTGAAGTGGGTTAGAAAGATGTACCCTGCATCCAGGACTAGGAAGGTGAGCATCCAAACAGACTGGTTGGAGTTGGGAGGACCTTGGACTTCCCACAGGGCAGGCAATCCCAACTGCTCTTTGGACTGGAGAGGGAGGGGAGGGAGGATGGAGGAGAGGGAGGAAAATGAGAAGAGGTGGAAATTATTAATTAAATAATAAAAATAAATAAATAAATAAAGATGTACCCTGCTCTTGAAAGAGCAGTCCACTCTGTTTGTTCGTCAGTGAAGAGTGGGTCCACTGGCGAACATTAAATATTCACTTCATAGGTTTCCAAGTCTTCAGTATCCATAGATGTACTCCTGGCTCCAAAAGTGGATGAAACATAGCAGGGTTTTCAAACATATCCGGTGGCATGGGATAACCTAGTGATTAAATGGCATAGCTATTAAAATTAGATATTCCACAAACATAAATGGATTTTTGTCATCTCTAAATAATTTAAGTTACTTATCTACAAATAATCACATTCTGTTATGTTGTCTGGTAATAAAGGAAAAGCTCCGTGTTTCAGGCAGTTTAACCTCTTTCCCAGCCGATGCTAAGATACATTTGTGACCAAAGCAAAGGAAGGGAATCCCAGTTGGTCAAAACTTCCAGTGCTTTGCTGTCGTGTTGCATTTTATTACGCAGACGTAGTGAAGATGATTCATTCCATGTGCCTGAAGAATACATCCTTTCCCCTTAGAGGAGTTAAGTCCCCAAGGCTGGAAGTTTCTAATATGGTCTCACCTTGCTCATGACTCTTGGGCAGATCAGACCCAGAAGGTCCGCTCATTTATGGACCTTGAATTCTTCTGGAGGGAGACACTAAACAATAGCAATTTATCTTCAGAAGAATTTGGTGTTGGGAGAAGCTCAAAGTAAGCATTGATAGAAGGTATCAGAGAGGACTGGCTAGGGGCTGTGGCACCCAGGGAGACTGTGTAAACTGAAGTGGGAACATTGGAAGGATGCTGTCTCAGGAAGGACAATTCTCTGGCTGGGGGAATGTCCTTCTAGGAAACCATTCAGCTGACTCCTGGGACTGAGAGAAGAAGCTGCACAGAGAATAGGATGAACAAAGCTGGAGGAGTCTAGGAGGAGGGGAAAGACATGGTTGCCCAAACTTCATGATTTACCTGATCCCTTTGTTCAGGTCCCACTCTGTGTCTGAGAAAGGCGGTCTTCTTTACCACGAAATGCATGGAAAGTGCCTGGCTGATGATAAACCTTAAGTGTGATACTTTCAAGGAAGTCGGGCTCAAGGGAGATAGATGTGTAAAAGATAATTACAATACAGCATGGTACATATAAATGGCATGATAATCAATAGTAATGATTCCCCACAGGCTAATAGCCAGTGGTGGGTGAAGTGCAGTGTTAGCCCCTCTGGTGAAAGAGTTCTTCGCATCATCTTCTCTAAGGCTCTATCCTGGGTTCTCAGCTCTTTGCGATGGTATTCTCATGCCTTCTGTCAGACTTGAATGCGCTTCTGTTCCTTTTTATGCTTTAACGTGAGGGATTTGTTGCTGTAAAGTTGAATCCTTGGAGTTTCAGTTTTCTCGCTGGGAAACTGAGGCAGAAATTCTGACTGGTTTCTGCTTGGGAAACCAGAGGTTAGGGATGAATTACTGATGTTGCAAAAATCCATTATGAGACTGTAAAATGCTGATGTCCAAGAATCAAATATTGGGCTTTCAGGGAGAAAAAGGGGGGATGATGTCTAACTCAGCTGTTTTATTAAGGTTAAGTTAATGGTTCTTTTTGCCAAAAATGACCATTTTCTTCTTGCTGGCCAGTTAATGTATCTGTTCATAGCCCAGTTACCAATTCAGGCTACTCTCATTTCGAATGGGTTAGGTCACTTTCAGTATTTCATATAAATGGTGTACTTTACGAATGCATGAATTAGTGTGACAATATACTCATTTTCTATTGTGAAATATAAGTGAAAATTAAATAAACATTAATTAACTTATATAACCTTTTAAAATTTCATATTGTAGAAGTTTATATGTGTATAAAATTGTAGGAAATATTTATGCTAAGTTATTTTCCCTTTGAACAAGGATCAAATTTAGAAGTAGGTTTGGTTGATTTTCATCTAATAACATTATTTCCGTATTTTACAATGAAAAGAAATAATGAAACATATGACCATTGTTAGTGTGTGCATCCTATCTAATCTATATTGTATGGTTTTATGATCTAAAATTGTCTAATATATACATAACTCAATTTGTATTTATAATGGCATAAAGTGGGAAAATTTCAGATAGTCAAGATATTGATACTTTTGTTTTTTTTTAGTTAGAGCAATTTCAAAAATGCAAAGAGAAATATCGTATCTTTAATAAAATAATTTAAACAGTGAACTGCCTTTACCCTTCATTGGTGATAAACTTTTCAACAGCAGCCTTGATCTTGTGCTGTGGGTCAAATAAGACTGGTTTGTTTTGAGTTTCCTACTATGTACTCAGGCAGAATGTCTAATGGTAAAACTTTACCAAGAGAGTTGTAGTCTCTTTCTTTGCTGAGTTACCATCCAACTGTGGGTAAAAGAAGGGACAGTGCCATGGTGCTTCTCTTCATAGAGAACGAGATTGAAGGACTTCTAGGTTGTGAAACTTATGCTGAACACCAGAACAATAGCATGTGTGTTCTACTTGTCTGGGAAGTAGTCATACAATTTGAGCAATCGTTCTTTCATAGAAGCTCATCTCGCCATTCTGAATTTATTTAAAAGACTTAGTAATCTTTGTGCAAATATATCATGGAAATCATCACTAATCCCTGATTCTTGAGAATGTGATACTCTTGGGGGCATTTTGAGAATTCACAAACACATTAAAAATGTAGATTTTCAAACAAGATCAGGTGTATTCTGGGTGGTTCAAGATGGACCGTAATGGTGCATACCTATAATCCTAACACTCAGGGGGCAGAGGCAGGCAGATCTCGGTGTGTTTGAGGCTAGCCTGGTCTACAAAGTGAGTTTCACTGCAGCCAGACCTAAACAGTAAAACCCTGTCTGGGACTAGAGAGCATTTAATGGGGCAATTATTATTACTTTTTCTTACTGCATTAGTAAATATTGCTCTAAACTATAAACTTTGTGTGATCTATAATCTTCTCAGGCAATTCCATGATTCAATTTGAATTCAATTCAATACATTTCCTCTGACTCTAATCTTGTGTTAGTCAGAATTGTTTTGACCTGAATTTTATGTTAGAGTGATTAAATAAAGCTCACATCTTTCATTTATGCTTTTGTGACTTTTTCTGCCATTTGTTCACACCCACCTACTTTTTATCCAATAAACATCTATACAAAATATACAAAAGTGGACTATGGTCTCAAAGATATTTTCTTATGAAAAGGTTAAAAAATTTTGTAATCAGTATTTGCCATTTTTGTATGTTGTGCCTGTGCTATAGGCAAAGCTCTTTCAATGCCCAGTAGGGATAATCTCCAGCTCACCAAAGAGAATTAGGGCTAACGTTTCAATGATCACAAAAGGGCAGTCCTGGGCTGTCAGTGTGCAACAGTGTTGAGTGTCCTTGGTTAATGTGAGGCAATGGCAGATTCATTGGATCTGTGTTTAAACATCCAAGTACTGTAAGTGAAGTCTATTAATGATATGCCTTCCATGCAGCTGACATTTTCAGATCCATGCTGTTTTTCAATGAGTGTGGGCACTAACGATGCCTTTTGACTCTTGAGAATTGATTTCACACACACCAGGAACTTGTGATGGATTTGCTCCCACTGTGGGGATTGTCTGTGAATATCTGAGGGCAGGAATTGACTTAAATAATCTGTCTTGAGCTTTCTGCTGTGAAGTATGAGATTTGTGCATTTAAATTAGGTGCTGCTAAGTTTAATTCCTAGTCTCCATTATGATTCTAAACCATGAAGAGGCCCTACCTTGTGTGAATGAACCAGGTAGGCAAAATAAAAAAAAAGTCAGATAATAAATTCATTCTATGTCTTTGTCTATTCACTTCAACATTGATTCAACTTGCACTGAAAGACAATGATGAATTTAAAATCTTGAGTATTTCTTGCTTAGTTTAACAAAGAACCATTTTCTTCAAGTAAGCTAACTTTTCAGATAATTGATTTTTTTAACGTGTTCCATCAGTTTGTATGATAATCTACGATGCCTTCATTAACTATACCCATTACAAATTTTTCTTTTCCTTACCTTTAAAATGTAAAGACTGAATTGAAACCAATTTACAGACACAAACTGAACTTACTTGCAGCATGTTTTTATTGAAAAGCTTCTGATATCTGGAAAGGTAGGATTAATTTTTTTTCCTTTGAAGGACTAATTATTTATTCCTCCTATCTTTTTAACATAGTTTAATGTGAGCCTACTCTCTTGAGTTGTGGTCTCTTAGACAGGTGATTGGCAGGCCTATCTGGATTAACTCTTAAGAAAAAAAACAATTATATATCTCCACCTAATGGTAGGGTCCATTTAAAAAAACAACTAGTAGATAATGCCTTTCCCATAATGGGACTTCAGGGCTACTGTAACTAACATATCAGCTTTCCCATTTGGGTTAGAGAAATGACCTTAAAATTCTGATGTACTATAAGTTAACATTTTGTACATTCCTGTACTTACCAGGTCAAGGTCACCTGACATGACCTTGAGGAATAAAATTAGGCTCAGGTTCAAGGAACAACAGCAAGACTGAGAGGCTGTGAAAATCTTGTTGAGAACCATCAGACTTTTTATACCTTTGTCAGAAACAAACTATAATGGTAATTGCCAGGATCAATACAATTATAGTTGCCAGGATACAATGAAGTTTGTAAGCTACGCAGGTACAAAAGATTAATGTCTCAGACCAAATAGACAAGTTGTCAAGCTTCCATGTTTTCTTGCTTTCTAAGGGAACATACAGAGACAAACAAAGCAGCCTGAACACTTCACAGGCTAAGGGAGTGAGTCAGTCTTCCGGAACTGTACAGCATATTGTGCTCCAGGAGAAATAGACTGTAATCTGAAAAACCTATGAACCATGTCTCTCAAGGCAGCTAGGCCAGGTCAGTTCTTCCATGGACCACTCTCTGTTAGTTATTGATTCTAAGTTTTATTTAAAAAATGTATCCGTAAGAATGTTCTGTGCAATATATTTTAGAACATGAATTAGCTAAAAAAATAAACACTGACTATTCCCAAAAGTGTAATATTATTTAATGCAGTTTTGCATAATAATGTACAATATGCCTCTCTTTAGAGATTAAGATTTCCATTATAAAATCTGACCCTCATAAAAAATTCTTTATATGATAATTCATTAAATAATAATAAATTGACAAATGATGTTTTCTTATATTTATAAACAAACAAAAGATGCAAAATAAAAGCTTACATGGACAGAGATTTAAACTTCTAGTAATAATATATCAATAATAAATTTTTATTTCTGTCCATAAAGCAATGGAAATATAAATGTCAACCGATGTTTTATATAGAGTTGGCAAATTTGATAATAGCTTTGCTACTCCCATGGGGCAGAGGCGCTGGTCCTTGACATGACAGTGCCCATCCAAATAGCACACATCTTCTCAGGACCTCACTTCTTCCCTACATCAATAAATAGATAGTCTTTAAATTTGGCTAATTATTTATATTTAATTAGTTGGTCATCCTTATCAAATGATCGAGATTAATTGGGGATGTATATTTCTTATGTATAACTATTTTCTTCAAATTGAAGCATTTCCAATATAAGGGAGGAAAGAGTCTTAAGACTCAGGAAGCAGAAAATTATGATACCCAGAAAGAGAAAGCAACATGCAAAACTCAGGAAATTTCTGAAACTTACAAGATTCAGAAAACACCTCCTCCCTCATCCCCAAGCTTCTACACAATGTTAAAACTTGCTGAGCAGAGAAAATTCTTCTACTGACTGAGCTGCCTGCAAGTTGTGCATAGAACCTCAGGAAGGTAGCTTAATTTAAGATTTTACCTATGGTTGGGTTAGGTTTCTAGTAACATTACTGTCTTTTAGTTATTAATACTCAGTAAAGAACAACAAAATAACAGCAGACCACTAAGCTAGACTGGGGAGGAATATTTCCTTAGGTTTGTATCAGTGCACCATCTATGGTATGCACACTTTTCATATCTCCCCAGGAAAAGACACATTTTTTTGTGCTCAGCCAAAATACCTAAGGGTTTGCTACAGAACATGTTGTAATATATTACAACTTCAAAATACGTGGAGTAAGTTTTCCAAAGAAAAACTAGAGAAGTAAACTTGTAGTCCAATATTTATTTTAGCATGTAGCCCTGGATTCTCTGGCAATGTAAACACATTTAGTTTTTCTGGGGATATGATTTAAGAATGTGCCATGTGGATGATCAAAATCATGGGAAGTTTTTCTACTCCTGGTCACCTTTTGTCAATAATTCTTAATTTTGTCCTCGTTTCATGATGCAATTAATAAAATTATACCTGAAGAGCTCAAATTTAAATGCTAAATTGTACTCAGCTTCAATTATAGTTAATAAATGATCAAAACTCATTAGCATGGCACTTAAGCAAAGCAGTTACAGAAAACTGTAGGAGGCAGGTCCAGAATTATTCACTCACATAAGCTAGGAACCTCAGTGAACTCTCGTTAATTAATTTGATTACGTTATACAACTTTGGGGATTTATGTTAGAAACATAGGGATGTGACTTAACCCTTGTTTTATTAAAAAAATCAATGACTATTACTTGCTGTAGTGATTTTCTTTCCAAATGAATTTTTATCTCAACTTCCTCGAGTGTCTTCACTCTGTCCCCCTGCCTTGCAAGTTTAGCGGGCTGAAAGCTCCCTTTGGAGCACTTCTATGTTGAATTGTGTCTTTGGTCTAGTTTCTCCATGTCTACTTCTGACACATCCTTCAGTGCTATGTGGAAATGCTAGTTTCCTTTGGAAAAATATGGTCTCAGCTATTATAATTCCATGTTCTTTTCCTTTATAAGTCAAGGGTTTTGCCAATTTTAATATCTGAACTTGTCTTTGGTTGGAAGAACTAGAAGGCTATTGGTTACTTCAAAAATATATGTTATTTGACTTTTTGGGGACTGCCAGCTCACAAATAATCTCACATAGAATTCTCATTAGCTATGAAAGCTCGTCATTTAGCTTTCTTATGCTTGTCCCCAACTGAAATTAACAATTAGCCCATTTCTTCTAATCTACATTCTGTCCCATCACTTTTACCTGTCTCCCATTCTGTACATCTGACTTCTACAGAGTTTCACCGGCATCTCTATGCCTCCCATCTTCCCAGAGTTCCTCTCTCTTCCTGGTTTTTCACCTATTCTCTCCTGCCTAGCTATCACTTTATTAAACCAACTAGAAGGAATCTTAGGCCAAGACACATCTTTACAGTGTACAAAAAGCTTAACATGTGAGGGTAAGTATTCTACCTTTTGGAATATCTTGCCATTCTGGTTGTTGCTGTGATCTGTAGGTATTGCTGCTGGATAGGACTTTTATTCTGGTCAGCTTACATAACACCTTCATATTCTATAAGAACCAGTACCAATTACTTAAAGCATATATAATGTATAAATGAATTTTTAGATATTACATATTTTTTTTCAGATTGAACAATAACAATACACCAATATTACCTTCCAATTTAAATTGAAATTCCAGATGTGTTTTGTCCTGAAACTTTTACTATGTAAGAATGTGCCATGTTTTATTGTTTATTGCAGGATTAATCATTTTAACTCAATTCTTTACATACATTAAAACACTGTTAATTTTTTACCTGTCATTTTTCTAAAAGTATAAAATATTAGAAAATCATTGTCTACTACTTTAATATAGTTCAATTAGATTCTTTATAAAAATTATAAATGATTCTTTTAAAAAGGAGACATTATTCTGTCAAGATGATTAAATGAATATTTTTCCTAATCTTCTAGTTAAATCATCGAATCTTCCAGCGAAGACTGTTTAAAATCTTGTAAGTTATGAATAAACTTCCATGGTAGGTGTAACTAACATTGCCTGACTAATGAAGAGAGATTAGTATCTCTTTTATCATTTAGACATTAATGAAGTTGCAGTCTTACACGGCAGATTTACCCATTCATCTTTTGGGGAAAAAAGATTGATTATTGTTTAACTTGCCTCCTAAATGCCAGTGTACTGTAGAACAGTAGAAATCAGATGTTTTCCACTCTGTGAAGTAAGAAAGTAAAGTAAGATCATGAGAACTGCAGTGTGAATGATTCATCCACAGAGCACTAAACACTGTTTCAGTGTTCTTCGTGATGTGAAGGTACAGTGTTCCAATGTGCCATGAGTAATGTCTTCTAAACATTTCTGGAAAGGAACCTTAAATTGCGCTGTATTTCGCAGCTAGTAGAATGGCAAACTATTTTGTTTTTCCTTGACAGAGGTGAGTCCTTCTGGTGAATCCCTTAATTGTCAGTGCTGTTAGGGCCAGAGTCTCCAGCATCTGAAATTCCATCACTCTAAACAGTTTCAAGATAAACCAGGATGTATTTCCACTTCAATATGCTTTTGAGGGAATTATGATATAAAATTCTGTAGTCTTAGTAAATACCTAGCCAGATGAATCACTGATTTGTGCACACTAGAAACCTGAGCCTGCAAGTGATAAGAAGGGAGGAATCAGGAACTGTCTTTTTTAAGCTGGAAAGTTGAGATGCAAGGTGGCTGTGGATTTGCTCCTCCATCTCTCTGATCTCTCAGCAAAGCATAACCCTGTTGGAAGACGGAATTCTAATATCCATCACTAGTGTTCATTTCCGTCCACTCCTACTCCAAGTGACCACCCTAACTCTCTTCTTATGATTTATTTTATAAATTGACACATAGGAAAAAAAGTGATAGTTACTGTTCAGTTATTGTCAATTCCCCAGTGACTGGATGTGTAAAAAAAATGTTCGTGTTAGACTTATAAACCAATAATTCTAACAATAAAGAATTTCCTGTGGACACAGCTTTCTGAGAAATGATACATATTTGTTTAAAAAGTTGATGCCCAATTAAAATATTTAGGTTACTTAAAGTTTTATAAAGAAATTCAAGTGAAAAAGAGAAATTATAAAAATCTTTAAAGTAGGGATTGTATTCAGAAGTTGCTACAGAATTGTCCTGTCATTAACAGTATGAAGAATTAAAGATAAGGAGTTGTCCTGCTCCACATTCCTTTGGCTCACTGAAACACTGATTATTTTGCTAATAGCCAGGGAGAGTAGTTTCCAAATTGAAAGCCCCAATCAAGAAGGAGATGAAAACGTTCCCCAAAGTTTCTTTTTAAAGTGGAAAACATCAATGTGTGTGTGTATACATGCCTGCATGAATGTGTGTGTGTGTGTGTGTGTGTGTGTGTGTGTGTGTGACTATATATATGAGTATCAGAACTTGCAAGTTCGTGCAAGGAAGAGTGACTGGTTAGGGAAATAAATTCTGTTTTCCCTTTCCTACATTTTTCTCGGTTTATTACTCTCAAATTTTCTCTCTATGTTTTGAAATTATTATTTTAATAAGCAAATACATACTATTTAACTCTTCTTCAAGGCTTTTTATGACATTTCTTCCCGGTGGAATATGCTTCGCTTCAGCTGCTGATAAGGCAGCATGGTAACATGTCCATTTGCTTCATGGGAGCTGCATCACTCTGTCTATGGGAAAATGTGGTCTACTGCTAATTTCATTTTCATTTCCTAAATAAGGAGACCCATTAAAACGCAGCCATCTGGTGTACACAGCACTTAAAGCCGTAGCTCCCAAAGAGTGCTTTCTTTGCTCTTTAAATATGTATGAACTGTTGTTTTGGTAATCCACTTCACCCTGTCAAAATAGAATCAAATAGAATGTATGTGTGACCTCTTCGCCTTCCACCCTGGGAAAATGAGTTCCAAGAACATTGAGGTGAGCGAAATTCCAGACCTTTCACTTTCCATTTTATTTACTATTGAAGCTCATACCGTTAAGGAAGCTGGATGTTTAGCAGAATGTATTTCATTGACACAGCCTTTTGCTACCAGAATCTACATATCCACTGGCAAAACTAGAAACCTAAACTTCAGGGCAAGCTATGGGGTTCCCGCTGCATTGTATTAATAATGGGCATGTTGTTGGCTACCCCGTTTGACTGATAAATAATAATGTCTCTATAAGCTGTAAATATGTGAATTATTAAGAGTTAGTGTAGATAAAAAGTTTTGTCCCTATTTTCAGTGACACTTGATACCAGATAGAGCTCAGGTGGTAAACAGTTATTTTGACTCGTCTATGCACAGAATGGTCATACTTAATGGAGTATGTATGAATGTCTGCCCATTGCTACCTTATTCTCACAAGTGTTGAAGGAACATTGAAGGGTGCATTTAGTTGTTCGTGATTTTCTTCAGGAAATTAACTTTCATTGTCAATTCATTTCCCAGATATATAAAACCACATTTTTAGTATTAATTTCTTCGTCATCCTGAGTTTTCATACCCACTCTCTCTGTTCTACAAAAAGCCTTTGATGGTAAAAGGCTGTCTACTCCTGTAGATTCATGAATGAAATTTGCATATTAGCTGCCAAAGAATGTGGTAAGGCTCCTGTCTCACTTTGGTGGTATGGAAATATCCTGTTGTTTACAGCCTTGAATATTTAAAAAGTGATCGTGCTGAGTAAAGGGGACTGGACTTGTTTATGTGCGGAGCATATGGTCAAAGGAGAGCAAAGGCGATGTATAAGACAGGAAGGTGAAGAAACTCCTAGGTTTGATCTCCTCTTTACTCCAGTTTAATTACATCAATGTGACATTATAGCTACATATGTGACTTTCTAACTTTTATTCTCTTTTTGTTAATAAATGGTTATTTTGCATTTTACAGACAGCATATCTATGCCTATGAACCTAATTTCTGTTCAGTTATTTTCAGGGAGGGAAATGTATACTTTTCTTATTAGAAGTGCTATCCTTCTTAAACTGTATAAAAGGGGCCAGGCCTCTTATATCTTTAGATATTCTGTTGTAGCTAGAGTGCTACTCTTGCATAATGGTGAAAGTTGCAGGACTTGGTGTGAGTACTAATTGTAAAATGTTTTTCTAACCTTGTTAAGTTCACTTTCAACCATAGTGACATCTAGAAGTCTTTGCTGGGGAAAAGTTAGGTGACCGTGAATGCTGAATTTATGCCTTATGTAATCCCAGTCCACAGATAACTGAACATTTTTTTTTACAAACTACATGTTTCAAAAACAAAAATGTAGTATTTCTGATTTTTATAATTCTTTTATATATATGGACATTGTGTCCACATGTATGTACCGCATGTCCACAGGTTTGCACCACATGAGTGCCCGGTGGCTGCACTTACAGACCTGAGAAGAGAGTGTCAAGTCCCCTAGAACTGGAGTTACAGACTGCTGTGAACTGCCATGTGAATGAATGCTGGGAATGCAAACCTGGTTCTCTGGAGAAGTAGCCAGTGCTCTTAACCCCTCAGCCATCTCTCCAACCCACGAATTTCTGAATTTTACAATATTCTTGGATTACTTTGGGAAGAGGATTCAATTTCAGTCTCTACTGAATGGTATCCTTCGCTTAACAGTAATGAAACACTGTTTATCTTACAAAAATGAATTTAAAATGCAGGTAGTTAATTATTTGGCAATTAGTCATTTCTCTTTGTGTGTTGAGTTATTGAATGAGAGAAATATGTTCCCATGGAATTATCTCAAATTTTGTTTTATAATTTAATTCATTTAGAGAAGTATATTCTTATAATAAACTCTTGGTATGAATTTACTTTTATCTTCAATTATGTTTCATCTAAGGTGATCAGAAGGGCCACGTCCAGAAAGTGGATAGTAAATTCATCTTTGTGTGATATGCATAGCTTTATGGATTAAAGATGAATTATATTTTGTGTCATTAGGTATTTATTTTTTATGGAATATTCCTGTTAGTGTACATGAGACTGATTAGGAATGTTTGGTTTTAAAATTGTTTATCATATATATGGAAAATCACTTAATTTTTATAGCAAATATCACATAATAGCCTAATTTAATACTGTACAAATTTCTAATTTTAATTTTTGTTATGAAGTAGTTTGACTACTTATAAATTGGAAAGAGCATGATGACAATATTTAAAACATGACACAATAAATGAAACAACAAATGTTTTGATACAATGTCTTCATTTTCTTTTCTCTTCACTCTGAAGTACATTAAAGTGTTCCGTTTCACCACTAGATGCTTCAACAAGTGCTTTAAAAATAAAGGGAAATGTCCCTTTGCAAAAATAATGCAGTTTTACATTATATGTATAATAAAAAAATATGAAGTAACTGAGGTTACTGAATTATTTTTTTCATTATATGAAAAACAGAGAAGGGATTTTTATTTTTATTTTTATTGAGCTCTACATTTTCCTCTGCTCCCCTCCCTGCCTCTACCCTACCCTTCAACCCTCTCCTAAGGTTCCCTAGCTCCCAATTTATTCAGGAGATCTTGTCTTTTTCTACTTCCCATGTAGATTAGATCTATGTATGTGTCTCTTAGGGTCCTCTTTGTTGTCTAGGTTCAGCAATGTTTTTTTTTTTAAAGGCTGTTTCCCCCTCTGCTGTCATTTGCCCCTACTCATACATCTTATATGAAGCCCCCTCTCCTTTCGACAGCCTATGGATTTCATTGATTAGAGGACTCTTGCAGCAACAACATGAAAGTAGTATGTACAAATATAGACTCCAAGTTCAGGGTTTTTTAGACAGAGACCCACACGGGAGAACCGGACAGAAATCTCAAGGTCCAAATCAGGAGCAGAAGGAGACGGAGCACGAGCAAGGAACTCAGGACCACGAGGGGTGCACCCACACACTAAGACAATGGGGATGTTCTATTGGGATCTCACCAAGGCCAGCTGGCCTAAGTCTGAAAAAGCATGGGATAAATCCGGACTAGCTGAACATAGCGGACAATGAGGAATACTGAGAATTCAAGAACAATTGCAGTGGGTTTTTGATCCTACTGCACGTACTGGCTTTGTGAGAGCCTAGGCAGTATGAATGCTCACCTTATAACTTTAATTTTTGACGTGTGTGTGTGTGTGTGTGTGTGTGTGTGTGTGTATTCTGATTACTTTTTCCACCTCTCTGCTATGTTTACATGTCACCAGGTGTTTCTAAGGATTTTATTTAAACTCTATAGTAAGCAGAAAGATGTGATTACTCCAATTTACTAAAGAGATAGATAGAAAAGGGTATTGCTACATGCTTCTAAGTCAATTACGAGTATATTTGCCACCAAATATTTGTGTATGAAGATTCACTAATCATTGTAAAAGAACAACCCATTGAAATTAATTTGTACTTGTCAACATATGGTAGCATTTAAAAATGCGAAAACTGAAGCAAAGTCCTTCATGTTTGGCCAGGGATATATTTCCACATGAGTTCGTGTTGTGCAGTGACATCAAGAGAAGCTCTTCAAGATGTATGAGTTAGAGCAGTAAGCCCCACGCAGTCACAACCCTGGGCAGTTATGATGTAGAACATCTTGAGTCTCACTTTAGCCTCCAGGATGCATTTCTGTGCTTTTCACCATCTGCAGAATAGATGGGGAAAAATGGTGACAGTTCTGTTCCATGCAAGTAAAAATAGGAGTGTTTTTAGTTATTGTATTCAAGAAAACATTGAAGTCTGTTTGAAAAACAGCAGAAAACATCCCATTAAAGCATTTTTGACTAGAAGCATTTATTTTAATTTAAAACATATGAGCCTGCAGACATAATAGCTAGGAACTACCGCTCTAGGAAAACAATGACAGTTATAAAGGAGCATTTACATCTTTCTGTTTTCTTTCTCTTTATTTTACTTATTTTCCTGGTTGAGCATATGAAATAGGGCTGGGTTTCATGGGATTGTACTTCTCTCATGCTCTCGTTCCTCACATCTTTTAGCTCTTTCCTTTCCCTTCTTTCAACTGCCTGTTTGATCTTCACCCAACTACTTAAAAAGCCTTGTGGATTATATCATAAGCATGCATGTAGACAGAACCATGAGCTAAAAACCGAAACGGAACAGCTCCGTTAGTACTATTTGCCCCCTTACAGGCCTTGACCAGGAGGACATTATTACTCAGTTAAATAGAATGATGTTACCCAAGCTGACTTTGCTCCAATTGCATTATGGAAAATATTAGTTCTGTAAACAAACCTTTGACCTTCTATATAATGCAAAAACTTCTACCCTTTATTTATTTTTCTGAGAAGGCATTTAGATCGATGATTTTCTCATAGCAGTGGCAAATGTCAACCCTGAAGGTGTTTGGAGGTGCAGAGAGGTAGTCTTCAGTAAAGTATTTTGACACTCTCACAAAATAAGGAAATATGTAAGAAAGAATAAATATATTTTTGATACTTTATCAGAAATTATTGATAAACATAACTCTTGGGAGCATAATCTTCAGTTAAAGTAGGTCTTTTAAAAGTCCATATAAATTCCAGACATATCCTTATAAACTTCAATTTTTATTTCTCTAATACTATTGGACATTATTAAGAAATACCTTTTCAAACAGATTAATTTTCTGACATATATGAGTTTGGTGAAGAGTTTCTGAGCGTTATAAGCTTGGTTGTAAAACACTTTGTTACCTAGCATTGATATTCTCATAAAATAATTAAAATTTGATATTAGAATTTCAAGTGGTCTGAAAGAAATCTCTTCATGCCATCTATTTCTAAGAAGAGAAAATAGTGAATGGGAATGGAAAACGAGGTTGAGTTTCGATGATGTTGATTCTTTTTCTCTTGAGAAAGGCACTCAGTAACTGTGCCACAGCTAACGTCTGCAAGTCCACACTTGTCTGTATGTGATGGCTTTGATGGACAGGTGAGATACAGCTGATATGGGAGATTGCAATGGATGAGCGGGAATGAGCAGGTTTTGCCATACTCTCTGGTCAACCAGATTACCCTGCTGTTCTCCAGCTGCCTCACCCTATCATTGGTTGTCAAACCAATCAAAATAGTGAAACTCGCATTTACATATACATAGAGATTTGTGCTTTGAATATGATTGCTTCATCTTTACAGACTTACCAAATATGATCTGTATGCTCAATACTATATACAAATGTCACAAATCTTTACAAGTGTGGATTAGTAAAGAAGAAAAAGAGACAAATTAAATAAAATATTATATTTCTAATACTGGAGTTATTACTTGAAAGACTCAAATTAACTGGGAAACATACATAAATACACATCTTTACATAAATCCTCACCAGTATAGTCTCTCTAATTTTGGCACCAAATGAACAGTAATTTGAGAAGTTTTTAGGCTGACAGTAAATACTTACTTCACACGAGCAAATATATGACTAATTTTAAATTTACTTCAAATTTCAAAGAGTCCAAAATCTCATTGTTACATCTCTAAGGAGACTCAGAATTTCCTTGTCTTTGAAGGATGCCGCCGTGTTGAAATGACTTTGCCATCAAGTTTATCAGCCTAAATGATAGAGAGATAGAAGGAACTTAAAGCAACTGTATTACTCAACTTTAGTCATATGGCAATTTCCCTGTGAGGTTGCATATCCAGACTGCTAGACTATATGGCATGTAGAGTTAGTAAGATACCTAACAAATCAATGAACTTAATCTTTAAGGAGCTATTTTCATCAATAAGAGCTGACTGTTCATTTCTAAGCCTGTACCATGGATTCAATACCATCAGCTTCACAAATAACAGATGATAACATGGTTGTGCCTCCCAGTGATTGGAAACAAAGTGAGATTCGATACCAATTTATGTCATAAAGATGTATATAATTGCACTATTGTTTTATATACATTACCTAGTTTGAACCTCAGAACAGTCTCCAGAGATAAACACCATAGACATCACTAGAGCTTCTGAGTAGATAAACTGGTAACTTAATGGAGTAAATGAGGGGACCACTTTTGGATTAGCCCATCAGAAATACAATTATCAGTGTTGGTTCAGTCTCCACGCTGCCCTACTCTCTTGTATAGTTTTCTCTTCGGAGACATATATTTCCACCCACTTGAACTAGGAGGCTATTATTTTCCCTAACAGTTTGTATTCAGCATTCATTCTCTGAGGAAACATCAATATTTTAGAGGCTAAAAATATAATGCAATTCAGCTTGGTTTATTTAAACTTAATTGTGAGAATATAAGAAAGTTTACATAAAAGTCCTTTTTTTTTAATTTGGTGACTCCAGCTGGATTGGGAAGGATCAAGCATAGGACCAAACTGGTCCCTCTGATTGTGGTGGACAGTTGCATGGCTGGGGCAGATTTGAGGGGCCACTGGCAGTGGCACCAGGATTTATCCCTACTGCATGTGCATGTACTGATATTTTGGGAACCTATTCTCTTCGGATGGATACCTTGATCAGCCTAGATATAGTAGGGAGGGCTTTGGACCTTCCCCAAAGCAATGTGCCATACCCTCTCCGAGGATTGGATGGGGGTGGGGTGGGAGGGGATATGGAGGGATTGGGAGGAGATGAGGGAGTGGGAACTTGGATTGATATGTATAATGAAAAAAAGATAGTTTGTTTTCTTTTTAAAATAAATAAATGAAAAAAAAACTCTTCAGCTTAAAGGATGCCTTCCCCCAGAGATGGATAGTACTCTCTTTTGACTCTCAGAGAATGTTAGGCTTGTCCCTTCAGTTGTCTGCACTGCTCTTTCATAGCCATGAGAAGATAAACAGAATGTGCTTGAGAAAAGTAATAATAGCCTAAATCTCTTTGATAACAAATGAGTTTAATAGGAAGTGTCAAAGGGAATAGGAAAAGAATTAAAGCATATTAGCCCAAGAATTGTCTATGTGTGCCTAATAAATGGAAACTGGTTTTTAGAATGCATTGTATTTACATTATGTTACTTTTCTATTAGATTCTTTCAAGCGAATCCTAATATACTTTTGTAACTCTGGCTTCTTTAACTAATTTTCTCTCTGAAAGCATAGGAACACTGGCTACTTTGCAAACACTGAGGATGCTCAGCTCACTCTCATTCTAGAGTACAGCACATATTTCTTGACTTGTGACACTGAGGATGAATATGAGCAGCCCAGGTTTTAAATCAAGACAAACTTTGAAAGACTGATTATAAAAAAATATTGAAAATAGGATGTGTCTCATTTTTTTTCCTTAAAATTAGAATTTTGAATTCAAAAGTGTCATGTTCTTACCTTTCACAAAAATGGTTAACTAAGCTGGTTATTTGCAGAGGAGCAATATCTAGATTTAGATTTAAAGTTTTATTTGTAACACACTTCTATCATATTATTACATTCTCTTTGTTTTCTTATTTATTACTATTATCATCATGAGCATTGTGCTATATTGCTCAAGCTAGTCTTGAACTCAAAGACTCTGAAATCCTCCTGCGTACGCCCTTGAGTAGGATCTTGTGCATGCCAAACCAACTGAAAAATCTGTGGGCCACAACAGACTGCAACATAATTTGACAGGCCAACTTTCTCTTATTTTGGTAGTTCATGTACACATGCTGTAGAAACTATCCTATCCCTTTCTAAATAGACATAAGCTATGCCATTCTGAATCACTCTATGTTTTTTAATGTATTCATCGGTTTTACCCTCTCGCTGCCTTCTGTGTCTCTCTTAGTATCTCTTAGAATAGGTCTCATGCTTGACAACTTTAAAAAGCCCCATCCTATGGGCCAAATACCCACACTCATCACTCCATACAGACCTGCGGGCTCCAGCACTAGGAGGAAAAGACCGGACCTCTGTGCATAAGATCTAGGTACTTTTAAAATTATTCTGTGTGGTATGCTTGCTATGAACCATGCTCTTTTTCAACAAGTAAGAACAAGAACATAAAAGTGATGGAGGAAAAAGAAATCTCAGTTTATTTTTTGTCCAAAGGCACATGCTTGTGATCTAACAGAGAAAATAAATTAGACAGCACATGAATAATAGAAGGTAAATTGATGGCTAAATCCTGTGGGACAGTAGTGGCAGCACGGAGAGTCTTTTAGCTGACCGCACTAGGAATGTTTTGTTTAGCAGGTGACAGTCAAATTGAGACCCTCCTTTAGAATGTGCTCACAAAAGACACTAGTAACAGGGATTTAAAAAAAGTGTGTGTGTGGGGGGGGGGCAAGCAAAAAGGACCAGAGCTAAGAGTGGTGAATCTAAGAAAAATGTTTTCTACGATGTGTTAAGAACAGGTTTGTGAGGACTGGCAAGATGGTATAGTGGGTAAGCTCACTGTCTGTTCTTCCATAGGACCTGAGTTTGCTCCTCTGCTCTCATATAGTGGCTTACAATTGTCTCTGCCTTTAGTGCCTGGAGATCCAATGTCCTCTTCTGTCTCTGTGCACACCAGGAAATGCATGCGATATAAATATGTGGAGACAAAATACCCAACCTATATTTATAAAAAAATAAATTTTAAAAAGCATCTGTTTGGAGGCAATGTCAAATGTACAAGTGAAAACTGTTATCATAAACTTCTTCAAAAAATTGGCTCTGATGAACAAACATCTGAGAATTCTTTTTTAATAGGATTGTGTAATGCATCAGGTGACATTATCTATTACCTAGTCATTCCTTTTTGTTAAACTTTCTTTTTGGTTATTCTCTATCTCTTTCACATCACACATCTCAATACTACTCAATACTACTCCTGTCCCTTTACTTTCCCCCTCTATCCTTGCATCCCATAGCCAAACACCTTCATCTGTGTGTCTGCTACACTCAATACTTGGCTCTCGCTGGGACTCCTCTTGGACATCCTGTTGTTGGCCTGTGTCATGTACATCCTGAAGCTTTAGGTCTACAGGACCAGCCCCATCATGGCTTCCAGCAGATTATAGGTGAGGAGGATGCTGGAGTTGGCCAACTCATAACCCTGGTTCTGGGCCTGAATAGTTGCAGGGCTGGTCAACCCACAAGCTCTCTTGTGTCTTCATCACCAGGGTGAACTCTCCAGATTTGTCCTTGCTAGCTCATCCCCTGCAGGGTGATGAGTAAGGGGTGGTCTCAGTTCTCCTGATTCATCCTCAGGGTCAGCTCACCCATACTTACCCCTTCAGGACTAGCTCTGCTGTATTACTCAGACACCACTCTCCCAAGTGCTGCAATTGGTGAGGGACAGGGTCAGTTCTTCTACTCTTTTTTTTTCCATTTTTTTATTGAGAAAAGGAGAAAAAAAAAACAAGTTTCCACCTCCTCCCAGCCTCCCATTTCCCTCCCCCTCCTCCCACCCTTCTCCCCCTCTCCCTACTCCTCTCCCACTCCCTCTCCAGTCCAAAGAGCAGTCAGGGATTCCTGCCCTGTGGTAAGTCCTAGGTCCTCCCCTCTCCGTCCATTTCTAGGAAGGTGAACATCCAAACTGGCTAGGCTCCTACAAAGCCAGCTCTTATGACTCCAGGGCTAGCTCTCTCACCTGCTATAGGCAGCTAAGGGCAGGGGTGGGGTTGCTGGGTAGTAGGGCATCTCTCCCCCAACCCATATCACCATATGGAAAGTTAGGTACAGAGTCCAGATCTCCCATGCTCCGATTCTCGGGTAGGTTCATCAGCATTCCTGTCAACAGGGTCAGCTCCACTGCACTGACAAGACGAGCTTCCGGGTCTCCTTCCCCAGGTGTTGGAGCAGGTAAAGGGGAGGGTGAGATCCATAGCCAGCAACAGAGCATTGGAGGCAAGGAAGGTGGGCATCTTTCCCTCACTCATGCCACCACAAACCAGACAAGTGAGGCTTTCCTTTTCTCCCTTTCTTATGCCATCAAGGCCACCCCAATATTCTTCGAACATAGTCAGATCTATTGTGCTCCCCAGGTGAAGTATAGGACCCTTTCTCCTGAGTGATTCAGCTGGTGAAGGGCAGGATCAAATCACCCTAGCGTTGAGCCGGTGAGGAGCAGAGGTTAACTCTGTACAGCCCTATACTTTCTTCCTTTGGTGTTATCAAGCGTCACGGATTTCAATGTAGACTATGACTACATCAGGGTCATGAACCTAGACATGGGCCCAGCCTCATAACTTAAACCTCTACGGATAAGCCTCTGTCCATATGAAATGAACCATTGTGTCCATTCTCTTTCCCAAAATACACCATATATTACTCAACATAATAGTGCCCTCTCTGTCTCTACCCCGGGGCCTGTTTTCTTCTCAAATCCCCAGGGCAAGCCCAGGTATGAGTCTTGTGGTCCCGCTCATTCATGGCACTGGGCAGGAATGTGGGTTTTCCTCAGAGTCAAGGGTGCCCCACCACAGTCTGCATGTGCATCTTTTGGCCCCACTCAGTCCATCAGGGTGCTGGTCAGGACCAATTCAGTCAAAGACATTACCATCCCTTCCAAAGGCTAAGCTAGAAGATCCATTCAGAGTCATTTCCCTGGAATTAATTGTTAAATTTGATCCATTTTATTTCTTATGAGTTTTTAATATCTGCCCTTTTCTTTCTTATCTATCAATGCCTAATTTCAAAACTCACCAGGCAAGATGAGTTTCACTATCTGCCATTCAGGATATCCATAAATATCTTTATAGCTCAGGTGACTCTGGTGCTCACTTGTCTGTCTAGTCAGAGTCTGTCAGAATTGTCACACCAGTGTTTGTCTCGTTCCCATTGTTCCCACTGTCTTGATTTTATGTTATATCCTTTCCTCCGTGATCATCATAATTGGCTGTGCTTGATTTTTTCAAATTGTTTATCTTTTCCCATGGCATAATGTGACAGGGTATCTTAATTTTCATTTGGTCACTTTCGTGTTTGTCTATTACTAATGTCTGGTCATGAACCCACAATACCGCCTTTCTTCTGAGAGAAGGCACATTCAGGGTGACACGGCTTTGCACTAGGGCTAGCCTCTTACCTTCTTTGTCTCATTAGTCATCTTCTATCCCAGCATGCAAAGAGAGCTTACGTGTGTTTGAATGCTCTCATCACTTGTGAAATGCTTCTAGGTCCATGCCATTCTCAAATGACAGGTTGTTTACTTTGATTTAAATAATAACTTTTAAATGACCAACATCAGTTTCATCTGACCCATATTTAACTCAGTATCAATCTGGGTTATTATTCCGGAGCATGGTTTTGGTGTATATATAAGCAGAATGCACTTATTTTATTCATAAAGGAAAAACAACCACAAGATCATTTTATAGTCTTCCAGATATCCTCATGATCAGTTTTGATCTCTGTATAGCGAATATGCAGGTTGCTGTCTCAACTATTAGCATTTCTGATATTTTCTTGTTATCAAACTATGAATAATTTCACAGTGTGACTAAAGTGCTGTGTTCATGTTATTTCTAGGCTGTGTTTCTTAAAATGTGAAACACATAGAGACTACCTGCACTGGCATTTTTTAATCTTCAATGGTTCTATGGTATTTAGGTAACATGTGCATTGGGTAAACAAGTATAGATCATAAGATTACACTATTTGGCTCAGATGACAGGGACAAATATGACATCTGCTTTGATCGATTAAAATGCTATGTGCAAAAGGACTTTTCTCATGCAGAGATTGCCTGTATTAGCATGTAAAAACTAGCATAGATTTTAAAGTTGTTTTTAAATTTGATATGCACTTGCCTAATTCTTATAAATGAATATTCTATCTGATTAGATAGATACCTAGATATATAGACAGATTATAATTAGAAAAGAAAATATGAACATCTAATTCTTTCTATTTAACTTAATTCTACTTTGTTCTTTGGAGCAAAAACACATAAAACTAAGATTGATTTGATTCATATCATCTATATAAATAACAAAATGCCCACTAGTCAATCATCAAAGCACATAAATACATGTATGTTAATATTTTCACATTTAAAAAAACTGTGCATATTGCGTTTGTAATATCCTTGTATTTATAAATATTCCCGAAGAAATTCCTTCTATTTTATAGCCAAATGAGTTCTGAGTGTGGTGATTGCCCCATGAAGCCTAACTAGTGAGTAGGCCATTAGCCATGCTGGAGCTTAGGGACTATGGGCTTTGCCTTTGGAAATTAAATATTTAATATTGCTTTGTCTAGACTGGCTTAGAACAGGATCTTTTCTTCATTCCAAGGCAATGTCAAAATTCACAGAAGAGCAACGAGTCATATTGTCTATTGAAATCAAACCTGACTCTTCCCCTTTACACACCAATCCACACACAAGCCTGCCCTTGGGATAGTGACATCATTACCGTCTCAGGGCCCCCTAGGCTGGTTGTTCCTATTAAAATGAGGTGAGATTAGAGTTCTAAGAGAGGTAAATCAAATATTTGAACATTAATCATGCCTGGATGCCTTTTATTACTTTCAGATAGTGAATTTCTTCGGACTTCAAGAATTACAGACTGTAATCACTTCATGTTAAAGTGGACAGGAAAGAATACAATTAGGCAAATCACAGAGACACACAACTCACTATGGCCTTCTCTGAAATGAAAGATGCATCTATTTAAAGCTTTCTGATATATGAAAGAGACACTTATCCCCCAAGGAGAGAAGGGAACTACTTAAAAAGAAGGACTTTTATTAATATTTTACAATTAAATTGCAATCTCTTTATCCGTTTTCCCTTTGTAATTTCCGTGTTGACCTGTGTAAGTGCTTTGTCTGTGTAGCACTCAGTCTTTCTGGGTCATCAGATGAGAGGAGTTTATTGAAAAGGAAACAGAATTAAAAATTCAATGACAGGAATTCAAATAGTGTCTCTTTGGGGCTTATCTTCTCAGTGTTTGAGCTTTTGTGGTTATTGGTGAGGGATTTTTGAGATTGGTTCATTAATGCCAAGGTGAGTGATGTCAGTATCAAGGGAGGCAATCATGTAACCTTAATTCTGGGGGTTTCTAGTGCTTGCATCAGACTTAAATGTTGCATATGTATATAAATATTCGTGTATGTCTATGTGTCCATTGTAATAGCCCCTCTATGCACACACATCAGAAGATTTACATGGGAATTAGGAAAGGCCCAATACCTTAATCAGGCAAAATGATAAGAGTTATTCAACATTCATATAAGAAATAAAAAATAGAGAAACGGCGACTTTTAAAATTATCTAAAGTATATAAATTGTTATGATGAATACCATTTATTAAAACACATAATGCATTTGGGAGAAAATATGCTTAGAAAGCTGAATAATTGTTAAAGGACGGTTAGACTAATTAAATCTATAGTAATAGACTAAACTCTAATGTTTAATTTGTCAAATCAAAGAAATATCACATAATCCAAAACTCTAAAATTTTTTGACTTCTGTAAAATGAGGAAAAAGATAACAAGAATTGAAATGCAGCCTATTTATCCATTAAATGTGAATGTGGATCAGGAGCTCTTTTATATATATTCTTATAGTTGCTGATATGCAATGTCCAAATGTGTGATATGTGTGATATGAGGCTTCAAAAGAGAAATCATTTCAGCAATATGTTGAAACAAAACTACCAGTGAATTTAGAATATTTATTTTCAGATATTTCCATTTTGCTTTCTGCCAAAAACAAAATGTGATCTGACAGCATTCAGCTAAGTGATTTAATTACTTCTGCTAAGATAATGTGTGTGATACAGCATTCCATGCCTTCATCTAAAACAGTAAATCATATTTAAGAACAATTTTAGGTTCACAGAAATATTAATGCGATGTAGTAATTTAACCATTGCCTCTCTCCTCATCATCCAAATCAGTTTGTATATTTGTTCTAACTGATAAACTCTGCAGCATCATCACCCAAAGACGATAGTTTTATCAAGTTCTCTCTTGATATTGAATAGTCTATGAATATGAACCTCTGTGCAGTGTTTACATAGCACGCTGGTGCTCTCAAGTGTAAATCCGCTGTCATGAAAATTCCCTGAGCTCCCTCTACTCATTCATTCCTCTCCTTTAACCCTTGGCAAGTGTTCATCTTTCTATTATATCCATAGACTTGAATTATGGTATCATCTATTAGATGCCTTTTTAGATTGGTTTCTTTCAGTTGGTGTGATGGATTTAAGTTCCATCCACATAGTTGCATATTTTGATAGATCGTTTCCTTTGAGTTCTGAAAAATACCTCATTTTTCTGGTTATACCCCATTTTCTATTCATCTCTTGAAGGACATGTTTGTTGCTCCTGAATTTCTGACAGTTCTTAAAAAAGCTACTGCAACAATTTATGTACATGTTTTACTATGCTCATGTGTCCTCAACTATTGTAGCCAAAACTTCATGTATTATGATTGGTCAAACTCTGAACTCACTGACCTCTGTCTCCAATGTGATAGATTATTGTTTGCCCTGATTCTGCTTAATTTTCGTTTCTACCTTCTGATAGAAGAGTGAGCTGGTATTCCTAATATTTTCATGCTGATTCTCAGTGTTCACAAAATCTTCAATTATTTCATTGTATTTTATGTGTATTTACTGACTTTAGGAAAGACTGACATGCTTAGTGGTGACCACCTGCTAGAAATTGTGCAGATCCAACAGGAAGGTGACATGGATGGACATGTAAAAGGAAACGTACAATAAAATTCATATGAAATTAAAAACAGAGAAATCAAAATTAACACTAGCCTGACATGGTTATATTATTTTATAAATCTTTAAGAAGTTAATATATGTACAGTACAGAGAATGATTCAAGAAAGCAATATTTTTTTTTGCTTCCTGTGACCTTGGTTTTGAAAGATGGTCTCACTATGTAGCCCTGACTGACCTTAAGCCTTGAACTTCCTCTGTAGACCCAGCTAACCTTGAACTCACAGAGATCTGCTTGTTTCTATGTAGATGGAAGTTTCTCTCCACCTGATCCCATAGCCATTCATTCCCAAATAAACACACAGAGGTTTATATTAATTATAAAATGTTTGGTCTATTGCTTAGGATTATTACTAACTAGCTCTTATGACAAAAATTATATATATATATATGTGTGTGTGTAATATATATATATATATATATATATATATATATATATAAAATCTGTTTTTGTGTGCACTTGGTTATTGTTGATCTCTTGACAGTCTATAAGGAGATAAATTCAACAAATTTACCCATAGTCAACAATATTATATTATCAAAGTGTCAAAGTTGAGGCAGGAGAGATGGCTTAAATAAGTACATTTGCTGCTCTTTCATGGACTTGAGTTCAGATACCAGTACCCACATTGGGCAACTACAGACAACTGTCAGCAACTCAATCTCTGGTGTTTGGGGTTCACACACATACATTAAAATAAAGTAAAAATTAAAATATGGTAGTTGCTGTTTTGTAGAGCTGGGTAAATTCTCTCAGGGTAATTTCTTACCCCTGTGAAACTCAGTTAGCTATTGACATAGCAGGTTACTATAAAGAAGGTGTGGCTCAGCAGTTGGAACCAGTTACTGCTGCTTTGGAGGTCGCTCAATTTTCCAGCACCTGTACTCAGCTACTCGCAATAGCCTGTAACTCCAACTCCAAGTAAGCCAATGCCTCTGGCATCTACAAGCATCTACACCTACATGCACATAGACATACACAATACACACGTTAAAAAGACTAGAATAAATCTTTCTTTAAAGAATAAATCCCCAAATGAGACTCCTAACAATAGGTAAAGGGGCAGTGGCTAATGGTTTGGGTGGCTTTAGGGGAACTATGTCTCATACTGGATTGCCTTGCTTACACAGCATTCCTATAAGGGATGATGCTTAGTCTTAACACGCTTCATGTACCATGCTTTGTTGGTACCCATGGGAAGTGTGCCCCTTTCTGAACAGAAACAGAATAGTGGATTAAATGGAGAGGGTAGAAGAGTGGTTGTGGGATAGAATGGGAGGGAAGGAGAGTGGGGAAACTGAAGTCAGATGTAAAATAAATAAATTCATTAAATTTTAAAAATTCCCAATGATACATCTGAATAATTATTCTTATAATTCTCCATGCTTTCAAATCAAGTTCTAGCAGCACTATTGCATCTCTCCTTACACTTTAAAGAAGGGGCTCAAACTTACAATTTTTCCTATTCCTCCTCATAATTTTAACTTAAATCATCCAAAGTGCACAAAGAAAGGGTGAACTAATTATAGTTTTTTGTTTAAAAACTAAACAGCTAATGCTAATTTTATATGACTTCATTCAGATTTAGTTCCTGGTGCTTAATGATAAGACTATCTTCAATAAACTTTGCACGTTAAGTATCTTTATGACATTCACTCTTTTCGAAAGGATGGCACTAATATTCAAAAGTAGAGAGAGCTATCTACTTAGCTTTCAAGCAGGGCAGACGCACATCGTCACAGATCCCTAATGACAGAGGAGAGAATTGGAGGACAGACACGTTAAGACAGGTTGGCTGTCTCCTAATGGAAATAAAGAGAGGGCAAACCGTTATAAAGTCATCAGTCTTTGGGCCTGCAATCCAGGGCTTTCCCACCTCCGTGCTGTGGTTAATCAATACCAGGAAGCCAACCAAGTTTCAGGAGAGGATCGCCCATTTGTATCTGTCTTTCCCATATGTGGCTCGAATCTCAAACACAAAGTGTGTGAGGAATAAGAGTCGGAAGCGGTGGCAATCACAGCGACTGAAGAACAGATTTCCCTCTTATTATTAGGTAATTTGTTGAGACACACAGAATTTACCAAGATCAAAGTGTGAAATACCACACTTTGTGTGTGTGTTGTCAACACATTGAAAAATAGGCCCTTTCTTAGAGCAACTTACTTTGAGTCTCTTTTATTTTTATACTTCTAAGACAGCATTGGATCTGTGTAGAAGTGTGTGCTGCCTTATGAATCACATTGGCATAGGCTGCTGGTGTTAAAGATTCACACATTTCAAACAAAATTGGGTACATTTATATCTATCTCTGAGTGTGAAATAATAGAATTCAAGAATAGAGAGTGTAACCAAAAAGGCAAACTCGTGGTGTGTAGAGGGAGAGCAATGCCCTTCGCTGGAGATGTTTGTTTATTTATTCATTTAGTTTCCAAAATTAAAAAAAAAAAAACAAAAGTAAACGCAACCAAGTCTTGCCAAACAGCTTTTATGGGGAATATCCTATTTCACCCTATTCTCCAGAAGGGAAAGAATAATGATACAGAGCAATTTGAATTGGGTGCAAAAGAGATGCTGTTCTATAAGTATATTCTCCTTTGCAGTTTGCTGAGCATGACATGACTTCAACAGTGACTTGGCTTCACAAGAGGGTAGGATAAACAACACATGTTCTTCATAGCACAGATTTCTTGTTGAACTTAAACAGAAAAAGGAGGAAGTGTGGAAGGCAGGGGTGGAGACAATCTGGCACATGTGGAGTTCAGTGAAAGGCAGACACAAGAGCAGCTGTTTATCGTACCTTCTAGCCCTGATCTTCATAAGCTGATCAAGCTGGCCTTGAATTTTAGGAGAGCTGCCCATCTCTGCTTCTTTTCAGCACTGGGAGGAAAGTTATTAAAAATCATGCCCTGTGTAGCTGATATCTCAAGATACTATGTGTTCATTTTGCTTGGCTATACGAGTCTAGTACTTCCTTTTTCGTGACCAAGGGAGAGCCTTGAACTGTATATGGTACTTTGGAGGAAGGTTGTTTATTGCAGTGTCCAGAGCACAAGTTGTCTCTTTGCTCCATATTTAGTTAACAAGAAAAATGCTTTTAGAAAAGGAGGAAAAGAGATGAGAGGGGAGAGGAGAGAAGTAGCCAGGGTAGGTTGAGAAGGAAGAATCAGACCCCCAATACCTGATCCAACCTGTCTTTGTCAACCGTCTGATCTGAGATGTTGCAATAGTTGCAGTGAGGAAATTACAGTTATAACTAGCGTCTTCTGTCTTATCTCTCTAATCAGATTTCAACTATATTTCTTTTTGCTAGAAGTAACAATAGTTTGCCCAACACATTTCAGAACATGCCCACCACATTGCAAAATATTAAGTTGCTCCTTTTGTGTGAAACTTTGTTTATAACAACAGCCCCAGGCAAAAATAAAGTGGGTTAAGGCTAGTCTTTGGAATCATTGTTTAGATTACAATTGCTGACTGTACCCTGCTACTGCTTAAAGATCTACATGATCATCTTTCTTAGATTGGAAAGTTTTAGGAGCAACTGTTCCAACATGCTGCAGAATACTGTATGCATGACCTGAGTTTGCTATTTATCCTCCACTTTCTATGCCAGCTGGGTCAGTACTTTGTGAAACTGTGGTTTGTCCTGGCCCAATCAGTAAAATACAAAATATCAAACAACGTGTTACCACATACTTTGTGTGTGTGTGATCAGGATCTTACAGAAGTTTTATAACTTCTCCAAGATTGATGCTGTCTCCTTTATAGGTATATGCATTATATAATGAATGAAAAATACTCTAGGCTTAATAAGATGGCACAGCCAATAAAGGCAATTTCCACCAAGCCTGTAAATTTTTTTTTGATTTAGTCTCAGGACCCAAACAGTGAGGAGATCTGACTCCTACAAGTTGTCTTATAGGTGCTTGAGGACACACATGTGCATATATATGCATATAAGAAATATATTAATGTAATTGCTTTCTTTCTTTTTGAGATATAATTATACAAATACTTCCATTTCTTTCCTCAATGCTGTTCTCTTTCAAATTCATAGTCTCTTTTCATTACTTGTCATTGCTTTCATAAATGTATTTCTAGACATAGGCTGCCCAATCTGTACAATGTTACATGTATATATTTTTTCATGACTGACCATTTTTATTAGATAACCAATTGGTGTGATCTTTCCTGAAAACGACTAGTTCTGTAACTCTCGGCACTCTTTATTGCCTGGAATTCTTCGTATGAAGTTTTTTTAATGTGCTCTACATACTCTCCACCCAGAGATGAATACTACTCTTGGATACGGGTACAGAGGTTTATCTAGCACTGTCCTGATACTAGATAAAACACCAGGGATGGACTCCTTGAAGAAAATGATCAGGTCCTGAAGTTTTGTGTCTTTTTATAGTACATAATGAAGTTTTCATAAGTTTGCATTTTTAGGCAGCTTACTAGTACTGTGAAAAAACACCTCAAGCAAGGGGACTTTTAAGACTATCTAACTGGCGACTCCTTACAGTTTCAGAGGGTTAGTCCATGGCCAGTATGGTTGGGATTGTGATGCAGGCAAACAGTCAATCATGGTGGTAGCTAAGAGCTTACATTCTGATTCACAGCAAACAGGATAAGAGCATGTGAGACAGGAAATGTCCTGCGTGTTTCAAACCACAAAGCCTATTCATATTGTCACACCTCTGCCATCAATGCTATACACCCTAACAGTTCCTAAACATTCTACCATCTGAGAACCAAACATTCCCATAAAGGTCATACCTCCTAATCCATCCTAAACATTCTACCACTTGGTAACCAAACATTCCCATCTCAAGACCACACCTATTCCTTCCAAAACAGTCTTCCAACTGGGCACCTAACATCCCATCAAGGCCACACCTCCTAATGCTTTCTCAACAATGCACCAACTGGGAACCAAACATTCAAATGTATGAGCCAATGGCCGAGGGTGTTGTCAATCAAAACCACCACACTTCAAGCAGGTGATATTATCACCTTGATGGGACTTTGAAGGTTGTAGGAAATAAATGTCTGAATGTATCTGTGAAAGTATTTCTAGAGTGTTGAACTAAAGTGGGAATACACACCCTGGATATGGGTAGCATCATTCCATGGGCTAGAGTACTAGACTGAACAGGAAGGAAAAAGAAAAAGCTAAGCCTTGATTGCTTTGTACGTACAGACTATGGGTACAAGGTATTCAACTACCCCATGCTCCTGTTGCCATGCCAGCCCCCATCCCCAAAATGTGAGGCAAATCAAAACTTCCTCATTTAAAGTGTTTGTGTCAGATCTTGTGTTACTGCAATGAGAACAAATAACTAGCTTGTGACTGTGGTGAGACAGTGCAGAAAGAATGGCAACTGCAAAATTCAAATGTGTGCAATTTGCTCTGCTCTGTTTAACATCGTAATCCAGCTCCAGAAATGTGCAAAGTCTGGGGCTGGCTATTATGGTAAGGGTTAATAGAAACTCATTTTTCTAAAGAAAACTATTTTTTTTAAAAAAAACTGTTTCTATTTGAGGGTATTGTCATGTAATGGAAAAAATATTACAAAATTGACTGCCTATGAAGGCATGAAGGAAGAGGATTAAGTGCAAAAAAAGACAAAACATCCCATAAAAACAGGAGAATGCCTGGGATGCGCATGGGAGGGATCTCTAACAGTAGTTATCTGAGAAAGTATTAAGAGTCGGATGGAAGATGCTACAGTAGAGAATGTGAAGCAAGAAGTGCTGTATGAACGTTGTTCTCTACCAGCCAACATCGAGGTATTGTTGGAGATGGCTTAGAAAAATCCATACTTAAGTATTTGTGAACTATTGAATAGCTATTTTTTTATTGAACAAAAGCAGGTATCTTTGAACTAGTTTTACTTGGCTTATGCTAAAAATTATTGAATTTCCATTTGGATTTAAATGATGATGATGATGACTTTAAATAAATTGAGCCAAGTTTTATGTGTCTTGCATTTTTAACAAGTGGGGTATCTCATTGGAATGCACTGCCTTCTTGTTCCACATTTATTTTTGGAATTTAATAAGGAGCCTGTCATATCTGCCTCAAGGCTAAAAAACTTCATGGCTGAAAATCCAAAGTACTGTCATGTTTGAGTGACATGGAGCCAACTTTATTTTATTTTCTTTTCATGATATGGGTTGTGGGGGGTGGCTGAAATTAGCTGGTCTCAGTTCTGAAAAGACATGGCTAGAACATCTGTTCCAAAGACCTTGTGCTGGTTAACTGGTAATGACATTGCCCAGTGACATGTGTCCGGTGGATGTGACGCAGAGAACCAGTGGAGGATTTTCATTAACAAATTAATTCTGTGCAGTTTCCTGCAAAGCTCGTTGTCATGATAGATTCTGGTACCGTGCCACATATTTCCAGAAGCAGGTCTCATTACCTGAGAATCTTGGGAAGGTAATAACTGCTTTATTTCTCCTTTGTGTTCCCAGAGCACATAATTAACATACTGGCTCATTTAGCTCAACCCTCCATAGGATGAGGGTGTGCAAATACAATGGAGATTCAGATACAGTGCCAAACATAATGGCTTCTGTTCTCAGCCATGAGCAGGAGACACTCTGCCATTTTCTGCTGCTTTCATTGGGGTTGATATTTAAGCATGTTAACAGGTTTAAACAGGAATATCATTTTTTTCTAAGAATTACTGTGGTAGTGATTGTCTACCAAAAGATGAACCATATACATGTGATTGCAACTGGGATATGTGTGTGTGTGTATGATTACATTTATATTACAGTTATATATTCACAGTTTAAATGGAACCACTGTATTTTAAGACTTTTTGAGTAATCCTGGAGTAGGTATTACAAAATAATCTTGCTGTATTTTTAATTATAAAAAATGAGAAACTTGGTGAACCCATATCTCCATTATGTAAAAAAGAATGCATTATGTTCATTTTAATTAATAAGCTACTAGGCTAACTGGGATAGTCATTTCAAATATTTTCCTATCAAATGATAATTTAGAGCTATTTTTCTCTAATGGCCATTAAGAAGTAAGTTAAATTTGGAAGACTTTTAACAATTTTCATTCTTTTTCTGTGATAAACACAATGATTAAAGAGAGCTTGAGGAGGAAGAGGTTTATGTCTTCATCTTACAAGTTTACCCATGAGGGAAGTCAGAACAGAGATTCTACCAGGCCAGGGACATGGAGACAGAAAGTGAAACGGAGGCCATGGATTAGCACTGTTTAGTAGCTTCCTATATGCTGCTGTTCAGCAAGCTTTTTTACACAGCCTAGGTGCCCCTGCCCCACCATGAGGTGCCCTGTCTGTAGTAGGCTAGGCAGCCCTCCATCAATAAGCAATCAAGAAATTTTCACAGAGATATGACCATCCGCAATGTGGTTTGAGCAAGTTCCTTGTCCCAAATGTCTCTGTTTTTTTCCAACAATTAAAACTAACCAGTGAATAATGCTTTCTATTCATAAATGCAAGAATTAATTTATTTGTAGGTAGAAAGCTTCTACCTTTAACAATTGGAATCTCCTGTCTATTGAATAAAAAAAAAAAGAATGCCTTCTGAGGAGCAAATGATATAATCATAATTTTTTTCCTTGTATGTCACACCTCTAAAATAGGACTAGGGTTTAATTTTGGTGTGAAATTTGTGTGTGCACATACATGAATGCACACATGTGCATGTTATGTGTGTTGCTAAGTAATGATAGAGGAGATTATTATAGGAAATTTTATTCTGAGCTTGTATGACCGCATACACAATAAAGCATATTGTACTGACTGTCTCAATCCTGGCTTGTGTGAACGATGCTTTTACAAGAGGCAAAGGTTTTAATAGGTAAGTATCGGGTATTATTTCAAAAAGAGCCCTAAGCTTCAGCATTCTTGAGGGAGCAGGCATCATGGGTACTCAGTTGACTCTTTTATAATCAACAGTGAACATTTTACTTTATTATCACATGAAATTACAAAGTACTATTTTATGTCTCTTGAGAAATTCTAAATCTACAAAAAACAATATTTTTGTAGACAATAAATTTAATTTAAACAAATACCATTCCTTAGAAAGAATGCACCCTTTGATTACAGCTGCACTTCTTCTGAGTTTGCACAAGTTATCTTCTAGGAAGATAAATTTTTCAGTAAAAGATGTAGGGAGATTTATCAGTTATTTGATTTCAATATTTATTGATTCCTAATACCTTTATTACTTAACTGTCTACTGACAACCAGTGCTGCAGTGGGTGACCATATTAAATTTTTAAAAAATTGAATGATAAATTCTCCAGAAGAAAAAATAGATCAGGGCAACTATTAAAATATCCCATTTTTAAAAAGAAATAAATTTATTAGTTAGTGGTTGTCTACCAAGTGATAAAGCATTCCAAACGGACCAAAGTCTTCAGTTAAACTCTTTCTTAAGTATTCAGTGCTGATAAATGCTGATTTTTTTTGTTTTGTTTTTTTAAGACAGGGTTTCTCTGTAGCTTTGGAGCCTGTCCTGTAAATAGTTCTTGTAGACCAGGCTGTCTGTGAACTCACAGAGATCTGCCTGCCTCTGCCACCCGAATGCTGGGATTAAAGGCGTGCGCCACCACTGCTGGGCGATAAATGCTGTTCTTATTGTAAATGCATCACTAAGGATCCAGATAAGGAGTTTATGTAGTTCTATTCCCATGAATAGCTTGGAATAGCTCCCAAGCTTGAATCTCATTCTTATTCCTGGAAGTAGCATGAGCAGGTTGTCACAGAACTGTTGGAGAAATCGTCTTTCTGTTTCTGCCTAAAGAGAAGTAAGATGGTCTTAGTCCTGCAAACAGGTAGGACTGATCTGCACTGTAGGCAGGCTTTCCTTCACCATTGTTCACTATGCACACTGTCTCTATGCCTTCTTTGATAGAGATTTTGTGTTGTTTCCATGTTTTCATCTCAAATAAGAGATCAGTTGCCATCCTTTTCAATCATTTATTCCCAAATACTTTAGAATTCTGTCTCACTTTAGTAAAAGGAAGTGTGCCAGTTTTTGCACATTTTCCTAGTGTCAGAAATTCTAAGTCCCTGTACCATCCTGACAAAAAGATGTTATAGTGGAGAATCTTAAAAATTGCATGCTCTCCTGATGTCGCTTGGGGTTTTCAGTACATTAGGCCTTTTTTTCTCAGAATCTAATGCATTGGACTGACTTGAATTGAGTGAATAAATAAATATTTCTCAATTAGTGGTATCATTAGGAATCTTAAGAGGAAAGCTTATTGAATATTATGGGTTTGGAAGCCTACTTGATTATGTATGTTTCTAGAACACGAAACTAGCATTGTTTTCTTATATATGAATGATCTTTCCAAGACTTAAAAAAAACAAGTTTTCTACATGAGACATGATAAATATTTGAGAAGACAGAGATAGTTGATTAACTTCAACATTGCATAACATTTGCCAAGTGGTTGGTGGCGCACGCCTTTAATCACAGCACTTGGGAGGCAGAAGCAGGTGGATCTCTGTGAGTTTGAGGCCAGCCTGGTCTACAAGAGCTAGTTCCAGGACAGGCTTCAAAGCTACAGAGAAACCCTATCTTGAAAAATAAAAAGAAACATTACATAACATTTAACACTGTATGCATTTTATTTTTGTTTTTTTGTTTGTTTCTGTTTTGCACAGGGATTCTCTGTGTAGCCCTGGCTTCCCTGGAACTTGTTCTGTAGATGAAGCTGATCTTGTCCTCAGTGATCCACCTGCCTCTGTCTTCTGAGTGCTGGGATCAAGGCGTGTGCCACTGCTACCCAGCTTGTGTTGCACTATTAATATGCACAATCTTATATTGCATATATCGGTCAAATTATTCTTAAAACTTAAAAAAATAAACTAATACCTTTTGCTGAATTACCCAGAAACTAGCTCAGAATTAAATATTTTGTCAACTTCTATTTATTAATGTTTTGTGACAGATAATATTTCTCTTAAATATGTGATGTAATGAGAAATAACCAAAGATTTCACTCATGCACAGTTAGTAAAAAAAGCTCAAAAACTGTAACACCATGGCATTCTATGGGAATAAAGAGTTTGCAGGAATTTTCATCACACAGTACTTAGCTATCACGGGGAACTGCTGTAACTGTAAAAACACCCTCAGCTCTAGCATTTAATCGTGTCTCCACGTTGAAAGCAGTCATTTAGCTTCAGCTGAATAGTATCCCCATCCCATTCAAATAGCCTTGTTTAATTGAATTTTAAAAGTTGTATTGTTTAATTTTTATTATATTGAAAAATTTCATTGCAGAAGGGACATAAATGTAAATATCAGTCCATATTTATATGTAAATAATATAAAATAAATATCAATAGGGACATTGTTTCTTAATTTCTTTTTTTTAATAAATTATTATATATGTGTGGATATATTACATATGTGTGTATGTATATTTTTGGATGGTGTATATGAATATAGATATGTATATGCAAGGGCACGTGTGTCGTCTGTGTGTGCAGAAGTTAGAGAACAACATTTGAGAGTCATATCTTCATAAGTTCCTGTGATAAATTCTGGATGTAAACCTTCACGGCAGCCAGTCTTCCCTGATCTCAGCAGCCCTAAAACTCTCGCTTCCATTATAGAAATGGAGGGTAGCTGCTCTGCATTGTTGTTAGGTGAGGGCTCTATCTCCATCCACAGAGAGCAACAGTCAGTTGTAACGATATTGACTGTGAAGTGTGAGATCCTTTCCAGTTTTGTTTTGGAGGCTTTGACAGAGGTGCCAGAGTTCAAGATCATCCTGCAGAGACTGACACGGTTCAAAAACAAAGGCAAAGCAATACAGGAAATGTCCAAGAGTCAAATATTAACACATCTATACAAAGTTTCCTTAAGATAATAGTTTATCATGAAGCTGGTCTTTAATCCCAGCACTGGGGAGACAGGTACAGGCAGATCTCTGATTTGAAAACCTGCCCATTCTACATAGGTATGCCAGGCCGTCCTGGTGTGTGTAGTGAGACGCTGTCTTCAAATCCTTAAAGAAATAAAACGAAATTAATTCATCAAACTATTGTATACACACAAAACAAATGGGCACTAAGGAAGGATCAATGGAAAGATATTGTGGAACTTGATATCACATCATCACCAAGTTAAAGAAGCGGATCAGGGAAGGCTCCACCCTCACTATGCAGAACAGCTAGAAACATGTCTGATTTACCATGCTCGGCGATCTCAACTTGACGGCATTCTGGAAAGACAGGACTATAAAGACAGGTAAAAGAGTAGTGGCTGTCAGGGATTGGAGGAGAGTAGAAATGGGTAGGTGGAACAGCATGCCTTTTCAGGATGGTAAAGCTGTTCTGCATAATACTATAACTGTGGATCTGTCATTATACAGCTGTCAGAGCCAGAGAACATACAGCCCAGGCAGTGAACTCTCATGTAAACCAGGGACTGCTTTGTTCATGATAATCTGTCACTTCTTCATACAGCTCTTCATGGGGAACCGGAATCCCAGGCATGAAGAGAGATGAGAATACTTGGGAATACTATCTTTTCTGATAAGTTTTCTACAAATCTAAATTGCTCTTAAAATAGTCTGTTAATAACAATAACAACAACACACACAAAGAAAACCTTATTATAAAATAAAGTTAAAAGCTGAAGGCCAAAAATACCAATTAATTCACTTTAAATGTTCTTCTTTTGAAAGATAAACATTTTCTATTTTATTTTAAAATAAGATGAAAGGGAAATTTCTATTACATGAATATTTAATTCTTTAAAAAAGTAGAACTGTGCTACCACCTTTCCTTAGAAACATGCAGTGTTTAGAGAGACACAGAGGCCAACCACCTTAAAGAACTTGACCAAGATGACTATAATATTCAACAGAGGGCACTGCCAATTGTGTTGGTGCTGCTACTGAGCACAAGCATCCTAGGATACAAGTTAAGTTCTAAGAAGTGCAGAACAGAGATTTGTGGGTAGCAAGACCAGGCTTCGAGTCCTCAATGGACATCTCTCAAAGTCCCTCCAGGTGGACAGCAGTTGCTTACGTTGCAATCTGTCCAAAGCGTAGAGCCCCTGAAGCACATAGTCCTCACATTAAAATTCTGACTTTAATGAATATTGAAAATGTGAATTTAGGAGGCATTTTATAATGGGAAATTTAGAAAACAATACTAAAAACTCATGAGGAAGCCAAACAAGTATTTCTTTAAGTTGATTTTAATGTATTTATTATATATAGTAAATATTATATATATACATATATATATATTTGTGTGCGTGTGCGTGTGTGTGTGTGTGTGCAAAGGTTATGTAAAATCTAATGGATTGAAGAAAATTAACTTCTTGGGGAATAATTCACCTAAAAGATACATGATATAAACTCTAGAGACAAATTTAGTGGTCAATGAACAGCTTCATTCCAGACATATTTTTCTTTAAATCTTGTCTTTAGGATTTTTTTCTTAGGATATACATATCCAAATACAAACCTAAAGTACTCTACAGCTGGAAGGACTCTAAACCTAATTGGGCCGTGAGGATCACACAGTGTGAGCAGCATGTCTGCATCTGTTGAAAATGATCTTGAAGACACTCTAGTTTGCCAATGAGAAAAACAGATGTCACTAGACTGATGATAACACACTCTTCTGTCTAAATATTGTACTGTTTCCATGAAAAAAAAAAAGATTGGGGTTTACCCGGATAGAGGAAACCCTGAGAGTAAGAAGATGCAATAAACTGGAAATTACAAAGGAATGAACCAGAATCAGGAGTATGAATTGACTATTTGAAAACCTCTACTCTGGAATGTTTTAAATGTATTTTCAGTGGGACATGATCCTTTTCTGTGTTACCAAATTATCATACTTCGGGAATCTCCAGACACATAGTTACTTTTATGAAAGTATTCCATGGCTTTTTGCCTAAAAGAGAAAATTTAGTTCCTTCAGTGAATGAACAGTGGCTGTGGCAATTAATCAATGTGTTCATATTATAGTTAATTCAGTATGGAACTTAGTCTAATATAATAGATTTTTCCAGTAAGTAAACAGAAGACAAAGTCTTAGACAGACTGTCATTAAAATATTTCTATTTTGCCTCTTTGAATTTCTGCTCACTTGAAACCCGAACGCTAAAGCTCCAAGCTAAAGACAAAGCTCGTGTGTAGGCTAAAGCAGGATGTTGATGTTGAGCAGCTATTAGAATTGTTAGAAAAGGCAGGAGTACTGTCTACATTTAGAAGTTGAGTTTTGTGAGAAAGTTTTTATTCCTAATAATTTCTTCGTCCATTGCCAAGCAGTTAAAAGTAAAGGAACCCCAGCAAACAGTTAAAAACCACTCTGTCGAGCAGGAGAGGCCTTCTCCCAGACTGCTCTTCCAGAGGACCTTGGTTCAATTCCCTGCACCCACATGGCAACATACAACTGTCTGTAACTCCAAGATCTGACGCCCTCACACAGACATGCATGCTGGCAAAACACCAATGCATATAAAATAAAGATAAATAAAAAATTAAAAAATAAAACCAAAAAAACCCACTCTATTCTGGACATTTATTTGCTTTGATTATTTGGCCCCTTTTCCCTATTTTACTAGTACTACCTTTTGGCCAAAGAGAAAACTGAAGGTTCAAGTATTAAGTGTTTGCTTCTAATTACCACAAACAAACAAATAATAATAATAACAGAAGAACAAAGAGCCCTCTCTTCTCTCAGAATGTCTGTAATTTTCCATTACATCTCAATTATCAGTATAATGCACATAATATGCAGGTCCGTGTGTGTGTGTGTGTGTGTGTGTGTGTGTGTGTGTGTGTGTTTTAGTTCAAATGTACTGAAATGCAAAGTTTAAAGTTCACTATTAAAGAGAATACCAGAGAAAAAATTCCAAGGATGCAGGGAAGTGACATTTAGATTACAACCAATGTTGGGAGTTTGGAGTTTTCTCTTTATAAGGAATGTAAATGTCTCCCAATGGAATAGGGATACGAATCTAGCATCGCAGAAAAGATGGATATTTGAAAAATTAGATCTATTTTATATGAATCTAAAGAGTTAAGGGAATTTTTCATAAAAAATGTAAAGCGTGATTTGTAAAGCATTACATATCTAAGAAACAATTTGACAAATAAATAGCCATTTTAGACAATGAATATATTTAATCCCCATGGTGGGGCCGGCTGGGGCAGGGGGGAGTCCCTGACCATGTGACCACAAATCTCTACTGCCACCTTGTGGGGATATGTATAATTTGGACACAGATGCTGATAAAATTAACCTGTGAATTGCCGGACAAAGATTATTTGTCAATGACTAAACTCTTTAAATTCTGAATTAACAGAACAGGTAAGTTTGAGGAACATGATATCCATCTTCTTCCCATACTTTCAAGTTCTGATGTTATTAACTCAGGGATCCCTCATGTTTGGAAAGCATTATATAGACATCCCAGGATGATAACTGAGTAAGAGTCGAACTGGGTCTCATCCCAGAATCCTTTGTGTTAAAAAGACATACTGGGTTGAAGATGATCCTTACCACTAAGAGAAGTAAATGGCTTTGCCAAAGAAAGTCCTGTAATGGGAGAGAACCATAGCTCCCATTTAATTGGAGGCACTTTGTAAACTTAATCACAAACACACTCCTTCCTAGGAAGGAAGAGATCTGTTTCATGTTGTAAATAAGCCTTGTTGGCAGCACTGAGATTGAGGTTAAATGGTCATGTTAGCCGATGTTGATGTTTCCAACTTGATCTGTTACTGACGTTCTGTATGTGTATAAAGCTGTCTGTCTATATGCTCACTTAGAGAAAGTCATCTACTGGGCACAGCTGATCAGAGCTCCGATTTAGGCTTTTTGTCTTTAGTTGCGAGTGGCTATGGTGTATTAATTCTACTATCAGAGGTGGGGTAGAAAGATCACGGTCCAATAATACTTTTAATAGGGAAATGAAAATGGTGGATATTATATCAGCATACTAATGTTTCAAGTAGTATATATGAGCTACTTTTTAACAATCCAGAATGTTTATGATGTATTTTTGTGCTACAAATATATGTCTACCATTGACAGGGAGTGTAACGGGTGAAGAATTTGTAGTCTTTTATGCATGGTGAGCATGATGGTACCATCAGAGATAATAAAAATGAATGACAGTAATCAAGGCTCCATGCCCTTCTCAATAACCCTCTGTGTGAAAATAGACAATTTATCTATTCTGTCCAGCAGTAACACCTTGACATCTAACATTTCATCTGAATTATAGACGGGAGGAGACATTGCCATTTGCCTAAAATAGTGCTGTGTTTATGGAGAATACCAAAAGACAAAATTGCAAACAGAAAAACCTCATGTGACTAGAGCTGGCACTTGAGAGGATGACGACAAGGATCCAGAGAATGGCAAAAAAAAAAAAAAAAAAAAAAAAAATCAACTCCAGCCAGGGCAGAATAAACTGGTGATTTTTACATGAATTATTTCATCGTGCCCTTGGTGATTTCCTAGGAAACTTTTAGAGATTGTTTTGAGAAGTGGTCCCTGAATGATGTCTTAACACAGCTCTCCGAATAAAACCCTTGCTCAACGGCCACTCATTAGCTCTCATGGTTTGTGCTAATCAACAATTTCCATCCTTCTTTCTGGGCACCTGACAATTCACCCTCTACACCATCTCCCATATTGCAGCAGCAATGTTACTGCCAAAGACCAGAGGGAGGGTTCGTATTACTTAGGTGTGTTGTTTCTGCAGACTCTCTTGGAGACTGTCTGTTGTCGATAATTAAGAGCTATCAAAACACGTGGATAATTTACACTTGGTAATCTAAAATGAGGGGCCCTGTGATCCCAGCTTCTGTTTTATTATTTAGAAAGACAAGGTGCAAAAGCAAGGACCTAAGCAGACCCTGTCTGGCAAAGCCTGGATTTTTATCAAGCAGGCTGTAGCCCAAAAGCTGAGGAGCTAGCACAGCAGGCATGATCTAGGCAGAGCAGGTGTGGGCTGGGGAATGGCCTTTACGGCTGGGATGCTTTGCAGAACAGGTGGAGCATTGAGAAGTTCTTTTGAACACCAAGATGAGGGGACCTGGCAAGATTTAATTGGCAAGCTGTTGTAATCAAATGTAGAATCCATGAAAACAGGCATGTGTTTCAGACATTAGATTGGAACTAGAACTCGGTTTCCAATGTGATGATTGCTAGACAGAGTAATACATCATCATGTGTTGATAAAGAAGAAACATGTTCATTAAAATATGGTTATTCTTAGACTATAGATGTAGCTCAGTGGTGCTGCTCTTCCCTAGTGTATGTGTGTGTCCATAGGTTTTGTTCTCAGTGTCAGTGAAAGACCTTCAAATGCTCATCAATAAGATGAAGTCAGTCTAGTCTATATGTAAATGACATACAATTGATTGAACTGGGATTTTTCAGTAATTCTAGCCCAGGATAAGAAAAACTGCCCAACTACTGTGAGTTTTTTTTTTTTAGAGATTTAAAATTGTTTTCTCTAATTTATGCTTACACAATAAAAGACTAGGTTATAGCTTAATTTATTGTTCATAATCCAGTGTTCATTAGTGGCATTACGAGCTAAGACCAATAATACGATTGAAAAGGAATGGGTACTAATAAACAATCATGCTGTAAAATCCTTTGGATTTTTGTCAGAAACAGGAAAATTTATGTGAATTATTCTAATAAATAAAATGCTTTTCTGTTCTTCCCTTTTGCCATTTCTTTTGTTAAAAAGTCTTGACAAGAATCTGGGGTGATGTTTCTTGTGTGAAATGTCTTATAGTGTAGCCTTTGGAAAATGTTACCGACGTGATGACCTGTATGTGATACAGCACCTGTGAATGACAGTGTCCCAGCAGGTCACAGAAACACTGCCACAGAAGTGAGCAGAAAGAAGGATGTAGGTCAGCTTCCCTGGTGTGCGTTCAAGTGGAAGCGTAGCAGGAAATTTTAGACTAACCTTGAAGTTAGAGGCAGAATCACTGCTGAAGTGCATTATCAACAAAGTAATGTGTGAAGGACCTGGAGAGAAGAGACATTGTTCCTGGAGAAGGTTAAGTTTCTCTTAGTTTTTATGCACTTAACTGTCTCTTGGTTTTCTGACCCTTAGAAGTGAAGGCATGATGATAACTTTTCTCAGAGGACATTGTGAAGGACAGGCAAAAATTTTAAGCGTTTTAGATTTCTTCTTTGGTTGGTCAGCCATGAACTTCTTTAAAATTCTATTTATCATCAAAAGATAGCAGGAGCTTCTTAAATGACCTTCAATCTATGAATAAACTAATACAGTCTTCTTCATGGCCAAGGTCTGGTTGTTTGGAAATTATTCCTTTTATCTGTATGTCCACCTTTAGCTAGTTATCCAATATCTTCAATCAAATTTCTTTCAGGACAAATTTTCCATCAATCCAAAGTGCAAGGAATTATCCTCACAAAGAAATAGATATCAATGCCAATCCTCTCTCTTTTATCCTAGTCCCCTCCATTCACAATCCAGCACTGCCTGGCTCTGTTTAACTTGATAAGCCTCTCTTCGCAATGGGGACTTTACTTCCTTCGAAAGGAGATCACTGATACTCTCTTCAGATTCATATAGGATTTCACGATTCTTCTTGGAGTTACTATAAACTTATCTCTGTTCTTATGGTCAGCAGTTTCTACACTTATCTCCTACACTCTGGTCTGTACCCTCTAACAGTCTGCATATTCTTTGAGATGAGAACTATAGGTGGTCAGGGCTCAGTAAATAGTAATACACACAGGATTGCCTTTCTAATAAAATAATAATGGACTTTTTTTGCATGTCTCCTATTTCTAGGACAATGCCTAGACTTCAATAAAGCTCTAAGAAAGTTCTGGTACTACAAATGGTACGGATTTAAAAGTGAAAGTAGTTAATAAAGTATCGTGTCCCAGACAACAGCTATAGCTGAATGGATGTATTAGAATTTGAGCTAATGACGAAAAAAAAAATAGAGAATAGCTAAAGGTTAGTATTTAGAAGCAAGTAAAATAAATAGCAGGAACAACAAAAATAGATGATTTCATACTGGCTGCTGTGCTTCAACAAATGGCTCTCTGTAATCTGAAAGTTTACCTTAGCATTTCAACAGCTGAGAATAATAAAAGGAGAGAGAGGTATGAAAAATTACATGCTGTTCCACAATCACTTCCAGGCTTTGTCTGGGTGCTCCATTGCGATGTTTCAGATGGTTCCATTTGACCCCAACCTCCAGCTCTTCCAGCCTCAGTACCAATATTTATTGCCACATATGGGCCATCCATGGCAGCTGCAGCATCCAGATGCCAAGCCTTGGAATGTGCTTTTACGGCTGCACCATCTGGGGCTCTGGCCAGCCTTCTTTATTGTCTCTTGAATGTTTACACTAATAGCTTTGCTGGGCCTCGTTACTACCTGTGGGACACGCGGAGGGTCGGGCTCTTTACGAGATCCTCTTGTTCTGGTTTGAATTCGCCTTGAGACGACTTGCATGCTATTAACTTTTTCCTTCTGATACATCTACTGCGTCCTGCAAAGGTGATAAAAGAGGTGACTATTGAAACCAGAAAAAAAATAAGAAGAAAAAGAAGAAAGGAGAGGATGTCATTAAGTACTCCATCTGTGGATCTGAATAAATATGAATGTCTTATATATGATACTATTTTGCAGATGCATCACTGTAATATAAGTAATACCCCATTTTCTGCCCAACATATCAAAATAGCATACTGATCTAAAATTAAATTTTTAATTCTCCACATCACAAATAGCAAGTTCCTGTGAAACTGTGAAGCATAGTGGTTGAAGGGGGTCTTCTAGGCAATCAATGGGCTGAGTTGTTTGAAGATTCACTCACAAGTTGATAGAGTATTTGTGATCTTTAGAACCATGATTTAAGACATTTTACAAAAGCAAGTCAAGGAGTTTTACTACTTTGAACTGCAATAGGCTGCTTTTTATTAATGAAGCAACACAGCACAAAGAATTGAGATTCAGATCAATCAATAATTTAGGCTGCTAGATCTAGAAAGGAGAAATGGCTCTGGGAGTTCTATTGGCATTTCCAAGGTCACCTAGTACACAGCTTCTGAGTCAAGGAAAAATGAGCTTTATGTGATTATTTGGTGACTTATACTCATGATGGGAGAGTCAGCAGTAATAATTGAGTGCCTAGATAAATGGAATTGCTTAGGAATTGAGCAGCATCTGTGCCTAGACAATGTTCCCATCGTTTGGAGATGGCATTTGGTAGGGGTGTGGGGCAGGTCTGCAGTCAAACTTGACCATGAAAAACAGTGTAGTGAACCTCGTTGAGGTACCTTCTTGTTGGCTTAGATCATGAGGTAGCAGATGCGTCCTGCCCAGAACTAGTGACAGCATGAGGTGCTCCCCGAAGCGCTGTTTCTTATAGGCCTGTCACAAGTCCAGGGTAGTGCATCACAATGAAGAAAGCGTTTGGGAAGGCAGGTTTCTTCACTTCCCAACTCTATTTATTATGTCAGCAGTAAAGCTAAGGTGATTTGCTTTACATACAGATTTGGGAGAGAGACACGTGATGTGACTGTTGTGGGTGCCAACGGCAGAATGGGAAATGCCACCTGAGTCCAGAGAAGCTATTTGTCAGGTTTTATGGTGACTTAAAAAACAACTAAAGTTAGATCCAAGGAGAAAATATTTTTCCAAAGACAATAAAAATATTTGTCATTTTTGATATTATAGTATAATAATATAATTGATTCATTTCTCCCTTCCTTTTCCCCTTCTAAGCCCTCTCTTATACCTTTCCTTGATCTCTTTCAAAATCATGGACTCTTTTTTCATTAATTTTTGTTACATATGTATAGGCATATGTATATGTATATATATTCTTAAATGTATTACTCTCAGTCTGTATAATGTTACTTGTACTTATATTTTCACCTCTGACCCTTTGGCATTGGATAACCAATTGATGAGTTCTTCTTTTGAGAAGACTATTTCTTTTGCTCTAAGCAAGTCTTAGTTTTTTGTACTTTTTGACACAACCCATTTTTGACCAAAAAAAAAAAAAATCCTATAATCTGTTGTTGGTATTCTGAGAAAATAACATAAAGATATGGTTTTGTTGCACTTCTCCATTATTCTAGTGAGTTTCTGGTTTCATGCTTTTTTTTTCTTAAAGGAATTACTTATTTTTATTTTCAGTGTATATGTGTGTGTGTGTCACTCCCTGTAAGTGTATATACAAGGGGTTTGCCTGCACACATGTAAGACAGAAGAGAGCTTCAGCCCCATGCCCAGGAATGGAAGTTACAGATTGTGAGCAACCTAGTGTGGGTGCAAAGACTTAAATGTGGGTCCTCTGCAAGAGAAAAAATTGCCATTAGTGACTGCCTCATCACATGGCCACAGTCGCAAGTTAGTGTTTTATAGATGAAGATATGGTTTATTTAAAAAGCATGATAAAAAGATTATTCATATGCTGGCAACATAATACATAAATATACTAATGTAAGTGCTCATAAGTGCAAACATGTATGTATTCAGGCATCTCTCTTTGCGTGTGTATGTGTTTTCTGTTCATAGACTCATTACTTTGGGAAGAAAATCAATATAACTATAGTACAAGTATTTACCTTCTTTGTAGATAAAAGAATACATTTCTGGTTTCATCACTTAGGAAAAAAGAGGAAGTTTAACATATTGTGAAAGGACCTGAAAATGGGGGCTAATTCTTAAAGCAGCCCACTTAGAGATTACTACATTTTGTGTTTATATAAGCATTTTCCTTTCAAAAATAGATATTTCATATAGTGCTGATGTTAAATACAAAAATAATGACAACTCTTTCACTTTATAAGGTAACCAAAGGGAGTCCTTGAGATGAAGCTCAATCTGATGTCTTTCCAGTGAAATAATCGGTTAAATGTGGAAGATGATGTCTCAGGACGGAAAAACACATGGGATGATGCTTCTCTTTTGCTGCATTTACAAGTTGATGTTTTGCAGACTGAGAAAATAGCATTATTGAGGAGCTTAAATTGCTTGAGACTTATGGGGAAAGATGAAAGTAGTGAGTTAATTGACCAATTGGAGCCAGTTGTTTATTGCATAAAGTACTTACAAGTGGGTGCTTGTGATGATAGCTGTACTGGGAGTTCTGCATTTGCAGCGAAGGCACATTCTCTTCAGAAGAATCTCTGCATGGACCTTGGCTGTGCATCCCTGTATGTGATATATTGCTCCTCAAGAGAGCCCTCGGGACACCCATGCAAGGGCTACCTTTAAGTTAAACCTGGAAGACAGTATAACACACACACTGGAAGTAGATTAAGGATACCCCCTCCATAAACACACACACACTATTTAATGTATATTAAAATATTCAGAAAAAAATATTTTTGAAAATACTTAAAAGCAATTTGGAACCTCATACATATGTTAATCATTGTGATTTAGGACCACAAATCACAGTTAGAAGATCATAAAATAAATAGTTCTGATCCATTGGACAATAAATCACAGTTAGAAGATCATAAAATAAATAGTTCTGATCCATCTTCAACTCCCAGGGATGTTAATAAATCTTTGGAGATGAGATGAGGTTGACAGTGATCCCAAAGCTAATGACGATAACAGTGATGAAGGTGATAATGGAGGCTATCGCTAACCTTTGTTATGTCTTAACTGAATTAAGTGCTCCTCTCTGTACTCCAGTGTTCCACTCATTGAACCCTACAGCACTTGTACATAACCCCCTTTTATACACAAAACAAAGGCTAACATGTCCAAGGTCAAGCTTCAACTAAACGGAAGATTCTGTTTTCAAATGGCTAGTGAAATTCCATGAAACTCAGTGGGAACAGTTGAAAATATGGTTTGTGTCATCATCAGATCACGTATGATTTAAGAGTGTAAATTACAGAGTTATGAAAAGATACCATGCCAAATAGGCAAGGGTCAAAGAGGCAAAGATAGCTTTCAAGCCTGTTCCTGAGATTGAATGTCACAAAGCTAAAATTTAGTCTCCAGACGAAAGCAGCGGTAAACAACACTTAAGTGAATGCCAATGGCCATGTTCCAACAGAACTTTCTAACGGACTCTAAAATGTGAGTTTCATTCTATTTTCACTTGCCACAAAATAGTCTTCTTATACCTTATAAGAGTGTTTGCGTTACCATATGTGTAAACTGTTTACATTAACGTGTAAAAGCCGTCCGTTAGTGGGTGAAGTGAAAGACAAACCGGAGCATCTATATCCAATGGAATAGTATCCCGTCTGAAAAAGGAGGAAACCTCTAGCATGCGCGGCAGCTCACACCTGTAATCTCAGCATTCTGGAGGCTGACACAGGAGGGTCTCTATGAGCCTGACGCCAGCCTCAGCTATATACATAGCAAGACTTTGTCTTAAAACAAATAGAAACAGAGAAGTTTTCGTGATGACTGAAGACATTGTTTTACTGGAACAGACGGGGCACATAAGAGCCAATGTGTGATTCTGCATCAAGTGCATAATAACAGTCAAAAGAAAACAAAGGAAAGTGGTGGCTAGGGGCAGAGGTACAGGAAAATATGGAGCTGGCTTTGGGTGTTTTGATTTTCAGTTTTTTTCATACAGAATAACTTGTTCTAGCACTGACAAAAGCTGGGTTAGCGATTACTGTCATATTTCTAATCTAGTAGCATCCCCGGATGAGGAAAGATACTGGGTAGGTGCTCGGACTCTGATTTGAGGTGTGGATCTTCTGAGCTCTTACCTGTGGTACCTTCAGTGACCTGAACTTTCAAAGACCCTTCCATGACCTTCCCCGTGAAATGGACACAATAACCACAGTGTTTTAGTGTAACGTTCTTATCAATACCTGAGACAGAACAAATTATATATAAGTCGGGCTTTATCGTGACTTATGAGAAAATGGGCTCAGACAAATATAATGTGTTAGAATTAAAAAAAAGATTGGTGTTCTTTTCTTCAAAAAGTTTACAAAATTTTTGAATGTTGTTACAATAATAGAAGTGTTCTCCTCCATACATAATCCATTCTGTGTGACTGCTCTTTCCCCTGAATACCTGAGTCCACCCCACCATTTGCTTGAATGAATTTTGAGAATAGTTCTAATGTCCCTAAGAAGTCATCTTTACTCAGTCAGTATCAGCCTCATTCTTCAAAAGAATGCTGATTTTATACTTTACTGTAGATTTCCCCATATTGAAAAGGCCTCTGTCAAATGGGAAGAGAAATATTCTTCAGGAGCTCAACTGGATCCTGGCAAAAGAATATGTTTGTGTGGTCAAGATCTTTCCATCATTGTGAACAATCTTTTAGAATCACATATAATTATTCTAGTTATTTGCAGCATATAGTTACACATGCAGGAAGAGAAAATGATTTTACCCTTCACTCCTCTTCTACTCTCTGTGTCTTTCATATTTTTGTTACATGATTAGCACATTTGAAAAGTTGGACTAGAAAATACCCTGCCCGGTTAAGTGTTAATAAATGAAAAGTTTTTTTAAATGGTCAATGTAGCTTATATTACAATGGCATAGAAATTACAGTATTTATTTAGGCATAGAATTGCAAAATCACTTTATTCCTGCTCTTTAAAGGTATATCTTGAACAAATAGAAAATTGTCTAGATTGATGATTGTCCTTGTTTCCACTGTTATTTTTAATGTGGCTACTTTTTCTGATTAAGCCATCAGTAATTGTTGTAACTCAAAAATCTTTTTTTTTCTAGAGTGTTCCAAAAATTTATTTACAGTTCCTTCTTTATCTCTGTGCCTTGAAAAAAAGGGTAGGCAATGCTTTCTACAGTTGTATGTTCTCAGTGAGAAAATAAAGGGTCCTTGCCTAGATTACACAGGATGAGAGAAGTAGACAAACAGTGCTGTTTGCTCACATCCTCTCCTCTTTCCATTAGTCTCCAGGCTCCTGACTCCGTGAGGTGCAGGCCATTAGGGGATTGATCCTGTAGAAGAAATATCATCTGTTTTAATATTGGATGCTTTTTACAAGTTCATGTGCTTTGATATAATTTTAATAAGTGTATCATCCCTTGCTTTTCAATTGTGAGAGATGATACAAAAGTGAAAAAGTACACTTACAGAAATGAAATGAAAATAATAAATAAAGCCCACTTCCATTTCCATTATTCTACGTCATGCTCCTGGAGACTTCAATCTCAATATGATGTTAATAGAACCATTAGATATGATTCATACTATACATAAGACACTTCTATTGACAATTCCATCGTGACCAGGGGTCAACAGATCCATTACAATGCAAATCTTACTGTATGCTTTCCATCTAAATCAAAAGAATTCAGCCTTGTGTCCAGTCTAATAAGTTTCAGGAACTGGAGTCCAATCTCAGAAGTGAAGTACACATCTGTGTTTCTCATACTAAATCATGCGGATGCCTATTTGCTCTCCATTTAAAAGGTAACTAATTAAGTTTTACATCGATAGGCTACTTTAGAGTATTTAAGGAAACACACAAGATTTATGGGAATCTATGTTTGCCCTTTTACTGCATATCAACCCCAAAGAGAAATTTATTCATATCTAGCTCTTTTTTCTTCATCTACAAGATTTGCATAACCAGGATACTGTCCAAAATCTACCTGATTTAGTCTTATGACCTATGCAAAAAGCTGAAGTTTTCTGCCAGTTTTCCAGATAAATCCAAGGACAGCTCCTTAGACACAAGGATTTCTTTTACCATTGTCTTCTCCACGCATCTATTATTAAGGACATCTTTCTTTTCCTATTTTCCCCAAACTCCTGGTATCCTGTGGATTGTTGCTACTCTTGATACCTAGAAAGCACGTTGGTAAAAAAAACTCTCCTTGACATGGACACTCAACTACTCTGGCCTTTCCAAACTGCAGAAGGTCTTGATCTCTGTAACTCTTCCCTTACACATTTGCGTTCTTTTCCTTCTTGAACTGTACTTCTGCTCTGTATGTCCCTGTGTCACAGAACTGCAAGGACTTGTTGGTACAGATGAAGCTGAAGTGGCGTGGCTGAGAGAGCTCTACCCATGCCCACAGTGAAGAACATTCCCTCCTGTCAACTCCAAGACTTTGCATCTGCCCTGAGATCTTATGGTTTTCTTCCTTTTACACATCACCTTTCCTGGAAAGTTGAGCGATGGTAGACTTTATATCAGGCATTGTTGTGTATAAGCTTCTGTTCCTTTCTTTCTCATTGTTTATTACAGATAAATCCCTTAATCTTGCCTAATCCTTAATTTTTCTTTCCATAAAATACTGATAATGGTGACCTGCATTAGAAGATTATACTAGGAAATCAATGAAATGATTTTGGGCAAGGTCACACTGTCCTTTCTATGTACACGTTCAAACATTTTTATTAACTTAATGTATTCTTTATGTCTTTTCTTCCCCTTTCTTCTTTCGAGAAAGCCCACTATTGTGCAAATATTTTTAATTAAGTGTTCCATTAGCCAATCAAATGGTCCCAAGCTGTTGAAGTTCTTTGTAGCTATTTATTTCTCTAGTGGATACATTTCTTGTTATAGAACAAGTGTAGCTATTTATTTCTCTAGTGGATACATTTCTTGTTATATAACAAGTGTCACCCTTATTGTCACCCTTTGAGAAGTTCATTGTTACATTCACAACACTTTACAGAGTTTTCTGTAAAGACACTGAAGTGTAAAAGTAAGAAATTATTCACTGACTATGACCACTCTGTTGAAACACAAAGCAGAAGAGCTAGGAATCAGTTTTATATACAGCTCAAATGTGTCTTGGAATTTGATTGAAATATTCTCTATTTATCCAGGTAGGTCTAAAAAAATATACCAGTGCCTTAGTGCCTAGAGTCCTAGTTAATAAATGGAGAACATCAAAGATCCACAAAATACGTTTCTAGTACATTTTTAATGATGCTAAGGCATCAAAGAGCAATAATGTAACAGAAATGGTGAATTCTTAAAATGCTTGAAAAGTTTTATGTTCCCAGTTCGGTTTCTCATGAGCATCCTTGACAAGTCCCACTTGACAAGTTTCAATTTGTATCTAGAAAATAACTCAGTTCATAAAGAGAGAGAGAAAAATGCATATTTGCAAGAATTAGCATTTTTATCAGTGGGTTGGCCCAACGGTGGGAGGGAATTTCAGTGTGGAAAAGATGGGTCACCGTATGGGGCAGAAGTGAACAGGGATAAATAAAACAGTTTATTTGTAAGTGGGACTGATCCCTCTTGCATGTGCATTAGTGCTTGGCTACAAGAGAGTAGTAATTTATTGATGCAGATGGCTATGTAAAGTGCATGCAATTTGTGAGGGGGCTTGACCCTTGACTGATGGGCCATATGTTGTAAAGCCCTAGGGGTGTCATTTGCCTTCGCTCTCTTCCTCTCTCTGCTTCTGCACCTATGGTCCTTGTACAATCACCACATATTGAACTATAGACTTACTAACTCCCCCAATAAATCTCCAACTAATGGCTCACAAAGGCCACAACTTAACCCTTTCTACACAACAGACCATATCATTCTACATCATGATCACTTTCACTAAAATAAAAGATAAATATTATATGACCTGCATAGGCAAGCAGATTGTTGTAAATCCCACTGGGTGTTCACTAGATTTAGGTAGAGTAAAGTGGCTTTCAGCTTGGTGAATTATATTGTCATTCTTGCACCAGGTGAAAATGGCAGTTTTCTTCTATAACATAATTGTTAAACATTGTTAGTATACCATGCTGGAAAAACATTTAATGCTTTTTATCTAGATTTTTGTGGTATTCTTCTTCCTTTATGCATACAATAGAAAGTATATGTTCAACAAAAACTCATGTTTTTATGTTTTACGTAGAAATTGTTTATAGAAGTATTAGGGCATTTGTTTAGAAGTATAGATAAAAACAGTAGGTTTTTAACACTCACTGTGCCCTGATTTTCCAACATTGAATTTTGTGCAAATGCTTTGCATCAGGAGCCAGAGGAGTCAAGGAAACCACAAAAAAACTCATAGAATCAACTAACCTGGGATTATAGGGGCTCACAGATCTGAACCAAAAACTAGGAATCCTTCATGGGACTGACCCTAGGCACTCTGCATATATGTTATAGCTGCATAGCTTATTCCTCTTGTGTGAGTCCTAGCCGTGGGAATATGGGCCATCTCTGGCTCTTTTATTGGCTTTTGGTACCCTCCTCCTCATATTGGGTTACCCTTCCCAGCCTTAGTACATGAGGAGATCCTTAGTCTTACTGCAACTTGATATGACATGTTATGTTGATATCCATGGAAGACCTGCCTTTTTCTAAACAGAAACAAAAAGGGTGGATTGGGGGTTTGGAATAGGAAGGGTGCAGGGGAGAGACTTGGAGGAGAGGAGAGAGGGGAAACTGTGGCTAGGATGTAAAATAAACACATAATTATATATGCATATATATGGTTACATATATTTATGTGTATATATAAGTAATTCTCAACTGTAACACTGAGGTCTAATTGTTAGGTAGGCAGAGTCCTATATATCACCTGAAGTAGAAGTTATGACATTAAGAGTAGAATAACTTGGGTATTTATAAAATAATACATATCTATAGAATATTATGTGATATTGACACAAGAAGTATACTTCATGCAGTGTTTAAATGAATGTGAATATAGAGTGTCCTCAAACATTTATACCTTCTTATTGTGAAGCAGAGGTTTCCTGTTACATTTTTAAACAGGCAGTGTTTTCATAGTTCAGTTGGTCATATGTATGTTTGTACACAAATACTTTCCTGTCTATCACTTAGTATCCATCAAGCAACCACTTTCTTCTCTGGTAGAGTAACCACTTTCCTTTATCCATTTTGGGGTACTTGCAAGTTTTGACAATATTTTTTGAACACTTGGAAGCTTTGACAACAGTCAAAGATGTATCTAGTTCTATCAAAAATTTAAGAGTGGCAACCCCTAGGTTGGAACTTCATTTTTCCAAGGCATAACACACAGGCTCAAAGAGAAGTAAACAATGAGTGTTGTTTATACTTTGTGTCTGTGTACCAGGTTTCCCATAAAACAATTCCTCGTCTGTATAGTGCCATTGTCTGCTATTCACTGTGGGCTGGGAAGAGCAGGCACTGGTGGAATTCAGCTATGAACCCATGATATGTTTCATATAGTAGCCTTGATAATCACTTATCACCATGCTTTAAATACTTTATTTTAACCAGTTTTCATTCTATTTCACTTGTATTAAATGGATTTTTTTCTATGCAATGATGATTTCCACCTATTATAATAAAGTCTCAGCTCTCCGGGGTAATCAACAGGAAGTGACAGGAAAATAGACACACTTATATTGTGTTAACATTTTCTTTTTTGAACCACTGTTTTTTTTCAACATGGACAACTAATGTAGAAAGCATATTAAAATATGCAAAAAGAGAAATCTTAGGACACGCAATGCAGCCAGAGTAAATCAGCAGAAACAAGCCATGCATTGACAAATGAGTGTCAGTAATTTATACATGAATTCTTTAGGCTCTGATACATCACTTACCACATGGGCTTTTCTTTGGCACTGGGCACTCAAGCATTCATTGAGAATTCATCCACGGGTCACAAGGAAACAGAGGGCCCAGAAATCTCTAACATGATCCTTTCAGGTTCCCTAATTTAAGGAATCCAACGAAAGCCTTGCTGACAAAGGTTTATCCAAGATAAGGGGTCAGTATACGTGCCAATAAAGTGCTAGTTCAACTGCTTGTAGAAAGCAAGAACAATCATGTGTAATTAGTATGTCTGGGATAGATAATAATCTAGCTTGTACTGATGATATCTTACTCTGGTTTATCAAGAGAAAAACTTGATAATTTTCAGCACACATATCAAGGGTTCTTTTCCCTAGAAGAATATGTTTGTTTCCTAAATTAAATTTCAGTACCCGGAATTAATTGTTTCTATTTAAAAATAAGCTGGAAATAACATGAAAAATATATTGTTAATTGTAAAATGTGTTCTATTTAAAATTTAAATTTATCAGTCATTGACGTCTGAAACATTTCAAAATAAGAAATAATTCATCAGTTGCATTTATCAAGCTGACTTAATAGAATTGAAGATTAAGAAAACTGTTTTCTTCTTTTGACCCAAGCTTCACACCATGTGCCTTTAACTAGTTCTTCTGTTAATGTTCATGCGCACCTTAGAAGCATCCCACATACAAACCCTTCCTGTAAGAACATGCAGTTCAGTAACATTTTATCACTGAACTTCTCTTTGCTCAAATTGAACAGATCCATATCAGTAGATCAATTTTTTCTACTATGTGACCTACGAGTACAAGTGAACTTGTTGCCAACAATGTGCTAAGCTGACACATCTTGCAACATCACTCTGAATAACAAAAGAGTGAAGTCTCAGTGTTTGCCCCATCCCAAGCAGTGCAGTTTGCCTCTCCCATCTGAGGTTTACCTGGTTTTCCATTGAGTTATAGTATTCAATAAGTTCATTACAATTCTTCAATGTTAGATTCATGATTTAAAATTATATGGGATGCAAATAAGAAAACATACACATTGACTGACAAATGAAGATTTCTAGCTATTTTTTAGTAATAAGTACAATATTTATTTTTGTGAATATGGCAAAAATTCCAAAATATGTAGTTATTTAAGATCTACATGGAATGAAGACTAGTTTCTTAAGACTACTTTTGGCCATTGTTGAATGTGATAATCTTGTTTTGCTTACACACATACACACACACACACACACACACACACAAACACCACAACACACACACAGACACAGTTTTTTTTATCCTTCAGAATTTTGCATTCTTTGATCCAGTGTTCCCTAATGTAATAGTTATTTTGGTCCTTTCATTTGACACAATAACTGATCAGATATTTTCTGAACATCTACTTTGACGTAGATGTTGGAGCAACAACATTGAACTGAATTATGTTTCCTTCCTTAAATAATACTATGGTATGTACACTGAAATATTTTATTGAACATCTTCAATATTTATATACTTTTCCCAAAATAAGCCATTATGGGAAGATGTCTAAAAAGAGAAATAAATACATTGCTAAAACTATATACTAAATGGTATAAAATAATTGGGGCCGGGCAGTGGTGGCGCATGCCTTTAATCCCAGCACTCAGGAGGCAGAGGCAGGCGAATCTCTGGGAGTTCGAGGCTAGCCTGGTCTAAAAGAGCTAGTTCTGGGACAGGCACCAAAGCTACAGAGAAACCCTGTCTCGAAAAAAAATAATAATTGGGGATACACATATATATTTTTAGATGGCGTCTCACCATTCAGCCCTAGGGGATTGGAACTTCTCATCTAAACTAGGCTACTCTCTTATTCACAGAAATCTAACTGTTTCTGTTTCTACCCCTAAAGCACCAGGATTAAAGGCCTACACTACCAGGACAGGTCTATATGACCTTTTGAGAACATGCCAGCCTTGTTGGCAGACAGTTTTTTCCACCTGCCAGTTCCCAAATAAACTACATGGAGACTCAATATTAATTATAATATTTGACTGATAGTTCAGGCCTGTTATTAGTTAACTCTTACATTTTAAATTAAGTCATATTTCTTATTTACCCTCTACCACATGGTGGTACTTTCTTTCATAAGAGCACATTCATCTTGTTTTTCTTTGTGTCTGTTCATGACTCCTGAGACTCCACCCTTCTTCTAAGTGTCCTGTCTTGCTCTCAAACCTATAACCCCTGCCTAGCATACCAGTCAGTCAGCTCTTTTTATTAAGCCAATCAGAAGGCACCTTGGCAAAAACACATCTTCTCAGTGTCCAAAAAGATTATTCCATAACACAGCATGCCCTGAGAGAAGTGAGTGTTTCAGGCATTAATAAAAATAGTTAGAAGAAACAGCTGAAGGACTACGGAACCCCAGTCCTGATGAAGGTGATAGGTATAACTGACGTGGTCATCCTTAGTATACTTTCCTGTTTACTTACCCAGCACAGAGTTACAGGTAGACTAATAGTGACATTGATCATTTTTTCATATAATGGACAAGAAATACAAAGGAAATAAAACTGTAAGGAAAAATCTCTGAGTGCTTCTGGAATGTATTCTGGTGTTCTTTGTTGGTTTTGGGGAAAGCTAAGATCGCATATTACTGAAAATCAATGTAAGCAAATTTAGATGTCCCCATGGGCCCTGACTTTACCTTGTTATGTTGTTTCATTGTTTTAAGATGGTTTTTCTTATGGTTAACCAACCACCTCTCCATCTTCAGCACAAGTTCTTGCAGCAAGTGGCTTCCAGTGTTATTTTTAGCGTGTCTATTTGAGTGGAGAGTGACTGGGGATTTCTGCCTGCTGCCTGAATACTCTTCCCTGCAGAGTATAAAAGGAAGCACTTACACTTGGGCCTTTCATTTGCCTGAGGAACACACTGCAAACATAGCACAGGTGGCTACAATTTTACACTGCGTGAAGGAAAACACTATTTTCCTTCCTCCTTCCCTTTTTGTTTGGCTTTTTTCAACCCATAAAACAGAGAGTGGGAGCATGCAATGTTTAAATTGATCAACTGATGTAAAGTCTTTTCAAACAAGAATCTAAATTGTTTGTAATCAAAATGTAAAATTGTTGGTAAAGACAAGCAATTCCTAAACACAAGAGTCAAGTTCATATAAACGTGACAACATTGTCCACTACCATTTGTTGCAAGCACATATTTATCTTAGTCTGTCATTTTGATTGATATAAGGTGTTGTTTTTCTAAAAACAGTCCCTACTTGAGGCACATTTTTTGTCAGTTTTAAGTCAGAGTCTGTTCTTGTAGAGTACTCTTTGATTATTATTATTGTATGTATACAGGATCTGTGTGGTGGAAAGGAAGTGAGTATGCCATGGGGAGTCAAGGAGACATCTTTGTGGGTTCGGTTCCCTGCCTATATTTTTATGTCATTTCTGGGGATGAATTTCAAGTTACCAGGCTTGCTTGGCAAATGATTTTTTCTGCTGAACCATCTCTCTAATCTTGGTTGTATTTGTAAGGCCACCAAATAGTTCTATATCTCCCTATTTTGAAATTAACTGATTGCAACTTATATTTTCTGATTTCAAATATTATAATGCTTTGGTAAACCACCGAAGCAGCAATGTACTGGTAGCTGTAAAGAAAAATTGAATAGAATTGAGAAATAGATTAATACCGATAAATCAATTGATATTCTTGCATCTATTTAAAGGCAGTTTAATATAAGAAACATAACCATTTTAATTGATGATGTTGCCAATACAAAAAAATGAGTTAATACAAGTGCCATCACAATTGTTGTACAACCAAAATTATAGTTAAATAAAAGAAGTTAACTTTATAATATTTCAAAACACAGAAATAGTAGCTCAACGTAATTTATAATAAGCAGAGTCCTAATAAATCATTTTAAAATGAAAAAAATAAATTAATCTTTATGTATTAAGCTATTTCACTCTTCAACAGTTTTAAATGTATGTCTAGTGAAGGGTCCATGAAGAAGATGGAAATGATAGCCTTTTAACTGAATAAGAAAACCTGTCACTAAATCTTAAAACTTTAAAAATTAAAATTAAATTCTACCAGAAAGATCATAAGCAAATGGAGAGAGGTTCATTGTCTACTTTTTGTCAAAATAAATATAATTAAATTGCATTTATATTAGTAACTTGACTAGCATAAACATTAAAGAATGATGATTTCAATCACTGAATAAAATTTGGAACAACTGAATGTCTAATACCTTGTTAATGCAAAGGCACAATAGTGTATTCAGTTGAAGAAATCTGTAAATGTAATGTAAATTTGTGCACATGCCGTATGACACAGCAATGCACTCTTAGATATTCGCCTATTAGACCATAAGAAGTTAATACACAAATATATAAACATTTTAGTAATATTGTCATAAGAGACTTAACACCTCATGAGAGAAAACAAGGGTAACAATAATTTAAAAATGACTATAAATGTTAAAATGTAAATGAATCAGAGCATATGTTACAATGAAATAATACACAGCAATAAACAGAGTGCACCAGTATAGAATAGTAACATGGAAGTTTCCTTTAACATTATTTTAAAAAGCAACTGATTTTAAATGCCATAGGCCTTTTTATAACTTTCATGTTTGTGTCCTGGATTTGCCACCTCCCTCCCATCTCTGATTCTCCTCCACATACTCTCTACGACCTTTAAAATTTATAAGTTCTTTTCAAAGTTTATTATTATCTTATATGTATATGTGTGCATATGCATATATAAATTAACATAGATCTATAAGCTGCCGAGTCCATTTAGTGATGTTGGTATGTGTATGTGCTTAGGGCTGGCCACTTGTCACTTGCCCTTGAAGAAGACTGGTTCTTCTCCTCGCAAACATTGATAGCCTGTGGCTCTTCATTTTTATCAGAGTTCTGTGAGATTTCCTGCAATAGCATTGTCATCGCTCGGGTTTTCTTTCACAACTGAACTGTGGAAACTATGAGTGTACATTGCCTGTCCCAACTAGAGACACAACCTCTGAGAAAATATCCTGGTTCTCTATCTGGGCATATTTCTCTTCTGGGATATTCCCTGAGCTTTCGGTGAGGGACTTGTGCTCTGGATGTATCAACAGGGGATGGACCCCTGATATCCCAGGCCTTTTGAAGAGGTAAAACTGGTTCGGTGAATACTAATGGATCAGTGGTTCCTGTGGACTGAGGCTGACAGGACTGATTAGCTGCTGAGGACAGAGAGAACTATCGGGTGCCACAGAAGCATGCTCTCTCTCTGTCGTGAATATGGTGGCAATTACTGCTTCCATATTTCAGAACTCACCTTGTCACTTATTAATTTATGAAGCTTACTGCAGAAAAATTGCCCCCCAAAGACTTATCTTTTGTTTCACTTTGATACGAAGCTTGCCTAAATCAATTCTTTTCCTATTTTTTTCCATAAGTTAAGAAAGGTTATTAACGAAATTGTCGTGAGATTACTAAGAGCACTAATCCTTTCCTCATTGGAGTTCACTTTCTCTGCAGATGCTATGTAAGCATCTAAGCCGAATAAATTGAAGAGCGAAATTTAACCAAAACTAAAATCTTTTTATCCCCGAGAAACATTTATCACACGAGTGCACATAAAATACATGTGTCTCATGTGCAAATTTGCATATAAAGTGCTGCAAAGAAATTAGAAACCATATGGTCCTTTCCCTTTTTTATTGTCTAAGAAATGCTAAATCCAAATAACCTGGCATGATTCTTCTAGTCTGACTCTTTTTAGTGGCTTTTACTGTCAGGCAGATGGGAGCGTCTAGTCATTTATTAAAATTACACTTGTATATGTTGTTAGAGCGGTTTATATTTATTCATGAAAATAAAATTTTGAGAATTGGCCTTTAAAATCAACAAGACCTATCTGTCACAGACTTGAGTAACAACTGTACCTGTCACTTCAAAATCACTTTGAAATATGTGGCATCATGGATCTGCCGGTGAATATTCTGATACTTGGGGTTTTCAGGATGCTGTTGTCAAGTTCTGCATCGTAGAAAGTAGACACTCAACATAGGAACTTATTTAAATGGAGAGAAGAATGTGATGTTTGACCATTTCTTCTGAACTGGGTAAAATCAAAGTGGAAAAAAAAAACCCACATATCTATCATCAATTTAAAAGTAAGTTCATATAGAGGGCTGTTGAACTGGATCAGCAGCTCAGAACAGTAACTGCTCTTCCAGAGGAAATGTGTTGGATTTCCAGCACCCACATGGTTGCTAACAACCATGTGTACCTCCCATTTCAGAGGATCCCACACTCTTCTGTGACACCCACTTGCACTTGGTGCACAGACATACGTGCAAGCAAACCACACACACACACACACACACACACAGAGAGAGAGAGAGAGAGAGAGAGAGAGAGAGAGAGAGAGAGAGAAAATGCAACCAAAAAAATCATTAGAAAATCTGTACTAGGGCTATCTTCAAACATCAGTTTGTGCATTAGCAAACAGTTAGATACCTGCATCTAAAGGGCCACTTTAGACACTTTACTGGTTGTTTCCGAAACATATGCGTAAAAACAATTAAAGAAAAAGAAGCATGTATTTGAAAAAAGAACAAGGAAATGGGTACATAGAGGGCCTGAAGGGAGGAAAAGAAAAGGGGAAATGATGCAATCATATTATTATACCAAAAAATAAAAATCTATTTAAAAGTTACGTTCATGTATTTATCCATGAGAAATTGATATTGTGAATGTAAAGAAATAAAGAAAGGTAATATTTACATGTTTTAAATCATTTCAATGAGACAAACATGCTTTTTTAGTTATTTGGGTTCCTGCTCCACATCTTAGGTTTCTGTTTGTAGACCTGGAGGTGATTATGATCACTTTAACAGGAACATTTGACACACTGAGTGTTTTATCTGAATTGTAAAAGTATATCACATCACTCAATTAATGAGTTTAAGTGGGTACAAGCATAGAAATAAATCAGCATATACGAATATTGTACACTGAAATCTTCCTTGATACTGAATGTCAATTTTTTAGTCAGATTCAAAAACACGGGTTATAAAAATATAGTGGAAATTGAAATTTTTGACATCCAAAACCATTACACATCAGAGTAATTTAAGTAAAACTTTTTGTTATCATTTATTCATTTGTCTTTTTTCATTCAATTTGGAAATTGAACACAGGACGCTATCACATGTAGTAGCTAGCAGTCTACCCCTGTAGATAAAACTTCAACAGAATCCTAGAATCTCTTGAGAAATGTGAATCTATGCAGATTGTTTGCCTACCATACTAAGCATGTGTCTGATAAAGAAACGCTACTTTGTGTGGAGCAACATATTTCTCCTGTGTGGCTTCTGTAACACCACATCTCTGTTTCTCCTGTGTGTCTTCCATAACATTACTGCTTTGTGCCCTGCCTCTCGGTTTATCTCTCTAATGTGTTCACCAGGAAGAAAGACAATGCTGCAGGAAAATCTAATTGACTATATGTGCAGATGCCAGGTTTCACTGTTTTCATTTTTCTCTTTTCCTATATTATTCCTGGTTTTTTTTACACATTACAACCCTCCGATGGTTACATACTGAAATTGTGGTTCTTAAGCATATATGAAAGGAAGAGGTGAGTCTAACAGTGTGGCGTGCCACTGTTAGAGAGACTGTCAAAGTCATTCTCATGCCTTGAAACATCAAATATGTCCTAAAATCATTTTTCATTAACTATTATTGATGAAACAGCAAAAGAGAGTTTGACCGGAAAGGGAAAGAACATCTTTATCTACATCATCCTGCTAAAACAAATTAAAATTCACAATTCCAAACTCCTGAAATAAAACTGCTTTCCCATTGCATACTGCATGTGGAACTAGTCTGAAAAATTTAGAAATTGATTTTTTTTTGCTGCTTATTCCGTATATAATTTGTATGCATTTCAAAATTCATGAGAGATAATGCCATTTCCAACCCCGGTGTATAACATTTACTCTTGTGGGCATCTTATTGTTATACCTACTTTCTTGGTGTGTTTTTTGCAATTTAATGACCAGATTAATTTTTTAAATTCTTCATGCAGTCATGTAGCATTCTTAATTAATTCTCATTTCTCTCTCTCTCTCTCTCTCTCTCTCTCTCTCTCTCTTCTCTCTTTCTCTCTCTCCCCCCATGTTTTTCTCACTATTTTCTGCGCACCTGAGAAGTTTGGGTATTACAGAAAGCTGTATATCTCTGTTATCTCCGTTGATGAAACTGTTCTGTGGTTTTACATATTCAATGACCTGATCTTTTCCCCAATTCCTTATTTTGGTCTGTTTTGTCCCCTTCCTAACTGACACCTCTCCACTCCACTGAAAATACATGTCATGAACCTACAGAATTTAAATATAGTGAGATTTCACAGGGACTATATGTGCAGTTTCTCTTTCCTTTCTCCTCTATGTATAACATAGATTTTTCTATGTTCATCCACTGCTGCCCATAACATTTTATCTTCATCTGAAGGCAAAATTATCAGAAAATAAATATGATATATATATATATATACATCAATTTTACAATGCAGGCTATTTTATGCAGATAAGGATGAATGAGTGGCAATAATAGCAAATGGTTATGTGTTTACTAAAATAAATAAAGCTGTGAACTACACACAGACTTTCTAATTCTACCTGTGCCAATTATAGAGTGCAGGTAGTTATTTATCTCTATTCTAGGGATAAATAATTGCCATGCTACATGTTAAAGACAAATTTTAAATAACAAGTTTTGAAGATGACAATATCCTTATAAAAGTAAGTATTGACTCACTTGTCTTTTGTTTTTTTTTAAATGTCCTTTCTACTTCTCTTGGGGAGGTGGAGGTAGTTAATACAAGATAATAACCACCAGGACTAAAAAGAGACAAGCAACAAACACGGCAAACTTGGGAGGCTCAGATTGGCTGTTTCAAGCCTACCAACTGTCCTAATTCTAATTGCCATAACAGCTGGCATTAGTTAACTGCTTAGGAAATCATCATCACCTTCAGAGAGTCACTATTATTGCACTGGAGAGGAGACAAAGGGTCAGAATGCTAATCACCTTTGCTAGACTCTAGACTCGGATGTTTTATTTGTGATGCTTTGATTATTTGTTGGTGTGAGATGTGTGAAGGATAATTAAATTGTGTCCTGTGAAAGCTGGAGACCTTCTATTCATGGGAATAATTAACACAAGGGAGAACGAACATGCCATTTATTTTTCTAAACGCTTAAATTTTCAGAAGTTTATTTATTTTCTAGTATTACTTTCTAAGTCAATGAATATAATTGACATGAGTTTAGAAAATCTACCTCTTTCTTTAAATGTTTTAGGAACTTAATGATGGCAGTGCCAATATGAGGAGCAATTTATGCAAATGATTCAAATGAAGCCTATGAGCTTCCTTAAGCTTGAGAAAAGTTTGTAATTAGCAAATTAGCATTTGAAAAAGATATTTTGAATATGCATAGCAGAAAATTCTGCTTAACTTGTGGGGTGTGTTCAAAATGATTATTTCAGAATTCAGGCATACACATCTATTAACATGTATTTGAAGACTTGATGGTATGGTCTAGTTATAGCCAGTTCTCTCTTTATCAAACCTGCGTGCACACACACACACTGATACACAGACACACACACACAGGCACACACACACAGACACACATACACAGGCACACACACATACACAAGCACACACAAACACAGACACACATACACAGGCACACACACATACACAGGCACACACACACAGACACACACACACACACAGACACACATACACAGGCACACACACATACACAAGCACACACAAACACAGACACACAGACACACATACACAGGCACACACACATACACAGGCACACACACAGACACACACACACACACATACACAGGCACACACACACATACACAGGCACACACACACATACACAGGCACACACACACATACACAGGCACACACACACACACACACACATATATACAGTTGTGTTGTAGTGGAGACTTCTTTACACTTTGATGTAGTATCTTCCTAAATATTCTTAAGAACACAGAATAAAATATTTCTGTTTATAATTATTTCAGTATGGATTTTAAAAGAAACTGCAGAAAAATAATTAGGGCTTCAGCATTTCTCTTTCTAACGGAATATCTTCTCTGTGTCAGATGCTGCAAATGGCATGTTGTTAACATTTACATGAGACTGCACTATAGGAGTGCATATAGACACTAAACTATTCAAAAGTTTCTTCTATGAGTACTGTTAGGTATTTTATTCAATATGAAGTGTATTTTTTTAAACTATTTCTTCACACCCTTTCTCTCTCTAAGGAATTCACAAAGTCTTGGTTAATTACCACATATGATCTTGTCTCCCATCTAGAACATGTCTCTCACTTGCCCTTCGTTCTCATCTAATCTCTATTTACCCATACAATGGTTAGACTTTACTCAATCACCATCCAAAGGTTTAGATGAATAGTACTTTAGTCATATGACCTGAATTAACTTGTTCGGGGCACATGGAATTTTCCCTTGCTGAATTCATACTTTATTTCTAGTTGGTTAGATTTCCTACCAAACAGCTATCCACAGAGTCTACCTAATTTAAATCCATAGCAGATAAATCTTTGAACCATTATCTTTCCACCTAAGGAAGAAAAACGAGATATTCTATTATTCCTTCAGCCTACCATACCCATGAAGCAGTCAAGGATGAAATACTTGACTTGGCTTCATTTCTGGGATCGCAAGTCCCTTCACCAAGTAGACAAAAGGAATGATCTGATCTATAATTCTAACAAAATATGTGGGGAATATTTACCATATTCCTCACACCAGTTTAGTTATGACCACATTGTATAATGGAAGATCATGAAGTAATCCAATAGGGAACCTTACAGATCCTATGAGTTTGTTTATAAGGATCCCACATTTTGTTATCGGCATAGTCAGATCTTATTTTAAAATTTCAGTGTTGTTCATTTTCCTTTTGGTGTCTTTGCATCTTTCTATCTGTGTGTCTGTTCGTCTGTCTTTTTAATTTGTTGACATTCTTTTGTCTCAAACATGATTGCATACAGTTTTAGAAGTAAACCCCCCACACACACAAACACACAAAGTGGTTCCCCTTTAGAACCCCTCCCATTTCAGGAGTTTTTATTTTTGCTTTTCTTTCTTTCTTTCTTTTTTTTTTTGAGTCCATATGTTTGTAATGCTTTTACTTTTTTATTTATTTTATTTTATTTTTTTAATTAAAAATTTCCGCCTCCTCCCCGACTCCCTTTTCCTTCCCCCTCCTCCCACTCCCCACCTCCCCCTCCCCTCCCCCTCCCTCTCCAGTCCAAAGAGCAGTCAGGGTTCCCTGCCCTGTGGGAAGTCCAAGGGCCTCCCCCCTCCATCCAGGTATAGGAAGGTGAGCATCCAAACAGGCTAGGGTCCCACAAAACCAGTACATGCAGTAGGATCAAAACCCAGTGCCATTGTTCTTGGCTTCTCAGCAGCCCTCATTGTCTGCCATGTTCAGAGTCTGGTTTTATCCCATGCTTTTTCAGTCCCAGTCTAGCTGGCCTTGGTGAGTTCCCATTAGATCAGACCCACCGTCTCCGTGGGTGGGTGCACCCTTCGCGGTCCTGACTTCCTTGCTCATGTTCTCCCTCCTTCTGCTCCTCATTTGGACCTTGGGAGCTCAGTCCAGTGCTCCAGTGTGGGTCTCTGTTTCTATCTCCATCCATTGCCAGATGAAGGTTCTGTGGTGATATGCAAGATATTCATTAGTATGGCTATCGGATCAGGCCATTTCAGGCTCTCTCTCTCTCTCTCTGCAGCTGCCCAAGGACCTAGCTGGGGACATCTCCCTGGACACCTGGGAACCCCTCTAGAGTCAAGACTCTTGCCAACCCTAAAATGGCTCCCTTTATTAAGATATATACTTTCCTGCTCCCATATACACCCTTCCTTTATCCCAACCATCCCATTCCCCCAAGATCTCCCCATCCTCCCTTTCTCACTTGTCTCTCCCCATCTCCCCTTTCCCCCATCCTACCCCACCCCCAGTTCCCAATTTTTGCCCAGCAATATTGTCTACTTCCAAATATCCAGGAGGATAACTATATGTTTTTCTTTGGGTTCACCTTCTTATTTAGCTTCTCTAAGATCGCAGATTATAGGCTCAATGTCCTTTTTTTATGGCTAAAAACCAATTATGAGTGAGTATATTCCATGTTCATCTTTTGGGTCTGGGTTACCTCACTCAGGATAGTGTTTTCTATTTCCATCAATTTGTATGCAAAATTCAAGATGTCATTGTTTTTTACCACTGAGTAGTACTCTAATATGTATATATTCCACACTTTCTTCATCCATTCTTCCATTGAAGGGCATCTAGGTTGTTTCCAGGTTCTGGCTATTACAAATAATGCTGCTATGAACATAGTTGAACAAATGCTTTGTAGTATGATAGGGCGTCTCTGGGTTCTGGGGTAGGTTGATCCTAAATTTCCTGAGAATCCGTCACACTGCTTTCCAAAGTGGTTGCACAAGTTTGCATTCCCACCAGGAATGGATGAGTGTACCCCTTACTGCACATCCTCTCCAGCAAAGGCTATCATTGGTGTTTTTGATTTTAGCCATTCTGACAGGTGTAAGATGGTATCTCAAAGTTGTATTTTTGGTTTTCTTTAAGAAATCTATATTCACTCTGCTTAATTTTTTTTTTAAAAAGTGTGTGTGTGTGAGGGGGGGGATAAAAGAATGGGGAGATAGTTCAACAGTTAAGTCCTCTTAACTGTTCTTATGAGGACTGAAATTTGGTTTCTAGCACCCATGGGTGACTCAACCTCCTGTAACTCTAGCTTCAGGTAATCTCATGTCTTATTTTTAGACTCCTCAGATACATGGGGGTGTGCAAGCACTCACATGTGCTCAGAGAGAGAGTTCTTAAACTATTTTCCCTGTTATTTTTTAATTAATTTAATTAATTCATGGCAAAATAATTTTCAATATCATCGTATGTTTTGTAGACTGCAAGGGGGTTGTTGCTGATAACTAAGTACGAATGGAGATGAAATTTGAGTAACTTGCTTGAGTGATAAATATTTTTCATGAACTACTTTTGCAGAGAGTTTATTCTTTGGTCTCCAATTTTCTCCAGGCTTTTACTATTCTTATTACAGATAGAAATATATATTAATAATGATAAAAAAATTCTTTTTGTGGTTTAGGGATAACAAAATTTGAAAGATTATGGAAAACAAATGTAATAGGCACACAAAAAATGCATACTTTATACAAATATCTTTAGTGCCAAATGGTAAATTTATAATGCACTTAGGAAAAGCAACACATATCAGTGCTGGCAAACATAAACTTAAATCTAATACTTTATTATAGCATTATTTGATTTGAGTCATTCTTAAGCTTAAAATATGGTATGCTAATCAAAAATATTGGAAACCTAGATAGCAAATAATTTAGAAATGTCTTATGAAATGTCATTTAACTATTAAAAATGACTACTAGTGTACAAATACAAGCTTTGGAAAATCTTTAAAGCACAATAAATATCCAGTAAGTAAAGATACCATTAAATTGTGTTATCATGGATATGTTTCTGTCTTTGTCTCTTTAAGCTGTTGCTATAAGCTCAGGATATTTTAGATTATAATTAGAGCAAGTTGAAATGGATTTTTTATAATTTTCAGTTTTAAAGTAGTATTCATATATTTTCTATTAATAATAATTTATTGATCTATGCTGTAAATCATTGATAAGTGTTGGGCTGTACCTTGAACAACCAGGTAAACACCTATAAAATATTGTATGTGAATAGGAAATGAAAATGCATGAAAATCTCTAATTGTGGATATGGTTAAGTGAGAGAATCGAAGACGATAACCCCCCCCCTTTTACCACTTAGCAGAGCACGAAAGAGCAAAAGAAATTCAAAACTTTATTAATTGCCCTCACACACCATGGCAGACCACCTGCACTCTACAGCACTTGCATTGGAGCAGATGGATTGCTGAATGGGATATCAACAACTTGCAGAATGTTTGTTTTAAAAGTAAGCTGGCTTATGAGCAAGGACAAGTGAACGCTACAACTTGAAAGACTTTTCATATTTACAAATACCAGTAAAAGCATATCTTTGTCTCTAAGGTGAAAATACATATATCAACTCATCTATAAAATTATGTAACTGCTATTTCACTCATGAACACAATTTGTATATAATTTAGTTCTACTGAATTCATTTCCAGATTTTTTTACCTAACTGACTACCACCAATGAACAAAGGAAATCTAGCCTTCACACAGTATAAGAGTTTTCTGAACTCTGATTTTAAAGTCCTTGAATATGACCTGTTCTGTATGCATAAGAAGGTTCAATTAAGAAAAATCTGAGGTTATTTTTTAGTCCAGGAAATTTTCACTTGCCATTCAATTCGGATTGAGTTCTCTATTATCCTTGACATAACTATAGAATAGATAGTTCTTGTGCATATAGTCTTTTAGATTCATAGATATTCTGTTTCATATATATATTCATATATTATAAAATATATTCATTTAATATGCTCTAGATGGTTCTAATAGTTTACCTATGAAGTACATTAGATTTAGAATTTATGCTATATTATTCCTGATATATCGGCCTGTGTGTGTGTGTGTGTGTTAATAAACAGCAAACTACAATTAGAGAGCTAATCTGACTGAGTGACTTGATAATTTTGCTCATATATGTATTACTATCTATGAATACTTTTGGTAAAAAATGACAAACCTATATAATCTAAAAAGGCAATATGGCTTACAAATTCTAAATTATTTACTACTGGGTCTTTACAAAATTATCCAGTCTGGAAAGAGTAGTACATTACATGAACTTTAACAAGTGTTCTTAGCCTTACTGAGCATTAGTTTCTTCTATAAAGTAGGCATAATGGTTATTCCTATCCATATATCTGTATATATGAAGAACAGAGATGATTGTTAATCGAGATGGCAGTTACAGTGAAGGTATACAGCTTTGATTAGTGGAATAATGCAGTCTCTTCAATTCTGGCACAAAATAGGGTACGATAAACATTATCCAACATTACTATCAGTTCCCTTATTTTCTAAGTCATGGCTCATATTGTCAACTGGACAGGAAATAGAATCAACTAGAGGCCAACTCAAGAGGATACCCCTGAAGAATTATCTAGATTATGTTAACTGTGGTGGCACTTTTAGAAGGTCCAGAATAAATACAAGGAGGAAGGTAACTGCGAACACATTTACTGCTCTCTATTTCCTCACTAGAATTTCACTTTGATCAACTTCTATAAGTCACTGCCACCAGGGCTCCACAAGTGTACAGCCATGATGGACTGTACCTTCAAACTGTGAGCCAAAGAAAAACAACACACACAAGCAAAGCAAGCAAACAAACAAAAAAAAATCAAAACAAAAAACTTCTATCTTTAAATTTCTTTGCCATAGTATTTTATTACAACAACAGAATAAGTAACTAAAAATCCGAGGAATTTTTTTGGCATTGTTTGGTAGAGTTTGAGGATAAATACCATCAGAACATGAAAATTTACTTTCGAGGTTCCTATAAGAAGATATTTGGTGAGCAGATATTCTTTATCTGAAAAAGTAACATTGATGATGTTAATATGAAAATATACTCTATTCAATTTGTATCCTTTTAAAGTCCAATTAAATAGAAATAGGAATAAATTTAAGGTAGTTAAATCAAAAGCTTCCATACATTGTTGAACTTACTTAACTAATGATGCCTCCAAGTTTCCGTCATGGACATGTGGAATTATTTAGCCTTGGAGTATCAAAATTAGCCCTTTCACATCAAGTATTTCCACCGTGGCCATCATGGATGACTCTTCCAGGCACAGTGGCTGAAGAGCAGAACAGTGGTATCCTTTATAATTCTACCGGCTGAAATATAATTTTTATAAGAGTAAAGTATGTATCTCTTGTAGTGCATATGTTTCTGAGTAGGAGTAGGACAATAAAAAGAGAAATGTTAGGGCAGGAGACCCATCAATTAGAGAACTCCATCTAAGGTTGGTTATAAGCATCTCTTCACTTTCTACAAGTTTACTCACTTGAGCCCTTAAATATTGGGTAGTTCACTATAGATATATCTCTATGGGATACTAAAAATGACTAGAGCAGGACGGAAGATCTCTCAGTCAATATACTGCTTGCCCCCTAAGCATGAGGATTTAATATAGATCTCTAGCACACACCAAAACTTCAGGTATCGCTAGGCACTATGTGTGCCTTACATCCACTGATGCTTATAAATACCTGGGGATTATTGCATGGATCTAGCCAAATCAGGGGGAGTCTAGCTGCCAGAGGGAGGGGCAGTGAGAGACTGTCTCAAATAATAGCAAGAAGAAGATAAAAAAGTAAGGTGGAGAGTAGTTGAGGCAAGCACCTGATGTCACCTCTGACATTACGCACAGATAAATGCACACCTCTACACAGTCACACAGGAGAACACCTGCACATGGATACAGACACAGAGACACACCCACTACAATGAAAGGAAGAAAGCAGAGAGAAGGGAAGACATAACAAAAGCAGTTAATTTCAACTGTGTGCCTTACTCTCAGAGTCATAAATAAAATCCCTTCTCTCTGACACATGCACATAACTCCTGTGCTTAAACTCACATCTCCCCACCATACTGTACAATTGACTATTCCCCTCCAGACTCATATGAGCAGACAAATGCGAATTCTTCTTTAATAAGGATGGGACTCTTACTTTGACACACCTGATTCCCCTGGAGTTCCTCGGTTTTTGGAAGAAGTCGTGGGTTTTTGTTGCTGTTATTGTTTGTTTCTTTGTTTGTTTTTAATTAAAAAATCTTGATGCCCCCACTTTGTTCCTTTGGGGTGCTGTTCCCTCACCTGCCTTTATTCACTGGCAGCAATGGTCACTGGAAGGTCCTATACAGTCCTGACAGTTCGGTGTGATTCCATGACCAGTTTGTTTGCTTTTGTCCCTTCAAATTAGCGAGTGTTTGGAACGAAGGGGACAAAAACCTCACCACTAGTTGCTGTTACACTAAAAGACCTTGAATATTAAAATATTTTAATTTTTGCATGAGATTTTTCCTTGTGTGTTTAAGTAGTTTTTAGTGTCTTGGGACACACAGATCATATCCATAAAATTATAGGCTGTGAAAGTTCACAGAGTTTAACTTCTCATTCACGTGTGCATCACTGTTTTCCTGAGCATTTTGCATGCAGAATGAACATAAGGTACAAAATGTCATAGTGACCTAGCTTTACTATCAAATATGGGGCCTCGACCCTAATTAAAGAACTCCATACAAGCAAGAGAGGACTGCTGAGAGCAGGAGGAACAGTCTTCCCCAGGGAAGATATTTCAAATTGGTTATCAAATACCAAGTGGTCAGCCATAATATCACATACCTGTGACACTGTTCAGTGACTCTATACAGACTATGCATGTAGTATTTCTGTATTTAGAAGTATACATATGCTTGTGTATAATGTTTATTTGTGTATATTACTATGTTATTTTTGTATAACAGTAGTTAAAGAAAAAGGTCATAAATTTGAGAGGAGCTGCATGAAGTTTAGAAAGAAAAAAAACAAAATGGAAATGTCATTACAATTAAATTTTAAAAATGTATTGCATCTTAAATTTTAATTTTTTTAGATCATGTTCTATGCAGTAGAAGACCAAAATGAATCAGTTTTAAGTAGAAAATTATATTTCTTTCAAACTCTAATACCCAAGAAAACAAAACTTTCTCTCTCATACCCTTTCTGAAAATGGTTGTTAAAAACTGTGAATAATATACTTACATATATAGCTTTGTGCTCTGTAAAATGTTGTAAAAGAGAATATCATCATTACTCTCTTCTATTTACGTACAATAACAATTCATCTTGAACATTTTTCATGCTAAATAAGAAAATGCATTAGAAATACTCCAAGAAGTGAGGGCAGCAGAGAAAGGACACAATGGAGGAGCTCCCTCCCCTTTTTATAGCTCTCCAAACACTATGAAGAACGTTTCCTTTGTCTCATCAGGCTGAAATGATTTGTCATTTTTGTAACTTCAAGAGATACTTTTTAAATCTGTATTTATGTTGGGGAATATACGGAAAACTGTTTTACAATTTGTCTGCTGTGGCTCTCTTTATCCTACACATAACTGTATTGAATAAATATTTAGTCTGTTGTTCTAAATGTCTGCTTTGAAAAACTATGCAAAGCATTTCCATTTTTCCTATGTGTTTGCTACATTCTAGCCTGGGGATGTGATACATTGTATTTTAGAACTTAGGCCTGGCTTTGGGTAATACGCTGTTAAGATCTCCACACAAACGGCTTCCCTCTTGATTCCTTTGGACACATGTAAGACAACTTGAAATTCTTAAGAGATTAAAAGTGGAGGTTGCCATCCACTTAGGCCCCCTTTGAAAGGAAGGCTTTCTATGACAAATCCCTCTGCTTATTAGAGAAAGTGCAAAAACATTATGTCTCGAGTTCATAAGCCATTGTTTTAGGAAACTGATCCGTTATACAATCCCTTCTACTCTTAAATAAACCCATGAGAATTTGTTCAGTAGGATTATACATGCACACTAGTACACATGTTAGCTTACAAGCACGCAAACACAGAGACACATAGACACACACGAACACACATGGACACACACAGACACACACACACACACCGTGTGCACTTGTGTGTGTGTTCTGGGATGTATATACGTGCTCCCACTAGAGACTAGTGTTTCTTCAATGGAATTAAAGCCAACATTTACAAATACTAAAAAAATCAAATGATTTATTTTAAGGTTTGCTGTCTTTGTAGATTTCTGACTAAACAGTTTGTAGTCCTTTAAGTTTATAACTACCTATACGTTTTAATTCACAATGGCCTCATGATATGGCATTATTTTTTCATAAAAATGTGAAAAGCACTTCAATAATGTTTGAAGTAAACTATCCCTGTAAATATAAGGAATAAATATTTCAATTTATTTTTTTCACAAGTATCAGGGCATGTTATTTCCTTGCACATCTCCAGCCATCACATATCAAACTGTTCGCCGTGTGAGAACAAAGGTGAGGAGCAATCCCTCCCATGCTGTGTGCCAGAGCGCTGGACATGAGGAGAGCCTAAGTAGCTGAGGATTATCAGAGATCCCGATGCTCTCCACCTTCCTTAGGATGACATTCTAGCAATCACTGCACTTAAGGTCACTTATGGGATTTGATGCCTTATTTATCTTTTATTATTTTAGATTTTAATTTGAAAAAAATTAATTTAAATTTTTTAATTTAAAATTGTTTTATTTTTAATTCATATTATATTTATCTTGTGAAGAAAGATTGTTTACAGAATATTATTTTGTATAATTAATAGTGATTATTCTAAGAGAAATTCAAATTAAATTTTTTAAAATTTTTATTCATTTTACATACCAACCACAGTTCACTCTTTCTCCCCTCTTCCCACTCTTCCCTTATCTCTCTCTAACCTTTCCTCCCTATCCACTCCACTGAAAGAGTAAGGCCTCATGGAGAATGAACATCATAAGGATGAATAGAGCTAAAAACAAACAAAAACATATACATGCCCCAACCTAAAGTTCAGCAGCAATATTATGTGAAAATGTCTTTTAGCTATTAGATCCTTAGTGAATGAAGCCCGGGTTGGTTAAAAGTGGCTATCTCAGTGCACAGTGATCCAAGTTCATGAAAATCTCTTTGCTGCCTGATTTCTTGTTATTATTATTACTATTTATTTTGTTTTGTTTTAGAAGGGCCTGTCTTTGTGCTGTGGGTAGTGATAAATGTTGTGCTTTCTCTTTTTATTCTAAGATCAAACGCAGACTGCAAAACTGACTGAGCATAAAATTGCTTTAAGAAATTGAGGAGCTAGTTTAGAGTACCAGAATCAGAGGAAGCTGATTCGTATTAGTAAAACTGGAGGGGAAAAGGATAATTGTAATGGGCAGGAATGAAAGCACCACACTATTGGCAAATAAAGGTGACTGACAGTACGTCCCTGTAAAGCGTTTCTGCATGTTCTGCGGTGTGCTGGAAAGTACACATTTGGAAGAAGAAGCCCCTGATTTTTCTTTTGGACATATACTTGGAAGACTGCTATAGGTTTTGTGTCTCCTAGTAACTGCCACTGCCAAGCAATTAGACTTCATTATGGCTGTGCTTATGCAATACTAATTAACATGCCTGTTGTACTGCCTTTCTTACGTGATCATGTGACAGCCCATAGGTCTGACACCCTCTGTGAACTAACAGCTGAGGAAATTTTCAACATGGCAGATTTTTTTTTTTTAACAAAACACACCCAAACAGAAATGTAATCACACTTTTTGGAGCAACTGCAGGAACAGACTGTGTAATAGTGCCCTGCAATTAGTGGTTTGCATTCATTCGTCTTGGTTGAGAAAATACAGGAGACTGGAGACTAATGCAAGCATATGCATGCAAAAGATTATACCTTCAGTCAAGGTTTCAGAAGCATAACAGTAATGTAGTCTCATGGAGAAATACCATTTGCCAAAGCAATCTGATATAGTAAAGCAATATCGTCGAAAGTTCAAAGCGTATTTGTCAATATATCTGTATCATCACTATAAACCTCTGTGTGGACTAATTATTTAACATGTACATGTTATACATTGAAGAGTCTGGTCACTAGTGATTTTTTTTCACTAGCTCTGTTTTACCTTCAGTCGGATAAGAATAGTGTGCTTACAAAATGAGACATAATCTTATCCCATACAGAAAATAGATTGTATTGTCAAATTATTGAAGTTAGGGGAAGACAAAATGGACTCTGCCAATTGCTATACAATTATTGATAGACAATATAGAAAAAGAGAGTTGATTATATGAGGTTGTCGGTAGAGGTATGTTATGTGATTGTAATATACATTAAAAAAAGCTTGCTTACACAATGAGAACTGAGAGAAAACACTAACTAAAATGAGTGTTCTACACTACAAACAGATGAATATGTTTTTATCTTTATATAATGTCAGAATTTGATCAGTAATAATAAATAATTTCAAGATGTTTAGTAGTTACAATAGCAGCTATTTGCCATAAAAAATAAAAACACCTATATTGAATGTCTAGACAAGGCAAATGTAAGCTCTTCAGTTGGATTTTGGTTGCTAATATTAGCTGTTACATCACACAGCAAATATATCTCTTTGTCTATATGCATATATATATAAGATATATATATAAGATATATATATATATATATATATATATATATATATATATATATATATATGGTACAGAATGAATAAAAGAACCTAAGTTAAAAAGGCTGACGCTGAGTTCAAGAGATCTCAGAAGTAGACTGAGAAAGAGTCTGTATTGATAAGCTAACAAACTGGACCAGTGCTGGGAGAGAGCTGCGATTGAAACAGGTACTGGAGTCAGGTTTGAGAGGAAAACTGCAGGGTTTATCTGCAAGGTCAAAGGCTGAACTGGGTGAAGAGTATGGTATGGGTTAGAAGTACAATACAATGCATCAGGTACACATTCAGATGGTTTAATAGGTGGACAGAAAAGAGTTCATTGCATCAAAAGAAAGGGACAATAATGAGTCCCAGGTCATTCACGCACATACCTACCCAATGATAGGTTCATCCATCATTGTGTTAGATGTCTATCGCTTTATGGGGTCCATTGAGGGAGATATACTTTCTGTGGTCTGGCATGTCTAAGTAAGTTCCTGGTTTCTATGATGTGGCTGTACCTTCGGTTTCACTTCAGCCCAGCAAAAGCGTAGGAAGATGGGTCCGTTTCTCTTTCCAGAGACAATCGTCAGTCTGTGCTGAATGAGTGATGATTGACAGATGGTGCAGTTGCTGGAGCTACCTAGGGATGGCAGTCATTCTTCTCCTTCAAAATGGAGGCAAGCATTACTTGTGAATAAAGACTTCAAGGGCAAAGCATGGCTTTAAAAACCACTGTTTCATATGAAATAATTAGGGTAGGGCATAGTCTGACCACAACAATAATGCAGGTGGACTTATGAGGCTAGAACAGTGAATTACATATTTTGATATCAGAATTGACAACCGAGTTTTTATCTTTGTTTCTTCTATAATCGCATGCATCTTAACACTAGAAATTTGATGTTAATTGCTCAGACTATATTTCAGCTTTGGAATGTCAGCCTAGAGAGTGTTTGAACATCCATAGATGAGTTTATTTCTCAGAGTGGAGAGAGAAAATTGTTGTCTGGACAGATGGGAAAAGATTTGTGGTAAGGTGAACCGTGACTAAATCTTAAGGCTAAAGGTTAGTTGCTGCTTCTCTGAGATAAAGATGGAGGGAGCAGCAAAGAAGTCTGTGCAACTTGAGACCTAAGTACCAGGAGGGCTGGTGTGGGTTTGCAGATTTGCCGAATAATACTAGGGAGCCGTTGAAGGCTTTAGTGAACAGGATATCCCCACATGATCATTTTTCATAGAAACTCTAAATACTGTTAACTTTTCTTGCATATTTTGATGTGATGCCATGGATTGACCCCTAAATGAATGGAGTTTCTTGAGATCAAACCCCTAAACCTTCAATAACACCATCCCACACACACCCTGACACTATTACAAAGTTGGCAGATATGTAATAGATTAAGATATTGCTTTGAATGTCACAAAATAAATGACCTGTAGACCTCTGGGTTCCTCAGTCACTCAAGGTGCAATGGGTTTTCACCTCAAGTGAACATGACTGCCTATGTGTCTTTTGTGCATAGTATTATCCAGGCTAAAAATAGTCAAATTTGTGATGGTGCCTAATAATTTTTGGCTCTCATGTTCAACCAGAATAAATAACCACGTACCTACTAGGCAAAGTTCTTAGGAGGCAATTAAATTTGGAGACATTAATCCTAGGATCAAAAGGCAATCTCTTGGATTTTAGAAAGGAGGAGATGTTAAATTGAGAACTCTCAGTGTATCAACTTCACAGAATAGGAGGGAGACTTTTCCAAGCACAGCTTGTTGAAGGCCTCCTGAAGGTAGGTCATAAGATGATAGACTATCCTGCCTCTTCTGGAGGTGTGTTGTAGACAGTGTCTCTTTTGTCATCTTGTATTGGAATAGTCTGTCATCTAGGATATGACAGTAGAACGTGGCTCTTCTGTCTTAGGATGTCTTGTTTTCACCATCTGTGTCCAGTCCACACGTCTCTTCCAACACTTCTTTAATTCTAACTGTCAGTTAACATGAACAGTCTATACATTTAGGGGAAGACAAAAGAATCAGCCAACAAAAGAAGGATGTAATAGAAGTTTGTGCAAAATAAAAGGAGAAGAAGGCAGACCCTGAGCATGGGAACAAAGGAGAACAGGTGCATTTGGAGGAAGAGATGTGGTTATAGAAGGTAGCAAGACTGAGAATAGGTATTGAATGGATGCAGACCCTGAACAAGGGGACCTGGAGAGCAAGTGAAGTTAGCGGAAGAGATGTGGCTACAGAACTTAGCAATAATGAGAAAAGGCATTGGATGTAACTTGAAAAGCGTGTAGCAAATGATTGAATCTGTCAATGAACAAGCCACCTATGGAAGCAGGACAGTAAGTCCTTATTCAGCAAAGCTCCTTCAGCCAAATAATGAAGGGCATTAAGATCATCAAAGAAGTCCATAGTAAAATAAAGCCATTTAGGTGTACAACTCCATAGAATTTAGAACTCTGGCATAAATGAAATGATTTCCTGAAGGGCAAAGTTAGCAGATTTTATTTTTCCTTCCCACTAAATTTCTGAGCTGGAAAAGACCCCCAGATCATCCAATTCAAATATCAAATTTAGAAAGTAAAAAAATGAAGCAAAGTGATTTGAGAAACAAGGAAAATGTTTAGGACTGACCCTTGAATAAGGACTCTTTTCCTCACGAGCATCACGAAGCCTATGCAGCAGGATCAAATATTAGGAGGTTGAATTGCAGGTGTGGCAAGTGTGAGAACTCAGTCATGAAAACTAGCTAAGAAGGTTATTGATATTGGTGATATGCAGTGTTGACCTAAGTGTCCCCAAACATCAGCTGTGTGTGTGTGTGTGTGTGTGTGTAAATACACATTATATATGTGCTAAAACAAGTTGATTTAGCATTTAGAGCTAATAGAATCACAAGAAATCGATACTACCTTTCAGTGTAGGTTCTTTTTATTTTATTTAATTCTATTTTATTTTTCCATTCAAAAATTTACACTTTCTCCCCTCCTCCCATTCCCCTTTCGCTCCCCCACTCCCTTTCTCCCCTTCCCCTCCCTGCTTAAGAGAGGGCAGGGAATCCTGCCCTGTGGGAAGTTCAAAGCCCTCCCAGCTACATCCAGGCCTAGGAAGCTGCGCATTCAAATAGACTAGGTCCCAAAAAGCCAGTACATGCAGTAGAAACAAGTCCCAGCCTTTATCAATTGCTTCTCAGTCACCCCCATTGTCAGCCACAGAGAGTCAGGTTTGATCACATTCTCGTTTTCAGTCCCGATCCAGCTGGATTTGGTGAGCTCCCATTAGATTAGGCACACTGCCTCAGTGGGTGGACCAACCCTTTGCAGTCCTGACTTCCTTCCTCATCTTCTCCCTCCTTCTGCTCGTCAACCTGACCTTGGGGGCTCAGTCCATTGCTCTGATGAGGGTCCCTTTCTCTATCTCCATCGCAGGACGAGGATTCTATGGTGATATTCGAAATAATCATCAGTGTGATAGTGGGATAAGGACAGTTCAGGCACTTTCTCCTCTGCTGACCAAGGACCTAGCTGGGGACATCCCCGTGGACACCTGGGATCCCCTCTAGAGCCACTTCTCTTGCCAACCCTAAAATGACTCCCTTAATGTAAATATCTTCTTCCCTGCTCCTCTATTCGCCCTTCCTCCATCTCTACCCTCCCACTCCCCCAAGCTCTCCCCAGTCTTTCCTTTCTTCCTTCCCTCTACCCCTCTCCCCTTCCCTATCCACACCCCCACCCTTATATATGTTCTCAGTGGATGGTTAACCAAGAGAGGCATTGCATTTTTTTAATTTGATTTAATACAATGGAGAGTGCATAAATGTAGTATCCCACCCCATCTGTTCTCTCTGCTAAGTTTGAATAGGTTATTTTTGTATTTGTTTTTTTGCAAATTTTAGTACTGTCTCTGCCATGTTACAAAAATAATGACAGTAACAGGCTGAAAAAAATAATTTTGTTGATTCAAGGATTGGAAAATGTGATGTAATAGACCTTGCAGTGTTCCTGTTTAAGAGGAATTCCATCTGCATGTAAAATTTGTTTGTGTAACACTTCATTAGAAATAAAACACATTATAATTTCTTGCTTTGCTTTGCTTTATTTCTTAAAATCTTAAAATTACAAATAATGCTCGAAAATCCCTTTATAGCTGGGATTAAGGGGTAAAATATGGCAAAGTTTGGATTATTGAGGAGAACTGTTTTAAAATTAAGTAGCAATAATACATGGCATTTTTAGTAGTGCATCTTTTGTTTATTTTGAAATTATAATTTAATTACAAGATTTCCTCCCTCTAAATTTTCCCGCACAATCCTCCCTGTTCTCTTTCAAATTCATGGCTTCTTTTTCCATTAAGTGTTATTGCATACACATATATATATTGTATATACATAAATATTTTCATATATGTATACACATACATGTATTTGTATATATGTGTGTATATTTGTATATAAATATATATCCCCAAATATAACATGCTTGGTCCATAAAACTTGCTGGCATGTATATTTTGGTGTCTTCTTCCCTGAGAAGGGCCAGCTCTCATTTTCCCAGTGTTACTTATTTTCCTGTAGTTCTGTGTAGGGTTGTGTCCTCATGGGATTTTGCTAGTCCAGTTTAACATGTTTACTGGTATCATCATTTTCAGCTCCTGTTTAGGCAGTCATGCTGGTGAGACTTTAGGGATGTAGCTTCTGAGATTCCTAGGAGATTCAGTCTCACAGAAACTCCCTGATTCTGAGAAATGGCTTTTGAATATTACCGTTACATGGGAGTGATTGCAAAGAATAGTATTAATTTCTGAGGACAATCCTCTTCATCCTTTCCATAGGCTTTCTAAAGAATGAAAGTTCTTACTATTATCACAAGTACTGTTGTCAGCAGAAGCTTTTACGGCAAAGTAGGGATCTTGAAATATTATAATGCTCTCTCTGGAGAAATGGGGCAGTGATTTGATATATGCCTATAGAATTAAAGTGCCCAGTTTTGTTGCAAAGTCCATATAACCTTGCTAGTTACTTGAACTTCCTTCATCACAGTTGCCTTGTCAATAAAATGAGGACAATAGTAGTATCTACTTCTTAGTGTAATTTTAGAAATTAATAGAATTAATAATGTTCTGCATTACTTGGAATAGTGCTTGGTTAGTAGTGAACTTCTAATACTAGTTTAACTATTATTCTTCTGACGAACTCATGACTTCTTTTTACTGAGTTTATATGAGCATAAGATTTGAAAATTTTATTTCAATATTCAGCATTAAGTAACTGTGGCCCATATTAGATAAACACATGTAATCAGTTCTGTATATTTAATTTATATTTTAGATTAGAAATGTATAAAACTTAGGATTTTTGGTACAAAATTTATGCACTAATACCAAATATCAAAATCTCTTCTTTATCATGTTCCTGTTTATTCCCTTATTGTGTGCAATTTTGCAATCAACCATAATTTCAGATAACTATTGGAAAATAAATTATCTTCTATATGATAAAAGCCAGAAGAATACATTAATATATCTGAAATATGTACTTGGGATGCAGCAGCACCAGCTGGCTGTGACCTTTTTATTGAGAAAGTGACCCAGAAAAATATCACGGAAATTTCATCATTTATTTCCTCCCACTTCACAACCAAAGTCGCAGATGCCTTGAAATCCCACAGGATGAAGTTGGCTTTAGGTTGTATATAAAACACAAATTGGGGAAGGTGGTGTTTTCCTTCTGCTGCTCATATTTTTCTCACAGCTTCTAATAGCAACACACACATACATGTGTGCACACACACACATACACACTTGTATTTCTTTAAAACAGATAATTATTTATCATTATAATCCTATGAAATTTGTTTGATAAGGCTTTATCAAATGCAAAGGAACACCTGGCTGATTCGCTGATAGAACATATTAGCTTCTGGCCATGAACATGCCATTGTCCTGCCATGCCGTGTTCTTTGCACACAATCCAATGCTCTAGAGATTACATTGTAATTAATTACATTAATTCTGTATTAATCTGGAAATTTTAATGCTTGACTGATTTTTTTTTTTCTGTTTGAATGGCTATACAGTGTTTTGGAGCTACTCATTGAATGAATTGTTGAGTGAATGCAAAGTAATAAATATTAAATAAATTCTCTTCAATAAAGTACGAAAGGCAATCCTGACCCTGAGTGTTGCTCAGCAGTTAGGAGTACTTGGAACTTTTCAGATTCCAGCACTGATATCAGGTGGCTCATGACCACCTATATATCCACCTCCGTGTATCTGACACTCTTCTGGCATGGGTGGAGACCTGTATGCACATGAATTACACAAGGTCAGATTGCTTTTGATATCATATATATTCCAATGGGAAATATACTCATTGTTTCCATCTAAATGCATAAGAATAAATTTATTTGTGCAGCTGGTATTATAAAGCATCTGCCATGTCAAATTGCATATTCTACAGTTCTGACCTTTATAATGATAATATGGGAAAAGAGAAGTAAGAAGTTTGTTGAACTATAAGGCAGACGTCTTAGAGATCTTATACCTAATAACTTATAAAAATATCCTTTGGCTATATTTTTTGGATGGGCGGGGTGGTTGTGTTAATTAATTTAATACTGTTAGTTATCACACACATACACACACAAATCAAGCCATCATGTTTTGAAGCATGAAAATATTCACTCTTTATGTCAGTTAAATATCCCAAATATGTGTATATAGTGCAGAATATGGTACTTTATCCCTGTAATTCTATCACGCAGGAAGCTGAGGCAGGAGGATTATGGTGAGTTATCTGCCTGTCTGGGCTGAATCTTAGCTACTGGATAAGACACTGTCTCCATTCTTACCATAGAAATGTGGGTGTGGATGTGTGTTTGTGTGTTTACACATTGTGTATACTTAAGTGTGTATCTATGTATATATATTTACACATGTACCATCTCTGTGTGTGGATTCACACCACACACACACACGCACACACACACACACATACACACACACACACACACACACACTGACATATACAAATATGTTAAAGGTATACAGGGCTTTTATACATTTCTCCAAAGTGGGCACATGGCACTTCACTGTAAATAAGTGTCTAAGACTCCATTTTGACAGGCCTTGTGTCAGAAGTTTTTAATTTGGGGCTTTGTTTCTAGGACACTGAAAGTGGACTTCATGGCATAGACACCAAGAAACCCATTTCTTGGGTGTCATCAAAGTTTGCATCCATACACATTCTACTTCATTAAGCACAAAGGCCAGCCATGGACATATGTCACTAAGTGTCCCCTTTCCTTAGAGAGTGGGGTGATGAGAAGATAAGGGTCTGCTCACCAGATGGAGCCTGTCAGATTAGCAACTGGAGCCAAGCAAACATCGCTATCATTTTGGTGTTCGGGAGCACAAAGAACGCTCTTTCTACAATGCATGTACATATTTAACAGAGAGAACAATGCAGCTCAGCAGAAGGTTGGCTGGTGGTAGCACCTCCAGCCTAGTGGCCCTTGCCTGAAGGCACATTTCTGATTTTCTCACAGTAAGGAACATTAGCAACCGTGGCTTGGGAAAGGCAGAGCCAAACAGGTATCTGGGGGTCCTGTCAGCCCCATGAAGTGAGAGCAGTTAGACACAGCATTGAGAGTTCTGCTCCAGAAAGAGATACATATCATTAATATGTGTATGTGTGCACATGTGTGTGTGTACACACACACACACACAAGCCCACCCACATATATGCTTTACCATGCAGACTTTACAGGCTGCCATATCACACTACTTACAAATGTCAAACATGATTTAAAATGCTATTATACTGTGGGGTGGAAAGGAGGACGATTTTCCATCCTGAAAATTTCTATTTCATCTTCTTGCACATACTGGAATTCACCAAGTCCAATATGGCTAAATAACCTGCTTTTATCTTTAATAAGTGTTTTACGGGCCTTAAATTGGAAGAACCATTTTCACTTCATTTGTACCAGAAAATCTGATGCTTTCTTATTGAATAGCAGTGTGGTAAACACAGTGCATGTGTCTGCGTCTGGTGTTCTGTGGATTGCTTTGTGCGAGAAAGAAATTGGTTTATAATATGTTGTGCACAAAGAGGATGCGTAGATAAATTTTGGTTTAGCTTAAATACATTTATAAGGTGACAGGATTCCACACATCGGTGATCACATGAAGTTCTATATGTTACATTATTCATTTTTCTTAGAGTTGGTTGTAACCGTTGTTTAAGGGTTTACCTTCCCAGCTCTGTAAGCACTTCAAGATGGTTATTAGTAGTCTATCTTCAGCAATGAGTTCACTTAAGCACACTAACACTTTTAAAGATGATCCATCAGAATAGATGACATTCCCTTGGTTTATTTCATTTGAGGGTAATTTCGAACCACCTTTCCAGTATTTGTAAAACATAAATAATCTTCAAACTTTCTGTGAAAATGGATTTTTTTAAAACACCACATTGCTAATATGGATTTTTCCAATCTAGCTACATACTCTAGCTACATTCATTTAAAAAGAGACAGAGGAAGGGATTTCTATTTTAGCAGCATTCTTCAGTTGGGTTTCTAGTAGATCACCATCTTTTTTATTTGTGTAGTTTGAGAATATAACGCTGTAGGTTGCCCACACACCAGGTCCCAGAATATGCAATGTGCATATTCCGGTGACAAATACTGCAAAGTTTTAATTTTTGAGGTGGTTTTTATATGAAAGAACTACAATGATCCTAAAAAAAAAAAACTCAACAAAATATACAGGTTAAAGAAAGAATACTAAGAGTTGCAAAGGAAAAAGGCCCAGTAACTTATAAAGATAAATCGATCAGATTTACACCTGATTTCTCTATGGAAACAATGAAAGCCAGAAGGTCCTGGATAGAAGTACTGCAGAAGCTAAGAGACCATGGATGCAAGCCCAGACTACTATACCCAGCCAAGCTTTCGTTCACTATAAATGGAGAAAACAAGACATTCCAGGATAAGAACAAATTTAAACAATACTACCATTCAGTAGTTTAAGCAGAAACCATCCAATGATGTTCTCAGGTAGGAACAGAAGAGTGAAAGCCATGGGCTTGAGATATTGTCTCTTTCTCCCAGTATTTTCCAGTCAGAAACATTAAATTAAAATCTGAGATTCTGCCCATGTTAGAATGTGTAACATCAAACTTAAAACTGTTCGAAGATATCTCTTCTCACCTTAAAGAATGTCATTGCTTCAAGGTTAGTCCTACCTGTATCTTTTGCCAAAAGTTCAAGAAGTGAAAAAAAAAGAGGAGAAAAGGAACAATAACTACAAAAAAAAATTCTACATTGAGTTTTTTAGGATCATTGTAGTTCTTTCATATAAAAACCACTTCAAAAATTAAAATTTTGCAGTATTTGTCACCGGAATATGACATTAGCTTGGTGACATTTGAATAAGATTACCTGAACATCTGTTCAAGGGTCAGTGAGTGGGAATGTGAGTTTTTGCTCTTGATTTTACATGGACATATTTACCTTTAGTAATGCTGTTATTCTTACCAAAGAAAAATTAAATTCACAGGATGTGAAAGTTGTTTTTCTTTGATAAGGAAATAATCATGCTATGCTATTTTATTCTTTCACTCACATGCTAGGCATAGAAACAGATGTATCGATGTAAAAATTGAATTGAAACAAGGACACTTCTAAAATTAGTTTTGAAATTTGGTCCAAAGTGAAATGAATTCAATAATATCTCACAAATTTAGTATCTCATGTATATACACATGTATGTATACACACACACACACACACACACACACACACACACACACATATATATACTTAAAGATGTAAGGTATGATCATTAATATGGTAACAGTAAAATCAGCCACAAGTTTGCCAATAGATCACCAAAGAGTTTTCTGAAATCTGGATTGAATTTGATACTAAATCATTCCCAGTGGAATAAATATATAATCAACCTAACATAAAATGTATTTATACCCATCTGTTTGTGTATGACAAGACAAATTACTTTCCAGCTAATATATTGCAATATGTGTATATAAGTACACACATATGCATCCATTGGTATCTCACAGCATAGTGTAGATTCCCTAGGTGTACATCATTCTAGATCCTTTCTAATGAAGATCACCTCACTGTTTGGAAAGCTAGCAAATAAAAAGTCATGTTGATGATTAGGCTTAAAAGTATTATGTATACAATTATACTGCATGTATAAACCACATTATCTCTGGAATTGGCAGTACAGAAAGGCTGCTTTCATCCCAGTTTTTTTTAAATCTTCAATAGTACATTCAAGTCATTCCAGTGACTTGAATTACATACATGTGTGTATACATATATATGTGTGTGTGTGTGTGTGTGTGTGTGTGTGTGTATGTGTGTGTGTGCGTGATTTTTCATTTTAAAACTGTTTTACAAATACTTGTGACCACCAATGAACATAATACATGTACATCTCAAAAACATGTTCTCATATTTATGATCACTAAACTTCATGGGATGAGGAAGATCCCTCCAGCTTCCTGAATCCAGTCCATGATTGAGAGGGTGCAATTATGCCAGGGGATAACTTCCTTTTCTCCTAGAAAAGTTAGTCATGTTATTGGAACAGTGAAGCCCATCTCTGTTAGTAAGTATTTTTTAATATTGTGAAAATATGAAGTAGAAATCAAATTGGCTAGTCCTTGAGGACCTGGTGGAGAGAAAGAGAAATATCTACATACTTGATAGAGTTACTAAAGTATATGAAAGAGAATTTAAATAAAGCCATTCTTTAATCTCCTTAGTGACTTCATTATAAGATTCAATCAATACATGTGTACAGCTTCCTAAGCATCATTTGTAAAATACAGTATCCTTTTGATAGGTAACTTACATGCATTTACACACATTTTTAGGTAATTTATTAGGTCAATTGCCAATTAGTAAATATGTAGAAAGTTGCCTAAACATTTTTAATTGACAAAATGTATGCCATGTAGCATTTAGAACAAAGAAAGGTCTAGTTTTAATCTTTGTAACTCTTTGGAGGCTTTGTTTTTCAAAACATTTCAGGCTATCATTTGTGTCATAAATATTGAAGATAGAGATAGAAAAGATTAACTACAGTAATATTTGTATGAGTGTGTTTGTGTGTGTATGTGTGTGTGTGTGATTTGTAAATGTATGGAGCTTTTAGAAAAGCATAAAGATCATTACTCTTTGTCCATTTATAAAAGTTGTTAAGACTATGAACTTCTAAAATTGTGACAATTACAATGCCTAGGTTTTCAAATTAATTCATCATTTCACTTTTTCCTGCCGAAAACTTGTGTGTAATTTTGGAATTATATATTCATCAGATCTAGTGATGTTTAAATATTGACCTTATGGCTATTTATTCAGGATATCGCATCTACAATTTCCCTGTTCTCTAGGCTTTGGGTTTGATATATTTTTCCACCATAAATCATGAGGCTAAATAAACAGTAGGTCCTAATTCTTTCTTTTCTACTGTGAGTGTAGATACCCACCGCATAATTCCACAGCTTGCCAAAAGTTGTTTCTGTTTGTTTTTGTTTGTTGAGTTTTCATGTTGTCCTAACTAACACCAATTTGTTGCTAGAACTGGTAACGGATGGCTTTCAGAATGAAAAGCCAAAATTTAATTGTCTTCCATATGATTTTCATATATGCCTTAATGAAGGCTTAGGGGTATTAAGCCACACATTTACATATTCATTATTCACATGAATGCAATTTCTGTACTTATTTATCCATCCTCAAAACAAATTTATGGAATCCAGAGGAAAGGCAAAATGTGGTGCTGATTAGAAGAACATGTGGGAGGAAAGTTTCTTTTTTTAGTTGTTTTTATCCCCCTAGATATTTGTGTTTTAATCCAGAGCTCAAAAAAGAAATTCTACAGATTGCAGTGTATCTTCATGCTTACTGCAAGACTGTTTCTTTCATATGCACTCAGAAGAAGCCACTGGACAGTGAAGAAAGGTTAGCGCCACTGAGACCAACAAGAACAAACATTATTCTAAATGAGATTATTGGAGTGCCATCTGGCTAAACACTTTGCCCTCAACTGAATCTCTAAGCCAATGCTTTAGCCTTCCTTCTGCAAGGACAGAAGACCACTACACTCTCCCTAAATAGAAAATACCAGTTTTCTCATCTCTAGAGACTCAGGCTTTAATTCAGGAGCCATCAACCAACTCTTTGAGAGATAAGGACCTTTGTGTCCATCATTCTGTAATTTCTACAGGAAAATGGCTGGTTTCTGAAACTTGAAGGAAGTTAGTGAAAAAAGCGATTTCCTTCGTTCTTTAATAAAAGTGTTCTGCTGACTGTTTTGAATATATGAAAATGAAAGAAAAGTTATATTTTAACACTGGATCTTAAGATTTCCTCTTTATTTTCTCAGTATTAGTAAATACTATTCTAAGTACTGGTAAACACTAGTGCAAGGATTAGCAAGAACTAGTCTAAACATTAGCCATCTAGCTATTCTTTATTTAGGCAAGATGGTTTCTCCTGAGAGTCAAGTAACTGAGAGAAGAAAGTGTTTATTTTAAATTGTTTCAATGTATCACAGAAAAGAAAACAAATATAAGATCTAAAAACCTCTAATGACAGCACTTGGTGGTAACATGAAAAACAAAAAATTATTTATGAGATTGTTTTTAGGAGAAATTAACCTACTTTGTTTATTGTGAGTTGAAGCAGATACAATAGCAAAAAATGACTCATTCTATTTTGAATATGGAATTTCTAGAGTGGAGAATATAGAAAAAGAGATTTCTCATGGGTCTAACATACTTACCAATTCTAATCTGGTTCTATAGAAAAGTAAAATTATATTGTGAATTAAATAAAATTCATTAAAATATTAATTTCCAAAGAAATCAATAGCATCTACCTGAACAATTATGTATTTCTTCCTAATCGATATGTCTTAAATTTTAGTGCTATATAAATGTACATATTATCTTGTTTCATGAAAGAGGCAAGCTCTGTGCTTCAGAAAGTTAAGCAATTACTTTGGATAAAAAAGAATAATTTATGAGTAATACTTGCCAATTCAATATCCCATTTAAATAAGAGATTCTCTATAGTTAGACATGGTGAGCATCCAGTGAAGGCAGGAAAATAGAAAGTCCCACTCATAATGGATTAGGCCGGATAGAGCCTTTCTCAGGAGTGATGAGGCTAATATAATAGAAGCACTCATGCGTTATCAGATGTCTTCTGATGACTGAATTGAAATGTCATAGCAGAAGTCATTCACTATACATTTTATTATGAAATTTGGGGGGATAGGCTTAAATTCATTTTCTGACTCATCTAATTTATTTAAGGAAAACAAAATTTGAGATGCATTAAAAAATCAATTGGGATTATGAAAATCTACCCCAATATGTATACTCATTTGTAATGTTCTTTCCTTCTTCATTGGCTTACTGATCTATGATTAGTACAATTATTCTTTGTAAGTTTGTCTTTGGAGTACGGCAAAAATAACACAAATATGGTATGTCTGGGTCTTCCAAGAGCTACTGTTCAGACAACAGAATTATTGTGGTGGTGTTCCTATTAAGTATTAACTCTGATCATTAATTTGAAATGATTAGTTAATTAAAGCAAAGAAAACCAGCCCACAAATTACAAAACCAGAGATCCTAGACAAAAATGTGGACCCTAAGAGAGACATACATAGATTTAATCTACATGGGAAGTAGAAAAAGACAAGATCTTCTGAGTAGATTGGGAGCACTGGGACCTTGGGAGAGAGAATTTAACTTTGATGCAGCTGAATTTTATAAGAATCAAAGAGAAATATATGTGGCTAAATGAACGGAATTCTATTGTTTGCTTTTGACTCATCTATGCTATCAGCTGAGAGCATAATGAATAGGTGTGTTGGTTTACAACTCTAATCCTAGTACTTGGGAGATTGAAAATAGGGGATTATTGTCAGTTCTAGGTAAATCAGAGATGTACAATGCATTGAGAGCTACATAGCTAGATCCATCTCCTCACCATTCCCCTGGGGGAGAAATAGTGATTTTTTGGGGGGTAAGATTATAATTACTACAATTTGAAGGCATTTGATAAGTTATCATTATCAAAATGATTTTGGTATTTAATAAAAAACCATCAAACAACAAACATCATGGTCATTATTATTGGACATAATAATTCTGACTTCTTGCAGTTTACTTCAATGAAACCAATTAATTCTCAGTTCCTCAGAGCACATATCCCGTTAGATAATAAGATTGGATTTATTTAGACCACAAATTATTCTGCTTTTATAATCATTTTCTACAAACAACTGTCTCTGACTTCTCTAGTCACTCTTTTTATTTTTTAACTTGCTCTTCATACATAAGGTCCCTTTTGCAGTTTGGCCTCCCTCTACTCCTTCCCGTCCCTCCCAGCACCTCATCTCTCTCCCAGAACAACTCCTCCTCTGTTTCCCTTTAAAAGAAAAAGGGGGCTAGGGGAGGGAGCAGCCCTCCTAGGAATATCGGCCAAACAATATGGAATATGCCCTACTAAGATATAATGGACTGTACACACTGCATCATGGCTGGACGTGACAAACCAGTAGGAGGAAAAGAGCCAGAACTACTCCCAACTCCCATCGTTAGAAGTCCCAAAGGACACATATCTACACAACCATAAGGTATATCTGGAGGACCTAGCTCAGATCAATACAGGGTCTCTGTTTATCCCTTCAGTCTCTGTGAGCCCTTCTAAGCCCTACTTGGTTGATTCTGTGGGCTGTGTTCCTGGTATTCTCTTACCCTCTAGCTCTTACAATCCTCCCTCCCCCTTTTCTGTGGGGTTTCACTGGCTCCACCAAGTGTTTGGCTGTGTTTCTCTTATCTGTTCCCACGGGTTGCTACCTGACACTGCTCTTACAACAACTGGACTAGGAACCGATCCATCAGTATAGCAAAATATCAATAGGAATCATTTCATTGACATTTGTGTGTTTGTTTATGTACTTAGTTATTTATGTAGCCAATCATGTTTGGTTCTATCCAGAGTCTCCGGGCTGACCTGCCTCTGGGACTGGTCTCAAGTTGGACCAGTCATGGGTTGACCATTCCTACAAATTCTGCATCACCATTGCCCCAGTATGTCTTGCAGGTGGGGCATATTCTAGGTCGAAGTTTTGTGGCTGGGTTGATGTCCCAATCCCACTGCTAGGAGCCTTTCTTCATTAAAGAAGATGGCCAGTTCAGGATCTGTATCCACTACTAAAAGACCTCACTAGGGTCACTCTCATAGATTTTAGGGAGTTTCCACTACACTAGGTTTCTATATCACCCTGAAATGCCCGCCAATTCCAGCCGTCTCTTATAGTTACCTCTTAGGATGAGAAAACTTTTAGAGTTTGCAAATGTCTACTTCTTGGGCAATTACCCATGCAAAGAAATGGCTGGCATATTTTGTAGTAAATAGGGGCGGCGGGGCTGCGTCCCCAGCGCCCCGGCTGCCTGGCTAGCTTATGCCCAAAATAACAACACACAAACTGTATTCATTTAATCACTGCTTGGGCCATTTCTATCTAGCCCTTACTGGCTAATTCTGATATCCCGATCAACCCATTTCTAATAAACTGTAGTACCGGTCTTTCCGGGAAGAATCTAGCCTATGTCCATCCTGGGTCGGAGCTTCATAGCATGCGTCTGCCTGGGGGCGGGGTGTGGCGTCTCTCTGAGGCGTCTGCCCCCGAGAGGAGAGCTGTGGAGTCTGAGCTCACTTCCTCTTCCTCCCAGCGTTCTGTTCTGTTTACTCCTCCAGCCTATCTTCTAACCAATGAGGGTCAAGCAGTTTCTTTTTATTTAACCAATGACCTTCCTCCATCAACAGCTCTTTTTGATTCTTCATACAATATTTACCACTCAACAAGAACAAAATCAAGAAATTGAATGTTGTGTTTATTAATTTTTTGTTATTCCATAGGCACATGATTTTCTTTTAAAGAAATGGCAATTCATTGGATTCAGTTGTGTTTTGATCTCCATTGTGTACTTATAGGGTTATTATACATGTGTACTTCACAGGGGGCAAACTTCACTTATATTGACTTGAAAAGCTGTATCACTACAGTTCTGTAGATGCCTTTGGAGTGGGGAGAAACTTGAATCCTAACCTCTAGCCCAGGAAACAAGAGACAGATATTTTTTTGTTGTTGTTTTGTTTGTTTCTTTTGTGGTGGGGGAGTTGTTTTGGTTTTTGTTTGTTTGTTTTTGCTGTACTAATACAGAATTGCTAATATATTACAGAGTGTGGTAGAGATTTATCTAAGATATTTTAGTGAGTATGATGCAAGCAGGAAATAATTCATCAGTTTGATTTGCTTTTTGCTCATCAAAGAGCATAGAATTCTTGTACAAGCTGAGAGTTTAAATGATTGCTTATTTTGTTAGCTTAAACCCTCACAGTCTTTGGTGGAAAGGAAGCATAAATTTTTGCAGAGCTGGTGAATGAAAAATGTCTACCTTCAGGAAACAGAAACATTTCTTCCTCTACCAGGAGGCTTCAATAGAAAAATGCACATTAGAATCAAATGTGAAGTTACTCATTTAAATCAGTCAACACACACACTTTTAAAATTCAGAAATCTTAATTACCATCAAATCTATAAATCTCTGACATTTATCCACCTTGCCCAGTGGCTTTCAGAGTCATGCTTAATTTCACAGCTGACAGTACAAGGTTCATCTTCATCGCAGAAAGAAAAGTGTCTAATTGAAACCAACAGCTGTTATTCAAAAGGGAAAGTGCCTCTTCTGTGGAAATGATGCATCCTACTCCACCCTCCAGCTTATGGTAATTTAGAGAAGCACAGAAAGACAGGTGTACATAGTATCCGCATATTACTTTAAAGACAACTTTTTATTGCATCAACCATGGTGGTTTATCAGTGGTAGTCCACCTGGGGGTCAAAGGACCCCTTAAAAGGGGTCAGATATCAGATGTTCTGCATATTAGATATTTGTGTTATGATTCACAACAGTAGCAAAAGTACAGTTATAAAGGAGCAACAAAAATAAATTTAATGGTTGAACGTCACCATAACATGAGGAACTGTACTAAGGGTCACAGCATTAGGAAGGCTGGGAACCACTGCCTTCGGGACTCTGCAAACTGTCTCTGAATTTTCATAGTTTTCAAATTGAAAAATAAAGGAAAATTATGATCTCTCCATGGTCTGTAGACCTATTGCAATAATGCCAAGGGATTATTCTGGGGATAGTAACAGAGAGAGAGAGAGAGAGAGAGAGAGAGAGAGATAGAGAGAGAGAGAGAGAGATTGGGATGGGGACTTGCGAGAATGAGAGAGAAATGGCTTCTAGTTTGTCTCCTTCTAAACAAAAAATAATGTTTCCATCTGGGGTGGTGTCACACACATTTAATCCCAATACATAGGAGGCAGAGAAAGGTAGATCTCTGTGAGTTCAAGACCAGCCTGGTTTACATATTGAGTTCCAGAACAACCAGAGCTGTTACCCAGAGACACCCTGTAGATGGAAGTTTCTATCCTGCCAGGTCACTCAACTGTTCAGTCCCAAAGAAACACATAGAGGCTAATATTAATTATAATCTGTTTAGCATAATAGCTCAGGCTTATTATTAGCTAGCTTTTACAACTTAAATTAATCTGTAATTCTTATCTGTATTTAACCACATGGCTTGGTACCTTTTCTCAGTAAGGCATTCTCATCTGACTTCTGGCTGGTGACTGGCTCTGCCCTTCCTCTTCCCAGAATTCTCTTAATCTGGTAGCCCCACCTATATTTCCTGCCTGGCTCCTGGCAAGCCAGTGCTTTGTTAAACTAATAAAAGTGACAAATCTTTGCAGTGTACAAAAACATTATCCCACAGCAAAACCCTGTCTTGAAAAACCAAAATAATAATAATAATAATAATAATAATAATAATAATAGTAATAATAATAATAATAAAATAAAATAAAAAGTAATTCTAGTTTGTAACTTCTTGCCTGTCACAAGACTTCATGTTTTATGGAAGGTTGTACAATGTATTTAGTGGCTTATTATATTATACATCTCTAATCTAGACTTCTATTGATAAAATGGGGAAAATGGGGATAGGAATATTACAATAGCCAAATCTGCCTTAAAGACCAATCTCAGTGTTATGTGTAATTTTATGTATAAAGATTTTTTACTTATAATTTTTGTAATTATCAGCAAGCCAGAGATATAGCTATTAGAACAGTAAGCTAAAATTATATACTCTAAAGTAAAACTGAGTAGGCTCATGTCTGTATCTCTTGTTCACAGGAGCCTGAGGCAGGAGACTTACCACTGGTTTGAGTTCACCCTGGGACACATTATAAATCCCAATATTGTGTGTGCTCCAAAATGAGATCTTACTTTTAAAGTAAATAAAGAAAAATTAATTAATAGATTAAAACTAAATTGTATTCATAACAGGACCCCTCCATTTGAGTAAAGCAATCAATACATTTTAAACCCAAATGCTCTCAACTTTAAAATAATCGTAGTATCTACTTTGGATGATCAATTACTAAATAAGATAATATAGGAAAAATAATCTGTTTAAGCACAATGCCTAAGATGTGCAGTAATTGTTTCTTTGTCATAAATGCTGAATCCTAAGAGCCATCACTGGCCAATAATTTTGTTCAAAACTGATAGTCTAATAATTCCTACAAGTGTGGCCATAAATTTTAATTCAAAATTCCAGTTAATACACCTCAATACACACATGACACCAACTTCTATGAAAATTATATCTGCAGACATATTTGGATCCATTCCCTTTTTTACCCTCTCTTGAATCTTGCCATAAACTTAATCAGAGGCCCCTTCCCTCTTGATCTTGAGAGCAGCTACCAGGCCAAATTGTTGAGTTTTAATATTTCAGTGTGATTCAGAACTCTCACCATCTTTCAAGTTCTAAGTGGCTCTCTCCTGTCTTGGTTTTAAACACGGCCTTTGGGGAATGACAGCAACTGTGACAGATGGTAAAGGACTCAGATTGCACTTTGGTGCATGGCTTCTGTCTTTGCCTCTTGATCTCTGTTCTCCAGGCAATTTATAGATTTTTCTTTTGCCTCTAGAGGGATACAAATTACAGCTGCCAGTTACTGGAGGAAGTCTTTGTAGCTCTTAAGGAAAAAGAGGGATCTTGTTTAATTAAATGTTGTCATTATGTTTATTGTTCAAGAAGGGGCTTGGCTTGTGAGTTGATCAGATACCTATCTGGACAAGGTCTATGACCTGAATTACAAACCTGAAGGGTTTCTTTGTTGAGTTTGAAAGTAGCTTCCCTCTAGTGGTTAAAAACGGTACTTCACTTACATATTGGAATCCCTAATTTTAGGCATGTGCTGTGTGTCTATACACACATTATGTATTTGTATGTGTGTGTGTGTGTTTTATATGTATATACGTGCATATATATACACATATCTCTGTGTGCATATAATGTTTGCATGTGTGTGTCTAAATTTTATGCTATAATTACCTGAATGAAGCATCAAACCCCAAAGACAAATACAAAGACAGCAAATTAGCGATTATAGTTTTAAAATATTACAAAATATGATGAGCAGAGAGGCAGTTAAAAGTACTTACCAATTTTATAGAGCACTGCACCCATGTAGTAACTCATACCAATCTGTAATTCCAATTTCATGGCATATGGCAACCTCTTTTGTCCCCCATTGGAAACAAGCATGCACATAGCACACATATAATACAATAAAAGCACTTAGACATGGGATTTAAGGATAAATTATGTTTAAAGGTACAAAATAGTTAAATTACTTGAATGATATTTAATTTATTATATAGGAAATATTTTTACTTTTTTATCTTGATTTACAAATAATAATTGTATAGTTTATTGGGCATATAATGCATTCAAGTATTATAAAATGGTCAAATCAAAGTTCTTTGAATCTATTTTAAATCATTTATTTGTGGTGAGAATGCTTAAAATACTTTAGATATTTTATATCATATACTATGTTATTAACTATAGTAGTCTTTCTATGCAATAGAGCACTAGAATTTATCTTTTATGTAACTAAGTTTTTTACCCATTGCCAAAATTTTCCCCTCTCCATCCTCATCCCACCGATCCTGTCAATTACCATAAAAGGGACTATTTTAGGTTTCATATATAAGCAAAATGATGCACTATGTATATCTCTGTAGATTGGCTGTATTAAATATACATTTTAGGTATCTTAAATTTAAATATTATAGAATCTCAAATACATTTTATGAGTCAAGTCTAGTCAAATATATAAAGTTTATTATATATTTGATACATAAAATACGCTTAATGAATATATGTCTTCAATAGAAAACATGTACTTATAGTAATAGTTAAAGAAGTGGAGCTGCTTGTATCAAATGGCATTTTATTCCTCCATGTCTATAAGTGTACTAGACATTTTCTTTGGGCCACCAATCGCTCCCAAATCAGACATGAAGACTTCTTACTAGTTTGAATTACCAGACTAGTTTAGGCACATTTCTCGCCAACTCTTTTAACTTAAATTAACCTGTTTATCTACCTTATGCATTGGGCTTATTGCTTTTCTTTCCTCTTGTATGTCTTACTTTCAGTGTTATGTCTGGCTGGCTGGAGGCTGCCTAACTTCTTACCTCAGGGGTGTCCCTCTTTTTCTTCTACACTTTCTTCTCCTCCATCTCTTCTTGTTCCTCTCCCAAGCCTAGAGTATCCTCCTATTTATTCCCTCTGCCTGCCAGCTCCACCTATCTTTGTCTGCCTAGCTATTGGCTGTTCAACTCTTTGTTAGACCAATATCAGGGGCCTTTGATAGGCAAGGTGAAACAAACACAATACATCTTTCCATAATTAAACAAATGCAGCATAAACAAAGTAACACACCTTTACACAGTTAAAGTAGTATTCTGCAGAATAAACATATGTAACACATGTTTGCCCAGTTAAGATAATATTCCACAACACATAAGCGTATTCCCTACCCTGGATGTCATTCATAATTCCTGCCACAGTCACCTGCTCCAGAATCTCTAACTGTTCAAGACTATAAACAGAAGATGCTGACTTTTAAACCTGCTCTTCTAAGTGGAGAGTGACTTTGTCTTAACCATTGCTTTCTCAAGTACCTGAGACGAAGTATATACTATGAGGAAATATTCCATATTATTAGAGTACCACATTCTCCTTGTGTCATTGCTCAGAAAAAAATGGTGCCATTTGATTAAGTGTATACCTGTTAAGTAATGTTGGCTTTATTAATCCAGTGAAGTACCTGCCTTGGAGTTCTGCTTGTTTATAGAGATAAAACAGTAATTGATAAATGTTTGTAATATTGATGAATTTTTGTTGTAAGGAGCGGCTTGTTGGTTCCTGGCTGCTCAGCTCTGAAATAATCACACAGAAACTATAATATTTAGGTCACTGCTTGGCACATTAGCTCTAGCTTCTTATTGGTTAACTCTTACATCTTAATTTAAAGCCATCTCCATTAATCTGTATATTGCCACGTGGTGATGGCTTACCAGGTAAATTTCCAGCGTCTGTCTCTTGTGTGGCTACATGGCTTCTCCCAACTTCCTTCTTCTTTCTCCCAGCATTTGGTTTAGTTTTCCCCACCTACCTCTGTTCTCTGCTCATGCCCAAAACAATTTCTTTATTCATTCATGGTAATCACAGCATACAGAGGGGAATCCCACATCCACATCAAAATTTTTATACCCTTGAGAAGCATCATTTTTAAAATACATTTAGAGGGATTGTTTCAAAATTGATTACGAGGTTTATAGTTGCATTACACATTCACCCCTCCCCCCCACATTTTCATACTTAGAAAAGCTCATGTGTCAGACAACGCGTTGAGAGTAGGGTTGGCAATCACTTGGTATTTCTTGACTTTTGCCAAACAGCTTGAGATACTTTAAAATATTTTTGTTCGATTGAATCCCGAACATGTTTTTCCAAGTCCATTTTTTAGGTCAATTTTTATAACCATGTGTAATTTTAAGGAAATTTAACCCATATGTTCGTTTCTGTGACTATATATTCATATTGATTTATAGCACAGATGTAAGTTTACCCTCGAGACTAGTGTGTGAACAGAGCGTGAGGGACTCACAATTTGCTTTAAAGTGAGACTTGAGATTAATGAGACATCATAGACCACATCCAGTGCTACCCCCAATCATGGCATCATGAGAAAGCCACAGGGGTTGTGTATCAGTGTCAGCACAGGACACATTGCGAGTGCTACAATACGAGGAGGAAAGTAAGTTCCTGGCACTAGCTCAAAGGGTGGGACTTCACCGGTGGTTGCACAGCACTGTGATTGAAGTCCTTAAATGCTGCTAGACGTTTCCGATAACTGTGATGAAATCTTGGACCTAGTAGCAATGATAGTGCCAACATATGACTGACAACTGACAACATAGTGTGTGTGCATGTGTGTGTGTTTGTGTGCTTGTGTGTAACTGAGAGCACAGAAGTAGGATAGCTATTCAGAAAGTTGAAATGAAAGTTTAATCATTACTTTACACTCTACGAGGAGAACAGAAAAAGAATCTCTTAAATCAGCATATATACCACCTGGAAACAACTATCCAAAATAAATACAAATACAAAATCAAAATGAACACTGTCTTCCTTTTGTTTCTGTGACTGAAAAACAAAACCATGACCCAAAGCAACTTTTAGAGGAAAGGGTTCATTTTAGCTTGAAGCTATCCATCTTGAGGGGAAGTCAAAGCAGGAACTTCAGGGAGGAAGCTGGCAGCAGGAAGAGAAGCTGAAACCATAGATTGCAGCTTCTTGGCTTTCACCTCAATAACTTGCTCAGTTTGCTTCTTATGCACTCTGGAAAACACCTTCTCAGGAGGGTTCCACCCAAAGTAAGCTGGTCCCTAGGACATCATCAATCATTAATCAAGAAAATGCCCCAACAGACTTGCTGCAGGCCAATCTCTTAAAGGAATTTTTGAAGTTGATAATTCCCCCTTCCTAAATTACCCTAGTTTGTATCAAGTTGAGAAAAAACAAAAACAAAAGAAAACAAAACAAAAGTTAAAAGCAATAGCTCTATGGCACTGTAAAGCTGTTTTGTGTACTGTTGAGAATAAGAACATCAGAGTAATTGCTGAGAAGAGGGGAATTTCAGTGCAGTTGTGACAGAAAGGGGTAGCTGTAACTATAATCCAGGGTGTTTACAAAGACGTGTTCATATGTACTTCTTGTGAATATAATTTAAAGACAGTTTATCATGTCAGGTGATGTCTGTCACTATAGAAATACCTAGAAGAACATTCTGACGGTGAACAGAAATTCTTGGATCCTCAATTGTGCCCAGACACAGAGGCAAGACAGTGAATCTGTCTAGTAAAGGCCAAAATCTCTGTGATAGAAGTCAAACAACTTCTTATACTCTGAGAGCAGCTACCTTTGTTGTCCTGTTTGAGGGTTGGGGGCAAAATAACAACATCTTTATGGGTGCTACCTTATAGCATGTGAGTTACACGGGGCAGAGGCAACAGGGGACTTGACGACCCTGCCACATGTTGACTGGGCTGACATTTCCTTAGCAGTAACAAGCTGCTGCTGTCTTGTGCAGTGGGGGCCTTTGGGCATGATTTAGGAGGGCTGTCAGTGGCTGCTTGTTAGTTCTTATCTTGGAGCTGTCAGGAGGCAACTGATGTCAGCATAAAAATATTTGATAGGTCTACATCTTGGGCAAAATGTGATTCTATTGATGTCTATGAAATAACAACCAAAGGCTGACTGAGAATTGGGTTTGGAGATAATTAAAAAATAAAAATTCACTTGGTTTGTTACTTTGTGCCCTTTGTTTCATGTACGTATGAGTCATCACCCTCTACAGGATGCATACTGGCAACACTCATTAGGCAGCACCACCATTAAATTCTAGCTATAGCTTTTAAGATAAATAGTTGTTTGATCCTTATTTGAGAAAGCAGATTGCGTTCCTGGAAGATGGGTGAATTTGGATGTAAGTGCCAAAAATGTAGATCCAAGGACCAAAAAGTAACCCTTTAAATTTCTTTTCTTCCCCCTTTCATGAAAGATTCTAGATTGATGGAATTCTTTCACCATATCACCATTGATTCTTACCAATTTTAATTTAAGAAAACAGCAGAAGATAGCAATTAAGAGTATCAAACCAACACTGTGTGAGTGATGGACTTTTTTTTTATCATCCTGCTAGCTTTTCTGAGTGAGAATGGCTCTAATGGGAGAAGAGCAGCCCAGAGTGAATTGGTTGCATGACCCTTGTTATGATACTTAGATTAACATGCTTTTAGAGACTTCATTGACAATGTGTGAGTTAGTAAGTAAAGGTAGGAATTCTGTGAGAAATAATTTTAAAATCTTAGTAATAAATAACCCAAGAAGCTTGCAAAAGAAGAAATAACTACCTGACTCTGTGGGATGATGTGCTTAAGGATACTGATTTCCACATTTTAGCTGCTTTCTAATGAGTGAATTTTCCTGATTGTGGGAATCTAATGCACTCTCTAAAGAATATTCACTTTAGTGCTTTATATATGAGGTGGAATTGAAGAAGTAATCCCTTCATATTTCCTGATTAACGCAAACAATGGCAGGTAAAAATACAATTTCTCGAAGGCATTTTTATGTATGTGTCTTTCATTTTTTTCCCAACCAAATCACAAAGATCTGGGGGAACTCTGACTTTCTAATTCTTTTTCAGTATATACCAATTGAAAGCATTTAGTTGTGATTAAAACAGATTGAAGGAGATAATCCCTCTGAGAAAGCAGCTTCAAACAGCTTACTTACTTAGCAGAGCTGCTTTAGGGATAAGAGCTAACACAACACAAGCTAATTCCTGCAAAGTCTCTCTGGCAGTTCTGAAGGTACACCCCTCATCTACTGTTTTCCCTGCTCCTTAGATGCTACTCAAATTCTTCCTCAAGGTGAATCCTGCAGTCAAAATTTTCAAGCTCATTTTCTCCCAAGACCCAAGATTTAACCTTGGTTTAACTGGTTCAGTAAAATATATGCTTGCTGTAAAGGAAAGAAATACAAGGTGTTCAGAATTTACAATTGAATCTTACTCTAGTTGCCTATAGGTAAGTCAGTCATAAAGGATATTCCCCCATAAGCACTGCTCCATAGGAGCTTGAAGGAAGCCAATTGACTTGACACGTGGTGGAAATTTACAAAAGCTGAGATTCCCCCCCAACCCCGAGTCGTCCAAGGCCAGTTTGATAAATAACATTGCTGAATGTCTTATAAATAGTCCTATGAAAAAGCCATCCCTCTTCTTGTCATAGCAGAGCTTTGAGATTACTCTCTGTGTTCTGGGCTCGGGTTTGCAAGCAAAATGTTTTTCTTTCCTTGATGATGCCCACAGATGCCTTTCGTTAAGTCTCTGATGCCTTGCATTAGGCAGACAGGGCCATGTGTACCCTCCCTCCAGGGGTCAAGTGTTGGAAACAGAAGCAAGAGAGAGAAGTAGATAGGCAAAGAGATAGAGGTTTAGATATCCCTTATTGCCCCATGAAAAATCCTCGGGATCCTGATGCTGTTGTGCAGTTGAAAAGCATTTATTCAGAGCAGGGCCTCTGGGTTGGAAAAAGAGAAGAGTAAGTGCTCACCACATGCCAAGGCAAAAGAGAGAATGTAAAGTCAGGCCTGAAATAATACACAAAGAGGGGAAATTCCTAGCTGGACATGATCATGCAGAAACCAGGCTCCTGAGTTTCAGGTGCACACAGAGCTGGGAAGTAACCCTAAATAGCTTTCCCCAGCCATTTTGCCAAAATGTAAAAGCTTGAAAGTATTCCTGTTGCATCCACCCCACTCTTCCTTCCCCACTGTTTCAAAACATCTCTGCCTCCCACACTTCCCTATTCCTGCTCAAACTGCAGCAGGTATTTTCCTCTCTGATACACCGGTAACACTGCGGTGATGGGGCTCATATTAGTATTTTCCTCTCTGAGACACCGGTAACACTGCGGTGATGGGGCTCATATTAGGCTATTATAGGTAGTTACTAAACTGAGGAATTAACCAAATGGACCACTGAGTTTAGTTATAAAATTCAGGCTACAGTCTGAAGGGAATTAATATTTTAATACACAGGATACATTTTTCTATGTAAATTTTTAGAAGCTTGAACAACAATACACAAGCTAATATTCTGTAAAGCACTCCTAGCCAGTCAGAATTTATTGACTGCCAGACTCCGTCCAAACCTAAAGTTTTAATCTGGAGCTTTTATATGGATCACCTGTCAGCATTTCATCATTTTTCTATATCCCTTTGCTGCACTATTATGTGGCAATTGATCTGCTACTTAATTTATAGTAATGGTTATGGGCCAGCATTCATAGTAATGGCATATGCTAAAAATGTAACAGGGCACCTCACTGCAATAAAGGAGATAGATATATAGTTTAAAACCTTTTAACATTGCATTGTCCCTGTTAATATTTCACAACACTTTAACTTCTGGAGGGGGAAAAAAACTAGAAAGTGGCATAAAAATAACATGTAAAGTGTTATTCCCACATGCTGTGCTTAGTCTTGGCATGCCTGTTTGCTCCACATTTTCCGAAAATGACAAGAATGCATCCCATCTGATCCATCCCGTGAAAAATTTAAGCGCATATTTGAAAACACAAAATACTGTTTTCATAAACTGCTGAAATCTGTGAGAGTTTGGCAGTAATTGCAGGAACAATGGCGGGACTCTGCTTGATTTTTTTTTTCCTTCCTCTTTCTTCTCTTGTCAAAGCTGCTAGAATCATGAAGGTGTATTACTTTCTTGTATGTTGATCCACTACTCCCTAAGACATACATGTTAGTGCCTAAACAGATATTGACAGTGGCATTTTCCCCATTCTTTAATGATCTGATGTTGATAGCCTTGCAGTGTCTTTCTTTTACAGATAAAAAATATTCTGAACCAATTCTCTAAAATTCTATTGATGTGAGACTATAAGAAACTGAAAATGTCTATTGCTACTTTTGTAGTCCTTAAGAATTTAAGGTCCACATTTTATTGCATAGCAAAATTAACACTTTGACTTTGTCAGTGTTCTATTGATGTGAAAAGATACCATGACCATAGTTACTCTTATAATAGAATATATTAGATGGGGGCAACTTGCTTGTAGTTTCACTAGTTTAATCTATAATCATTTAATCTAGAATCATGGTGACACAGAAGCAGTCATGGTGCTGGAGAGGTAGCTGACAATTCTACCTCCATATCGCTGGCAGGGGGAAGAGAAAAGGACACTGGGTCTGGACTGGCCTTTTGAAACCACAAAGCCTAAAGGGTGACACATTCTCCGACAAAGCCACACCCCCTAATCCTTCTCAAGAAACACCACTCCCTGATGACTAAGCATTGAAATCAGTGAGTCTATGAGGGGCACTGTTTTTCAAATGACCACACATATTTTTCATTATCAACACACATTGTTCTTATTATCAAACCAATGGAGTAATAATTAAGCTTGTTGATCAGGATCCCTTTACACAAGGGAAGCTGAGGCATTTGTAAATCATGAATATTTTCGCAGCTACCTTTACCAAAAGTTAGAGTTGGGAGTAATTGAAAAAGAAAGTTTAATGTAGTTGTGATGACATAACTTTTTAAGGCTGTTTTGCTAGGCTCCTGGCTTTCACAGCATGGGTACTTTCTGAAAGCCTAGAGACACACATGAGTTGTACAGTCTAGCTGAGAGCTCAGGAAAACACAGAGTTGGGTACCATCCAGTGACCATCAACCTGATTGGAACCTGTCCATATATTCAGAGTCTTTTAAGGGGAATCACAATCACAGAAGCAAAAACAGCTAGTATATCATGTGGGTTTTTAATGCATTATATATAAAATATTTTCTTATTTCAGTATCATAGTTCTACATTTAGGATCCTAATCCTTCTTTATGGAGATGATATACACTCAGAAGGCCCAAAATATATGAACTTAGCATTACACAAATGCAAACTCAGTCAGTAATTTGACTGTATGTGCAAACTTTTTAAACCACCCTATGTAAATTAAGCTTTTGGTCCTTCCTCTTTAATCCAAAAGCCAATTGTAAAGCATAACACAAAACACTGTTGCTCCTTGTGGTCTAATGCATACAGAGAAAGAGAACAGTGTATGTATGTTACTTAATAATCACAGCATGCTGTTTAGGATCGTATTTATACTTGAATAGCAATAATGAATGTTTAGTTGAAAAGCCGTTCTAGAGAGTGAACAAGTATGGGTGTTTTTGAGACATGTTTGGGGTTTTCCAAAGATCAGTGAGAGTAGAATATTTTAGAGGAGAGTTACACATGCTGGACAGTAAAGAAAGTTGAAGAAGATGTTGAATTATAGTCCATAAACCCACAAATTTTATATTTTATTTTTCAATAATTATGCTTTTATCTCTTTTATTTATTTTGGAAATTATAATACAAATCTAAATGCCCATACAAAATAAACATTTCAGTGAACATGTTTCTAGATATTTGACTAAGGTAATTTATCCATTGTTTAAAAATTAATTTTTTGAAATTAAAATATACTTACATTATTTACTCCCTTCTCTTTCCTCTCTCTAACCGCTCTTATACTTACCTCTTTTCCCTCTCAAATTCGTGGTCTATTTCTCTTTAATTGTTTTATACAAACACACAGGGACACATATAAATATAGGAACACAGCCTTTTCTGTCCACTTATTGTTACTTGTATGTATATGATTTGGGGGCAGTAAAGGAATTATCACAGAGTAACTTGTATGATGTTATTGTGATATTCTCAGTGCCAAGATGTTTCCTGTGTGTTCCATCATTTGATAGTTCATTGCTGAATCTGACAAAAGAGCTCCAGGGCAATACACATTCTTTAAGCTAGATTTTAAAATGTGCACCAGACATTTAGGGTAGGACAGGAAAATATTAAGTCCATTAATATGGAAATTACGTAAGCTGTTTCTTTGGTTCCATCCTCTGTACTGATTATAATATAAACAGGACTCAAAATATAAACTTTCATGTTTAGTGGAAATACTGTCTATGTCTGAATTTGTAAGAGTTGCTTTAGAGATGAGGCAGTTTCTGGTTGCCTCCTAGTGCCTCAGGGAGGCTGTTGAATGAGGAGACGTGAAGCCTTTTATACTTTATTGTTGATGACATTTTCAGGACACATGCAGTTGGATAAACTGAAACACAATGCAACTGGGTGTTTCCTTGAAGGTGCTTTATGTAAAGCAGTGTCTTATATCAAATTTTATAAGTTATCAATTTCTACTTACAATAAGGAAAATTTCAAAAATGATAAGCAAAGTTGAACAAATGAATTCATTTATCTCTTTGACAGGCAGTATAATTTGCATGTCTGATACCTGAATCTTTCTTAAGATCAAGGACTATTACTTTTACCATTTTCTCGATTAAACTGAAGGTTATTAACACTCATTTGCTTTTCCGGAGAGACATAAAATTGACTTGACTGTGTATAGTGTTGAGTGTATTTAAAACCTGTCGAAAGCGTGGAATTGGCAATGTGGTTCTGATACAGACTTATTTACGAGCTCACCAAATGAATTTTGCCTTATACTTTTAGAATAAAATGAATCAGGACAATATATTTTCTTGTGCTGCGTTTTCCACTTGAATGGTTTTGTGAGCCACATGTGGCCATAGAAATTATGAAAAAGTGGTCAAACAGGTGAAAGGTGTAAGCATACTAGTCTGTCTGTGTGAATTAGTATCACTGTGACCTCAGGTCTGCACAGACTCTCAGTTATGGGAGTACCCATTCATAATATTCTGTAATGGAGTGGGTGCTTCTTGGTTCAAGCATTGGTAACAATAGTCTTTAATGCATCTTCATGAATTTCTTAGTAACGATCAAGACATAACTAGAAACTGAATTTTAGCTGTAAACTAAATCCTATTGACTTCTCTTTCTCTCTCTGTCTATCATCTCTCTGTTTCTCAGTGTGTGTGTGTGTGTGTGTGTGTGTGTGTGTGTGTGCGCGCGCGTGCACACACGTGTGAAAGCACGCATGCAAATAACTGCAAATGCGTGTGAAGGCTAGAGGTATCTCCCTCAATGATTCACCACCTAGGAATTTCTCTTTCTCTCTCTTTATTTGGTTGGGCAGGCAGGGTCTGTCAGTGAACTTGGAACTCACTGCTTTGGGTACACTGACTGGCAACCAAACCCTGGATCATCTGAACTTCTTTAGTTGAGGGATTATAAGAACAAACAGCCACAACCAGGTTTTTACCTGGGTGTAGGACTTGAACTGAGACCCCCATGCTTGTATGGCCTGCCGTTTACCTAATGACCCAGCTCCCCAGCTTTCTTCCCATTTGTACCTTCTTGGATTTTTATGATGATGAAACTATATAATACTTGTAATTCTCTTAGCTTCCATTGATGACACATGATGAATAACCATGACCAGATTGCTATATGAGTTTTAGTCTTATTAGAGCTGTGTCATCTGAAAGAGCTTATTGAAAACTATTTCAACACAAAGCTATCTGATGAAGAATTTTGGTACAAATGCATCCAGACAATGTTGGGAACTTGAACACCTTTCCCCACTTTAATTAGGGAATGGGTTTTTGATGATTGGCTCATCCCTAATTGTACTGGACATTGAGGGGAATCTACTAAACTCTTACTGCCTGGATTTTCTTCTCCTCAGTCTGTTCCTTCTTTAAAAAAAAAAAAAAGAAAAGAAAAAAGAATTTGACTGGATACAATGCCTGTGATTCTGTTATGCTAGCTTAAGCCAGTTTATTATCATGGATTCCACCGAGGCTTGATTATATTCCAGTTTCAGCAATTTTATTAACAGTGGCTCTAGCTGTGTTGATTCAATCACACATTAGTAAGTCAGTGTCCCTGGGACCTTAATTAAACCTGGCTCTTCCTAAATTTCTACAGCCTCCCCCCCCACCCCATTCTTATAATTTTACCCTTAGAAGGATCACCTTCTGCTCTAGTGTAATTGAAATGGTAAAAGCCCTAGGCTTTAGTTTTATTAGAATGATCGCCATGAAGAGATTGAAAGTATAGAGGCCACTGTAGAAAAGATAGGTGTGAATTAAAACCTACCCCATGTTTGTTATAAGTGATTGAACTTGAGCCACATATCTTTACAAGAGAAGTACAGTTTGTTAACATAATCAGCAAGAGGCCATTGCTCACACAACTCAGGAACAATCGTGGGAATGAGTTACATATCAATCAATCACATATATGCTTGATTTTTAGAAAAATGTGTCCACTGTGTTGTTATAACCATTTGTAATCAAATATACTATGTAAAACAAAGACTAATTTGTGTAATTATTTACTTGCTTACATAATGAAAAGCATCATGATGTGTTTTGTAGAGTAATTGCCTATGGCTGAGATAGGGTATAAATGATATTTTCTGGAATGTTGATGGAAAGGGAATTAAACCTACACGGACTAGTGGGCCAAAAAGCTTTTCTGATGAGAATATTGTTCCCAATTACTATACTGTTATATTCATCTGGATTTTGTAAAACACCTGAAAGATAAGAACAAAAGCATAGTGTCTATTCCCCCATGCACATCAACACATTAGGACACATGATTTTAATCCAAATAAAAAAGACTGGTTTGTAATGCCTAGAAGAAGTCAACCATCTTAGAGGAGTGGAATTTTTGATTGATAACAAGAAGTGGTGATTTCAGAACCTCCAAGTGAATTGGAATTCTATGAGTAACAAAGGAGAAAGAGGGTGTGTGGAAATCTTGAGAAGACAAAGGACCCACAGAAAGTCAGATAAGATGGAGACCAAATACACTGTGTCTTTCTTTCTGGGACCTTATATGAATATATGAAACTGACCAACATCTTCAGGAGCAGTTTTCGTGGTTTTGTTTTGTTTAATGTTTTATGCTATGCCTTGGGAAAGAGTATTTTTCTTTATAAGATATAATCCATTACATGTCTACCTAAATTTTCTGTGCCTGAAAGAAATTATTTTTCTCAGCCACAGGCCAATGGGAATCATTGGCTGTTCTTATTTATCCCTTATGCACATGCTTCTCTTCTCCCTTGCTTTTCTTTCCCCACTTTCAGAGGCACTTGCACAGTTCTAGAACCCTGCTTATTTTATGAGTCTCTCTAGCAGAGGGCATGGCAATAGATGCTTCCAAGTGCTCAGAGGAGACAGACAAATTTTATACATGAAGAAAAAGGGAGAAAGAGAGCAAGGAAGAGAGAGGGAGAAGAGAAGGAAGGAAGGAAGAAAGGAAGGAAGGAAGGAGGGAGGGAGGGAGAAAGAAAGAAAAGAAGAAAGGATGAAAGAAAGAATGAAAGAAAGAAAGAAGAAAGAAAGAAAGAAAAATAGAAGCACAAGTTATTTTTCAGAAATTAGTTTTTGATGGTGAGTATTCTACTGAGACAAAAACCTGAATCTAAGGTGGCAATTATTAGGTCTTTTAACTCAGCTTAGCTCATAGTCCTGAAGTCTATTCAACCCCTAATGAAATTCCATGTAGACCATCTAGGCAAGAACACATCTGTTTTGTAAAGTTGTCTCTCTCAGTACATTTGACACTACCAACTTCATGGCACAAGGTGAGAAAGTGAACATTCATGAAAGGTGCCAATCACAGATAAAAAGAACATCAAACTTGGAGAGACAATTTAAAGATATCTGCAAAAGAGGTATGTGTGTGTATGTATTATCCATATTTAGACCTTGAAGACAAAAGAGCAAGTTTACCTCCTCATACCCAGTGAATGACACTCATTCTAGAATCAATGAATCAAACTGTGAAACACTGTTTGATACACAATACCAGTAAATGCAAGCATGCTTTCTTCACACAACTCTGAATAAGTTCCTGATGTTTTCTCCTAAATAAGGTCAAAAAGCAAGGGTGTGGGGAAAGAGTATGAAGAAAACAAATCACAATAAACAAATTCCATTTTGCATTTTGCTAATTTGATGTGTCACCAAATGAGGTTATGTCTGCACCCAATAAATATTTAGAAAGGATCATTCTAGAGTTAGGTAAGAAAGAAGGTTTACAAGAGATGTTTTGTCACCTAGTAACAGATGTATCATACATCAGGAAGAAATTAATGGTTTCCTTTCTGAATAAACATCGACAGTCTGGAGCTCTTAGGAAGTTTCCTAGTATATCTAAAGATACACTTGGCATGGAAATCAGTTTTGAAGTTTACAAATGCTTTGTTCTGCTTGCCTCAAATTTAAGCCCGTTGGGTTTTCCATCCTTTGAGCAAGGAAGGTAGGCAATGTGTTATCTGTGTTTTCTGTTCTGTCCAGATCCCACAATTAAGTTCAAAGAAATCACACAGAGGTCTACATTAGTTATAACTCTTTGGCCCATTAGCTCAGGCTTCTTATTAATTTTTATAGCTTATATAGCCTGTTATTCTTGTCTATGCTAGCCATGTGGCTCAGTGCCTTATTCAGCAGGTCAGTCACATCTTGCTTCTTCTGTGTCGGGTCAGGACTATGTCTTCTTGTTCTCCTTGACCCGCCTCTACTTCCTGTCTCGTTGTCCCACCTATATTTTCTGCCTGGCTACTGGCCAATTAGTAATTATTTAAAATATAATTGCCAAAATACAGGCCACTGTCCCACAGCAGCAATGGAATGGTAACTTTCTTCACTAGAAGGTAACATTTACTCTAGAAAAATAACATCCCTTTCCAAGACTAGACTCCAAAATATTAAGCTGGTAAAGGACAGTCAGTTCTGTTCATGGTCATGACCCACAAGGAAAATAGGGATTCATTTGCTTCAAAGGCTACTCAAGTTCAAAATACTTTGAATATCTTCCTGAAAAATTCAGATTCATATTGAACATGCTACTTGAACTTGAGTTGCACATTTTATAAAATGACAGCAAAATATTTATTCTGAGGTGAAATTATACAGATTTTCTATAACGCTGATTTATCTGGACTTGATACTTGATAAGCTCTCCTTTACTGACACACAAAACATTAATAAGATTAGCTTCTGTGATCCTACAAGAATTCTCTAATCTTAGAATTTTATGTTATTTTAATAGTTCCTTTAAGAAATTAAGGAGCAGGTGTTTTATATTACTTTATCCTATGAAGTCTAATAGTCTTCTACTATATGTATAATCAGTAAAGGGTTTATCAAAAATAATAAGTAAAATTTTGGTTCCTTTGACAGAAACCATTCAACTTTGGCTCCATGATACAATAAAATTCCATTTTCTTTAAACCATATAATGAACTCACAAATATGATTGAAGTTAAATTCCAGAATTCCTGGAATTTTGTACTGAACTTTAATATTTCCAGTAAACAATTATGGTTAGTAATATTATGCTTTGTTTCCAGAAAAAAAAAGTTATTCTCTCCTTGGTTTTCATTTGTTTTTAACCGACTGTGAACTGAATCAGGAGCCTTGGGTTTGTTAGACAAATCTTCCACTAAATTACACACAGGCCTTTTCTACTTCAAAAACTAAGGCATTGAAATCAAGCATCAGAGAAGTACGTCACAGACCTAGACATCCAGCATAAGTTGGAGTTTGTGTTTTGTTTGTAGTGGTTAGGGGAGCAAGAGAGTGTTAAGAAATTTTTATTTTGGGGAAAATAATTTTTAACATTAAATTTTCTTTTCTTTTATTTTAGAGTCTCCAGAATGAGTTTATTTTATTCCTTACTAATTTGCATGTTGCTGTGGAAAGTGTATTTTTTAATATTACATGATAACATCTGCCCCACACTAGTATTCCTCATTATACACTTACATGTGACTGCTCTGCAATTGTCCATGAGAGCTCAGACATCATGGCCACGATCTTACCACAGAGTGACTGACTGAAGAGCAGATGAGGGCTGTAAAGATTAGGAACCATGGTTTTACGACAAATTAAAGGATATTGTGTAGACAAGTCATATGAGCATGGTGTGAGACCAACAAGGTGATAGAGTGTGCTCTTGACATTTGGAGTGAATTGTTTAAATACTGAGTTGTTTCCATATTGGATGTGAAAGACTAAAGTAAGTGCCAATTTGTACTCAGAATTGGTTGGTTTTGGAATTGCATACCTAATGATTAGACAGCTCTAGAAGTAAGATCTGATACCATCCACAGATGCCTAACATTAATGTTAGGACAATGCCCTGGTGGAAGGAATAATGAGTATCTTCAGACAAAAAGCACTTTATTCAAATTGTTTTTGATTTGGTTACTTTATTTCTTTTAATGTAATGTTTTATAACTTTTTTAATTTTTGAGATTATACTAAAATTACATCTCTCTCTTACACACACACACACACACACACACACACACACACACACACACACCTCCAGCCAAATCTTTACAATTGCCTCTCTCTGCTCTCTTTCAAATCAACTTCCTTTTTTCCATTGTTGCTGATTTCCTGGAGGAAATAAGGGTGTAGAAACAAGTTTTCTTTCTTTTATTCTTTAGCAAATAATAGAAATGCAAATAAAATCTTTCAATGTCTTTTGAAAGTAAACAGATTTTAAAACATGGAGAGGGAACTATTGTTAATGTAGTCATAGTCAAAATCAAGTTAGAAAGAGGTTTTTACCTACTATCAGCCTAAGACTTGTTGATGGTGATATAAAAAGTCTGAGCATGAGGTTTTTTTTTTTTTTGTGTGTGTGTGTGTGTGTGGTTTTTTTTTTTTTTTGGCTGAACCAATAAGATTGTGGGAATCTGAGATAATGAAGAGTTATGTGAATAAAAGTTACAGCTTATTGTCATGTGAAAACATGTTTTAATTAATTGAGTTTCAAACTGCTCAAAAATGCCACTTACAAAGAGAACTGATCTGGTCCAGTAGATCATTAACTTGTCAACTGCTATGAAGAAAAAGAAACAGAAAATAACAACAAGACCAAACAAACAAACAAAACCTTTCCTCATCTTCCCTGGATTTATGTGTATCTTTTTGAAGACTCTGTCATTTTTAGCTTTGAATGCCTTTACTTTTTGGATTCCTTTATTACTTGTCTGTTTCTTATAACTAAAATATATATTTATGGAAAATGATGAGATTCTCATGAATTATTGGCTCAAGGCATCATAAAGGAGGAATTGAAGGGGCAGGCAAACTATACACAAACATCTTATAGAGATTTTTCCCTTTCTACTTCAATGAATTTATTTGGGAAAGATTTATTTGCCTGAATGTGCCCTGCCAGCATAATTTTATACATGACAGCTAGTTTTATTGTTGGTGCACATCGTGAATAACAACTTTATTTGATGGCAAATGAGATGCCCCAAGTTGCAAGCTTTCTATAAATGTATCTGAATTGTTCAATTCTGTTCTCATTGTATAATTTCCGCCCTGGCCCCTTGCCTGCTGATATTCAGATAAAGACTTCATTCAAATCATTTTCAAAACTGTCCTGTGTTGCTGAATATCCTAAGTGGTCAGATTGTTCGCTGTGTATTAGCTATCACACACGTACCTCACAGCTTTTCATCAGATAGTGCCAACATCATTTCTTTATAATGAGTGGTAACGGGAATAACAAAAGAATGCCTCCTGTGAGATTTCCAAAGTCTGGCAGATTATTAGCAATAGAATTAGCCTATGATTGTATAGACTCACCTCTCTGAATATGCAAGTGAATCATTTTGTTTCTTTTTCTTCTCTGCTCTTTTTCATGACTCCTCACATGGATGTGGAAATGGTGATTGCTGCTTGATTCCTAATGACTTGGCCCTTGGTTTCTCCTTCAGGTAAGTGTTTCTGATTCTTCCATATTCTTAGTTTACAATCATTTCTTGGTGCTAATTTATCTTCTTGAGTACTCTAGCAAAATGAGGTAAAAATTAAGCCTAGGAAGACAGATGCATGCCTGAGGTCTTTTTCAGTAATGGCATAGGGCATGGACTAACATGAATCCTCAGTGATATTGTTCTTTATAGGATCCACATGTTCAAAATTTACTTGAAACCTGTTGTTACCTAGTCTTTTTTAGAACACTAGCTCTCTTAGAAACTAATTACTAATCATAATCTTGTTTATTTAAATATAAAAATGTTGTATTTCTAGTAGATGGTGACAGTATGGCCACCAGGTCACAGCTAACACTGTTGATAATCCCACCAGCATATGTGTTAAAACAGAATTCCAACTTTAGATTTGACGATTTTGTTCATCTTAGAGGTAAGCTTAGAAAAGTCTGGTGTGAAGGCCAAATCTGACCAGAGGGGAATTACGGGCTGCTTTTTACATGTCTTAGTGCTTGACAAATATGAAAGGAAACATGCAATGAAATCATATACAAACTTTCAATGTTAATAGCTAGGACTCAGATTTTGTTGTAACAGTGTCATGCTTGGTCCATAAACATTGCTTGTGGCTACTTTCATGTGGTAACCACCAGGCCCCCAAATTCCCTGGTATTTGTATTCTGACCCACCTGGGAGTAAGTCTGCTGAGATTACTTTGAATATGAGCATGTAGGGGGTTAATTGCTAAAAACCGTTGCCTTTGTATCCACTGATAATCATCCACCTGGCCTCTTCTGCCAGATCACATGAGACCCTACCGTATCGAAAATGACCATATCAAGCCACATAGAAGAGCAAATCTTGACTACAGATTTAAATGTTCCTGGAACATTCTCTTACATAGCTATGTTTCTCTTATATTTCTCATTATTTTATCACTTAGTATTCAACCCATTGAATCTAATTCATTTTATCCTGGTCTGTCTTTGAGTTTGTCTATGCACATTCAAAATCAAGTGGTTTATGGGAATTCGGGAAGTGACATTTTATGGCTGGTGGATTTGCAATACATCATGTAATGAAAAACAGTTTCCTCTGAGAATCTTACAAAATTCTTGATGTATGGTATAGCACAAGAGAACAGAGAAATTCTATGGACACTGGATATTCTGAATTACATACAAATCTACATAGAACCGTTCAATGCTGAGTATTCTTACCTAGTTTAGTACCTCTGATGCCCCAAATATACATAGTTGTGCTTTATGGAATTGATTTTGAAGAATATTTTAGGAGTCAAGGAAAAATTGGGATGATTCTATGCACTTTAATTAAGAAAATCAAGCTTAACTAGGATGGATTTCTATTTTCTCACCTCTGCATTTTGCAGAAATGATTGCATTTTTAGTTTGGATTAGCAAGAGAGACAGCGAGAACAAAGAAAGCATATTCTTGGAATATTGCAGGAGACAGCGATGTAGAAATGACTGGTTATTAAGAATATGCATTATCCTCTAGGTTTAGACCACTGGGAAATAAAGCTTCCTCGCCTGCACTTGATATATGATGACAGGCACAAAGAAAAAGGCAAACACACCCCGGATCTTCAAGCCCAGTACATTTATACTGTATGTTTTCTGAGCATTTTCATGAAAATTTGACATTACAGCACCTCAGATAGAAACAGCAGGAGTCACCAGGGAAGGAACAGCTGGATATTTTATTAGGTTTTTATGTTGTACATACGGAGGCCATGTTTGCCATTGTCAGTGTGTAAAAGGATATGAAAGCTCTGAGCATCATTCCAATCTTGAAAGCATAGGAGGCGTCAGCTTTGTTCTCTCAATACTTAGTTGGAAAACTCACTCTGAGGTCATTGAGAACAGAAAGCCTGTTCTGCTTGGAATGTTAACAGTTCAGTTTCAAAATAAAATAGCCCATAATTGTTGTAGGGAGAGTGATTCTTTATAACTAGACAGTTACATGGGTGGACGTAGACATATATGTCGATATGACTTTGTGTTCTGTAATCTTGCAAGTGTCTGTCTTCTCCTGTGCCTTAGGTGGCACTAAGGAGGGGCCTGTTTGTCAAAGATCAAGAAAGATATTCATTTCCTGGTACGGATGGTGTCATACTTCTCTAAAAATTGCATTTATGCTTTTATTTTGTGTGAGTGTGCAGGGCAGGGGAAGTTGGCTACACATGTAGGCATGAAAATCAGAGGACAATATTCTGGAGTTGGTTCTCTGTTTCCACTGTGGATCCTCAGGACTGAACTCTGGTCATTAGGCTTGACACCCCTTGAGATCACCCTCTGGCCCTGTAGTCCCATTCAGAAAACACTTTCATGCTACCCATTTACCTTCTTTGATGAACCATTTTTACTCAACACTTCTTATAGACATCTTCAAATTAGGATAGTCTTTGTAGGCCATTCTACTATTCATTTTTATGTATGCCACCAAATCTCATCACTGTCTCCTCATTGCCATTGCCTAAAATGCCTCATTTGCTTCAATGTCTGCCTTCACAAAATGACTAGGTTATGTAAGAAGCATAAATTCATGTTCACACCATTCTGGATGACAGATGTCTGAGATATGGTATTTTTTTCTGTTATTGTTGAGAAAATGATTTGGTATTTAACAACGGCTATTCTTCAGAAACAAGACCCACAGTCTCTGTCTCCAAAATTCTGGGATTTGAATGGTGTGTACCATACCTCTCTATTCTTTATATTTTTAAATTATTATTTAATTATTTTTATACAATATATTGTGATCATCTTTTCCTCTCTCCGACGCCTCAATGAACCTCCCCACCTTCCTCTCCATGCAATAGATGATCTCTTTCTCTCAAAACAAACTAAAAGCAAAACAAAAATGAAAATTAAAACAAACAAACAAAAGACCAGTAAGACAAACACACACAAAATAAAAGCAATGGGGTTCATTTTGTGTTGGCCCAATATTCCTGGGCATGGAGCCTCTGTACTTGATATACTGATATTCTGTTGGGAAAATCTGACTTCCCCTTTGCCAGCAGGTATGAATTGCAAAGATTTCCTTGGTTAGGGGTGGGATCCTAACTTCCACTTCCTTCTCTCACTACTGGTTCCCCAATAGACTTGATCCTATCAGGTCATGTGTGTGCTGTCAGAATCTGTGAGTTCATAACTACATCAGTCCTGCTGGTTCTGGAAGATGTTGTTTTCATGGTGTTATCCTTCATGATTGTTTTGGTCTCAGATTTCAGCCCTATAAAATATACTAAAGTGTATCACATATAAATACCAGGAGGTAAAACTAATTTATATACACTTTGGTGACTAGTTCCTATAGAAAATATAATTTATTTAGTACTGAAACCAATTGTCACATTATATTACCCACTAAGTTAATGTTTTAAAATCTATATTAATTTAATGTTTTCCATTAGCAGTTGACATGACTATTTTTGAATCTTAATATGTGTATTTAGTTTCTCAATGTACATATTTCTATAATCCTATCTTTTGATCTGTTTTTAAATTACCTTTATTTCATGGAATAACGATGTTAAAGAAATTAGTATATCAAAAGGTGAAAATATATTCCTAGAATAAATTATCAAGACTCTGTCCAGCATAATTGATGGTGATTATTTTCCAGTATCCTGTCCCATTTATTACAGTAATAATCTTTGCATCCAATTAACAGTCAATTTGTTTAGTTATGTTAAGATATTAGCCATATTATTTGCCTGTTAATGAGGGTTAAATGTTAATTACACCATTCTAGTAGTGGCTGAAAGTTGGTATACTGAAATTGCACAAATTGTTGGTTGCTTCTTTGGCCAGTGTATATTAATGTACTTTGTTAACATTGTAATAATTTTATTACCAACTTCATCATATCCTAATTTTCTAAATTCAAACCATCCATTCTGTACTGCATTTAGCCATACTCTGGGGATATGTAATTAAATGGTTAAGGTACATTAGAGGTGTATTTTACTGAATATCGTGTCTGCTTCTCCATCTACTAAATTGGACAATAACAATTAACCATCACATCATGTTATTTTTTTCTCCATACTCCCTTACTCATTCTTTGGTACAGATCGCTGGACCCTGTCCCTCCTTACACTGTCTTCACTAGACTTGCAGGATGTCACCTTGCCTTTGTTCTTAGCTGCTCCATGATGCCTTTGCCAATTCCATCTTTTTCCCCAACTCCTCTGCTATTTACCCACCTGACCCCATGTGCCAATGTCAAGATAAAACTCTTGCATTGCCTCAGAAGAGAAAGAGAGTTTGCTCTGAAGCCAGTAATGAATGTTGATCACTTAGGAACACAGAATTAGGTTAAACCAATTTTTTATACTACAATGTTTTAATAGTATGATGAAGGTTTATGTAGTAACAGAACAAAGTCTTAAATCATGCCATGTCTTAAACACTTACATGGAAGTATTATGTAGGTAGATTAAATCAAATCTGAGAGACCTCTACTTTAGGCCTGCAATGTTATTTGATAAAAAAAAAACCTGTTATTCTTTATTATAGGTTATTGGGAGCTATGTGTCTATACATTCCAAAGAATTAAAGTAATGGTCACCAAGACATGAGATATATAGAGTGATGGCAGTTAAGAAGCCTAAAGGCAGTCTAGGATAACTTGAGTTTTTTCATTTTTTTCTTTGCAAAGTGTCTCTAAGAGACACTTGCTCCTGTTGACATCAATTTAAACTGCAACCTCAGTCTCCACCCTTATGTGTTCTGTCTCCCATTCTTGCTCCTGTTCACATCAATTTAAACTGCAACCTCAGTCTCCACCCTTATGCGTTCTGTCTCCCATTTTATCTTTCTTCTCACTTAGAGCAGATATTTTCACTTACATTTCCCTCCCCTATATCAATTTCATAGCCAGTAGATATTTAATGATAAGGAAATGTAGGCAGAACACAAGGAGTTATACTGATACACAGCATTGCGCTGTGACAAATGAAACACTTTGGTTTAGATAGCACAGGTGTTATTTGCTTTATTTTTCAAATGAAGGCAATTAGAGGTCTCACCCAAGGTCACAAAACTAGTTAAGTGTCAAATATTAAACCCAAACTCAACTCTCTTGATTCCTAACCTGGTTTTTATTTCGCTACAATAGGTGCTAAAAATATAATGTTGTCTGTTCTTGGGAGCTTCAGTGCCGAGTCCCCCAAGAACTTGTAGATAAAGAAAGAAGATGCCTTCTGAGAATTCCACTATGAAATAGACAGATAATGAATCAGCCACTGTAAAGTGCAAGAATCATTTTGAAACCAAGGGACCATTTCTGATTAAATAGTTGAAGATTTCTAAAGAATGAAATGTTAATAAGAAAAGGGAGACAGAAGCTCTTCAGAGCAAACCAAAGCTGGACAAATGTTTCCAATGGGCCAGTGGAGTTCAAGAATTTCAAAACAATTGTCTGTTACTATATCGCCTTGCACAGACTTTGCCAATGAACAATTGATGCATTTCATCTCATTAATTCATTTTTTCTGATCCCGTGATAAGAAAATCTCTCTCTCTCTCTCTCTCTCTCTCTCTCTCTCTCTCTCTCTCTCTCTCTCACACACACACACACACACACACACACACACACACACACACACACACACTAAAATCCACCTGCCTCTGCCTCCCAAATGCTGGGATTAAGGGTGCGCGTGCGCGCCACCACTGCCAGGCAACAAACCTCTTTTATAGTTAATAATTAATTTCATTGTAGATGTAGACAATGTGCACTCTAACAATCTAAGTTATTTCTTATTGATATTAGTCATTTTAAATAAAAATGAATACACTTAAGGCGCGAATAATAAAATCTCAGAGACAAATAGTGGGGTTCAACCTGAAGATCTGAAAAGCAAAGTAGCCAAGCTGCTAGAGAGCTCTTACCTCTATGAACTCTTCAGAGTGAAGGAGTGAACTCCTGTCTCATCCCACTTATATTCCTCTCCAGTGCTGGGATTAAAGGCATGCACCACTACCGCTGGTTCTATGACTACCTAGTGTGGGTGCTGGGATTAAAGCTGTATGCTGCCACTTCCTGGCCTGAATGGCTGATTAGTGTGACTGGGTAGTGTTCTGATCTTCAGGCAAGCTTTATTTATTAAAATACAAATGAAATATCATGACAAACATTCGTGATTATGTCTTGCCCTCTATATAGCACACAGTGGATGATCAAAAATACTGATTTCACTGAGAGGTATATTTTTTATTATTAAATTCTGAAGATTTTTTTAAAAGCCACTGAACTCTCATTTTCTATATGAATCTCCATAAGATACTAAACTAGGTGTACATATATTCCACATTTCACTCCATTTACAGAGAGAAGAATGAAAGGGAGCCAAAACTTCCACGAGATTAATCTATACCTGCTTGGGGAGAGTTCAAGCACAGCTCAATATTGAAGGGCTACATTTCATGCATTTTGTGGGAGTTAAAACAGAATATCTGATGGTAAATGACTTTCTAGTAGTTTCTTCTTCTTAAATAACTAAGTAATAAGAAACAAATCACTCAGAACAAATATTCTTTGCCATAAAATATATTGGTTTCTGCGTTTATGACTTATCTTTTAAATGTATTCCATACGCCGGGCGGTGGTGGTGCACACCTTTAATCCCAGCACTCGGGAGGCAGAGGCAGGCAGATCTCTGAGTTCGAGGCCAGCCTGGTCTACAAGAGCTAGTTCCAGGACATGAAAAAGCTATGGAGAAACCCTGTCTTGAAAATAAAAAAAAAATATTCCACATTAGATAGTAAAGGACTATTATGATAACTTCAAATTTCTATTGTTACCTAGTTAGATCTTGAATAAATATTTAATTCCAGGGAACAAAGGACAACATGAATGTATAAAGCCATCCTGGAATTTTGGTCAAATGATAGTAGAAATTTTAGTTCAAAAACCAAAAATTTCTTTTGCAAATCAAGGAAGCATTTGATTGTAAGAGAAATGAAAAAACAATGTTTGGATATATGAAGGAAAAGGATTCCATTACTTGTATGAAGGAAATATGAAAAAGAAAAAAGGTAGCTGGATTGATTAATTATGAAGAAAAGGAAGGTACTCAGGCATAAGAATGGGGCACTAGCAAGAACTAGGGAACAAACTGAGATAAAATGTTCAGTAGTAAAAAAAATATTAACATGGGATCTATGGAGATGGCTGAGTGGTTAAGAGCACTGACTGCGTTTCCAGAGGACCCCGGTTCAATTTATAGCATCCATATGGCAGCTCACAACTGTCACACACACACACACACACACATACACACACACACACACACACACACACACACACACAGAGAGAGAGAGAGAGAGAGAGAGAGAGAGAGAGAGAGAGAGATATTGAAGTAGTTTCCTAAAGTCATCATGAGTATTTACCTTAATATGACGAGAGAAGCTGAAACACAAAGCCAAACAATGTCTTTTTACATCAGGAGCTCATACAAGTACCATATAGAACCAAACCGATATTTCTTCATGTTTTTTAATCTGCCTGAAGTGAACCAGAATAGACATAGATTGTTAACATGGTAAGGGAGGAGATTACTACATAGTCTTTGGACTTCAGTATCAGGTGAGGCAGGCATCAGCATTTAAATTTACATTCTAAACTCAGTGCAAATGACTTCAAAGCTATGCGATAAAAAAATATTTTATTTTATTTTCTGTAAAAGATATTTTTTTAAAAACTATGGGATTTGAAGATGTAGGACTAACTAAAAAATGCTACCATCTTTGTGTCTCCCAAAGTAACGTCATGGGCTAAGAATCTTCCATGCTTTCTATAGATATTCTCAAGCTAGATATCTGTCATCATGAGTCTGTGTATAGAAATGCCACACAGTGATATATTAATGATAATAAAAATAGTGCCACTTTTCTCAAGACTTGAAAATTAGGGGCATTCTGATGGTACTAACTACATAACCATTAAATCGTTTTCTTTGTAACTTTGGATAAACTATTGAAAATAGGTTATGCTATTTTTTTTTTTCGGTTTTTCGAGACAGGGTTTCTCTGTGGTTTTGGAGCCTGTCCTGGAACTAGCTCTTGTAGACCAGGCTGGTCTCGAACTCACAGAGATCCGCCTGCCTCTGCCTCCCGAGTGCTGGGATTAAAGGCGTGCGCCACCATCGCCCGGCTAAGGTTATGCTATTTTTTGGATTGTTATGCACATCTGTGGTGTACACATGTATCTATTCCCTTGTATACGTATCCATATGTATGTGCATGTGCAAGTGCACACTTGCCTCTGTACGATCATGGGGGGAAGAAGTTAATGTTAATCATTTTGCTCGAACACTATCCATTGACACAGGGTCTCTGACTTGAACCCAAGGCTTGCACATTAGCTTCCACACTAGCTACCCAGCTTCCTGTGGAGTCCACACCTCTGAGTGCTGAGGCATTTACATGGATGTTCTATCCACTGAATCATTTCTTCAGTCCTCACGAAAGGCTAAAAACTCTTACTTCTGCTTTTTAATATGCAAATCATTGATTTTTGCTCTTATTTCACTTGGGCAGGAGTTCACCTTTAGTGTCATTGAAGCCATCAGCCATCAAGTCTCCATTAGCCATGAATCTTTTTGTAGAAGTAATCTGTGTGGGGAACGTTCTTTCTATGTCAAGGTGGTTGTTTAGCTAGATCAGGAAAATGTCTTGGAAGAATTTCTTGCTTAAATCGATTTTGCATATTGTTCCTCACAAAATCCAAATAGTTTCTATTTATCTCAAGAGACCTCTTAATCTGGATCATTGCTTTTGTTTCATTAACTCTCATAGTAGACTTCTTTTCGGAATAGCTTGTTTAAATACTCTAACGAAGGAACGCATCGTAATTGGCTCAGGCTTGTCATATGGCATTGTCAATATTCATTTTTTTTCTGCTATAAAAAATATAACTTTCTTGATCGCTGGGCTTAGATCCTATCTGAAATTTCTGATTCCTTCACAAGGAATGTCATCTTGCCATCAAATAACCCAGATGACAAAAACCTGCAGAATCTGTACACAGACATTCCTGTTAATGTTATTAAAGATTTGAACAATGCTCACCACACATAAAAAGATGGCAGCATCACATTCTAGACAAGGTGTGACCTATAGAGATAATGGTTCTAATTATGGAGGAAGACCAGGCATAACATCACAACTATGACTAAAATGGAGGGTGCACCCTGAAGACCCAAGGTTAGAGGCTTAGTTCCTGCTTTGGTGCTTTTGGGAGCAGGTGGAAAATTACAACAGAGTGTCCCATAGGGATCCTTCAACCACTGAGACAAGTCTTCAAAGGGGCCTGAGGAATCCTAGACCTTCATTTTCTCTGTTTTTCCCAGACACAAGCTGCTAAGTTTCTTCCATTGTATGTTGACACCATAATGTACTTCTTCACCATAGGCCCAACAACAATCAGACAACCAGTTTAGGTCTATAACTTCCCAACCTTTTCTCTCTACAAGCTGATTATCCAGCTATTTGTTTTAGTGGTAGAAATATGGCTAACATAATAGTGTATTTATTTTTCATTCACATTTATTTTATCTGAATAAATAGTATTTCTAAAACAAAAAATATAAATATAGTGTTCAATGTTGAATTCTGTGGTGTACTTTTAAAATATCACCTATTCAGAGAATCTTTAAAAATAATTATGATTAATTTTACTGAGAACATAGGGCATATTTCTCAAGGTATTCTAAAATCTCTTTGTGGATTAAACTCTAAATGTGTAAATGAACACTATTAATTACTGCCTGTTCTTTCCACCACTTCACATGTAACTGCTTGCCCTGAGTTGTTTTTACAGAACTCTACTTGAGAAGCACACCCTTGGGTCACATTGAGGATCATTAGAAGATACAGCCCAAAGAAACTCATTACTTTATTTACTGTTAGAATTTTGTTGAGGATGTTGTTGTCTGCATGGCCCTATGGGAAAACTCCCAGGAGAAAGATTTCTCATGGGGCAATGCCAGGAATAGTCTCCTGTTTCTAGAACGAGTGCTTGTTGGTCCTGTGGACTTACACAGGGACAGAATGGCCTGTTTTTTCATGGATACCTGGATTAGCAAATACTATGAACTGAGGATAACTTTCCTAAATTGGAGTAATACAGGCTGTGATATTTTTTCTCTTGTCATCACTTCACTGTTCATATGATCTTTCCTGTATTAATTTACTACCTTGCATTGAATCCATTGACTTAATTCTATTTGATTTGTAGCATGGAAAATATACTTGGAAAGTCTTTAGGAAAAGGCAGAGTATGAAACAGCAAAGAACCTTAATTATCTGAGATCAAGATATATCTTGCAAGATAAAAGTCTGGCCTTAAGTAATATTGAAGATTGTTATTAAAATAGTCTGGTAGAGTCATAAAGTCCCCAGAGATGAAAATGTTTGTTGAACGAATTTAGACACAATAATACACCCTCAGCATGTATATGTCACAGAAGCAGCTAACGGTAATGTGTATTACCAAAATAAAGATAGCACTGCTGGTATAGCAAAGTGTGAGTGCCTGAAAGGATTCAGGCTCAGCATAGTTCTAAAAGCGCAGTTATCTACGCTTGACCATCTCAAAATGAGGTAAATGAAAGGAATGTGCACAAGCACTTGCTAAATAATGGTGAGATTTTTACACTTTTTTTCAAAAAAATAAAAGGTAAAATAGAAAGGCCACCAGGCTCTTTAAGTCATGTTTGGTAAAATTAGCAAAGACTAAAATTCACTTTTAGTGACTGTTTCATGACTCTGACAAGCACACGGAGTGCTGGAATTATTTCCATATTCACACATCAAACATTTCAGTCACTCCTTGAAGGTCCCCCAGTTCATCCTCTTACATCTGTTCCCTACAACTGTGAGTGGGTTCTCTGTTCATAAAACATAAATAAGAACACACACTATGAAACATTGCAGCCTTCGAGTTAAACTTCTATTGCTGAACAAAAATATTTTGATACTCATTCAGGCTATGTGTGTAGGTCGAAGGTTTTAGGTGGAGCAATATGCTTATTTTCATGATGAGAACTGTACCGTCTTTGGGAAGGCAGGAGTACAGCATACAGAGGCTGAGGAGCATGCTGCTGGCTCACACAGCATGGTCGGGGAAGTGAGAGTATGGCTGATAGAGGAAACAGTATGAAACTGGGCAGAGAAGGGAGCTTAGACATGAATATTAATGAGGATTATCTGCTTATGAAAAGATCATTTCAAATAAGTTAAATAGTTAAATATTCAAAACAACGAAAATGTTAAAAGAGTTCTTAGGAGTTTTGAAGGTAAGTTTAGAAGGAAAGATAACTTAAGAAAATTAGAACATAATAAATTTTAACCAGAAAAAAAAATAAAATGTAGGGTATCACCAGACTCAAAGTTGTATATTTAATTCTCACAAGGGCAAATAATTTGTTGCATATATAATTGAGTATGGATACAGACACTGTGTAATGAGTAGATATAAATTTCTTTGACAATCAGTCTGAAAAAAATAGACAAGGCAAAAGAAACAATTCTGCTAAAGAAATACAAATGTCCAATATACATATAAAAAGATGCTCATTGGAATTGGTGTTTCATTCAGCAATTCTACATCTGGGAATCCATTCTATAGCAAGAAATACTTATGTATGTAGGCATGGATTGTTTTGCATCAATGGGGAAATAAATATGTAAATTTTACTTCATTGGCACGATCAAATATTATGCAGCGATTAAAAATAATGGGCTAGATCTGTAATAAAGAATGAGCTAGATCTCATTAAACGTGAATGAGCCTAGATCACGTAAAGTTCTATGTTAAATGACAAAATTACAAAGCAGTTTGCTCAGCAGGATTCTACTGATGGTTAATTTGACAAAAGAAGTTTGCAGCTATGTATGGACGACATAGAACAATAGATGAAATGAGCCTAACAAATAAGAGGCTAAGATACATCTAAAATGAAGAAAACAGTGAGGCATGGAGGACTGGGAAAACTATGGAAGAGATAGAGTGATAAGAAGAGGGAGAGATAATGGGATTCCATTTAGCTGACTACCAAACAAGCAACAAAAAAGGATAAATTCTAAGTGGAGACTGTTCATTTCCTGGCTGCCCAGACCCAAATAATAACACAGAAACTGTGTTAATTATAACCCTCTTTGTCTGATAGCGTAGGTATATTTTTAGCTAACTCTTACATCTTAAATTAACCCATAATTCTTGTCTGTGATAGCCATGTAAGGCACTCTTCTCTTTTTTCCTCTGCATCTGGGTGACAACTGCAAACTGAGCCTTTCCTCCTCCCAGAATTATAGTCTGGCTGCCACCTCTGTATTTCCTGCCTGGCTACAGGCAAATCAGTGTTTTATTAAACCAATACAAGTGATAAATCTTTACAGGGTACAAGACCACTGCCCCACAGTATTGGTTCTGTTATTTCTTTTCAAAACAAGAACTCTGAATCTAATCTCCTTTGTTTAGCATTTTTCCTGACCATTATCTATAACAGCTTGTAACCAACACTCTAAACAAAAACAAACATCCAGAATCCATTTTTGGGAATGTGAGTGAAATTTTCTAGGCTACTTCCTGCTGATTGGGGGTGCTGATAATCTTATGGGGACCTAAAGAAAATTTAGGATTATAGTCAAATCTTGACTGGAATATTTTGTGAGGCTTGATCATCTCAGCCAACAGTCTTGAAGTTGTTCTGGATATAGAACTCAGAGGAAATTCCAACAGAGGTCCTCTGAAATGCTGAATTATCTGGACCATCCACTCCTATATGAGATTTTTCATGGGAATCTTCCTTGATCAAACTTGATTTTTCTTAGCCCAGAATGAATCCCCAACCTCTTATTTCCTGTGGAAACAAAGTAACAACTTTTGACTTAAATTTTGAAGTCAAGGCTATATATATATATATATATATATATATATATATACATATTCTAGCAGAATTTATAATCACATGTGTTTTAGCAGTTGTTGTTCCTTCCCCAGCCATCAAACAATTCAAAGACAACACATAACATACATTATCCAGACTCTCTGTGTATTTTCCATCTTTACGTGGCTTTATTTTAAGCTCTTTTTCTTTTATTTTAATTTTTAGTTTTTGGTTTTTTGAGACAGAGTTTCTCTGTGTATCTTTGGCTGTCCTGGAACTCACTCTGTAGACTAGGCTGTTGTCTTTGAACTCAAGAGATCCACCTGCTTCTGCCTCCCAAGTGCTGGGATTATAAGTGTGTGCCACCACACCCAACTCTTTCTTTTCTTCTTAAAGATTTTATTCTTTTTCTTTTCTCTCCCAAGCCTGCATATATTTTTAAGCACACTGTAAACTGTTTAGTGTTTTTTTTTTTCATCTGAAGCAAACTTTACTGTAGATCTCTCTTTTTCTAAGCACGCGAGTCTTTAATTCACTAAGCAACGAGGCTAGGATTAATGCCATTTCTTTGCTGGCTGGATCCACCGCTTTCTTTAGCTTTCTGAAAGTCTAGTTTCAGGAATTTATTGCCACAACTCTATTGAGTTTCTAGGTCCCTGTTATCACCAAGAAGCAGGCTGTCAGCTATTCATTAACACCATGTAAGTGTTTGGTGATGGGGCCTCTTAAAAGAGCTGCAAGGTTGTTGCAGCTAAAGCTGAGGAGTCAGGAAGCCTATTTTAAATGAGAAGCACTTGTCTCTAGCCAATAGAGCCCACCTGAGAAACTGCTGCTATCAAGAAGCTGTGTTTAACTCTGTTCTTTTGTGTCTAGAATTACTTCCCAAGCTCTCTTGGTTTTTTTGTGGATGTAGTTGCCCACCTTGGTGCCTTTCATTCACAGGTGTTACGTGTTTGGGCCGAGTGTGCAGCAGAAATCCTTGCCCCCAAGTAGTGCTAAGTCAAGCACATATGAGAATAATAAGCTAAAAACCATATCAACTTAGTTTATCTAAGTTTATACAGTATGGGGACTTCCGAAAATAAACCCTCCCAGCAGGGAAACCTGTGTGTCTTTATGCTTAGAAATGATGAAGGGTGAGCATACTCCCATCCTCACCTGCCCAGTACTGGGAGCACAGGCAAGCACTGCCACGCTTAGCCTTGCACCTGAGTGCTAGAAATGTGAACCCAGGACCTTATGCTGACAGAGCAATCACTGCACCAACTGAATCTTTTTCTCATTGACCACCCCACTGGAAAGTTAGCTGTCATTGTAGCTCCATTAGTAAGTATGCCTTTGGGAATGGGGAGGTAGCCCCGAGTTTAAGGGCACATGCTATTCAGGCAGAGGACCTGAGTTCCCTGCAGTCATGTTAGAGAGCTCTGGATGACCTGTAACTCCAGATCTAGGGGACCCAACTTTTCTGGACTTCTGAGACATCTCTACTCACAAGTGCATACTGCAACACATGTGCAATTATAAAATGAAAAAGAAGACTGGGAGGAGGAGGGTGGGAGGAGTGGAGGGCTCTTTTAAAGGGCATTAGATCATGAGGGAACACCCTTTATAAGGTCAATAGATTATGAGAGCTCTATTTCCAGTGGAAGTATTGAGTACTGAAGTCAGGGTCACAGCAGGGCCACACCCCTCTGATCTGGGTAAATTGCTTTCTTGTCTTTCCTTGTTTCGGATAAGTCACTGTCAATCCCAGAATTCTGTGGAGCCTTAATGTTAATGTGTTCCACTATATTCTTTCCTTATGTCTCTGATCACACTTCTGTGATGACATTGATCTTTAGATAGTGCCCTCTCCACTTGAGTACATCATCAGTCATCAGCCCACCTAGAAAAATCTTCCAGATAAATCAAAATCTGAGCTACCAAGCTGAAGACTTTGTGTAACTCTCTCTGGGACACAGTTTGACCCAGAATACCAGAAAAATGATATGATTCTGTCATAATCAATATTGGATTGCATTCTTGGATTTGATAAATATTGGATATCTTTAAGTTAAAATTATGCTAAATATGTAAGTAGCTTTGAACATAAATCTATACACACCCACACGTCTCTTCCTAAATAGTCCATGAGCCTTGGGATTGATGTTTATTTTATGTTTTCAGATTTGATATGTAGATCATAATGTCTATGAAAGATATATTTTTAAATATTATTTCAAAATAGAAACAATTACAACATTAAATGGGACTTTCTTTTTAGAAAATCTTGTTCAGAATAACTTACATAGTATTCAAGTAAAACAAGATAATGTACATACGCTCTATTCAAAAAAGGTATACTGCTGTATTAGCTGCACGAGAAACGAAATCATTATAGAAAATCAGAAGCCTAAGCTTACTGGGTTTTATATTCCTCTTTTAAAGCAAAATCAAGCAAACAAACAAAAACATAGATCCATTTGTTTTGCTTTCCTTTCTGACTATAAGTTTAACTGAAAGTATTGCTTTTGCTTTGTGAAATAGTAAGCACTGCCTCTCAGCCTGACTTTTGTGCCCCTGTCTTGAATAGAAAGCAATGCAGGAATATCTAAATAGAAATCAACTGTTCATAGAAAATGATGCAAAAGAAACAAGAAAACACATGGATTTCATTGGCTTCTCAGAGACACAGTCAATGAACTGCAAACGCCAAAGCACCTCGGAAAATCTGCATGGGCAAGCAGGCCTGTGAGCCGAAATGGGGAGGCATGTCTCTGTCAGCTTAGGGAGCTGCGACTATTATACAATGTGGTTGGAGTGTGATCAAGGGAAATTCAAAAGAGAAAGATTATTTCAGGACCATAGAGCATAAAAGTAAAATGTAAAAAGGCAGATGAATATGTGTTTGTCCTATTGGACAGAAAGTATCTATTTTCAGAAACAAAATTGCCTTGTACTTTCTTAGGGGCAGGAGAATGTGCCTAGTCTTTCTACTCAAAATTTTTAAAGTGTATCAAGCCTTTAAAAACCACAGAGCAGAAAAGCACACTTTTCATTATTCAGTGGGTCCTGCTGCATTGGATTGTATAAAGGCACCTATATGCTTTCTTCATGGGAGCCATGGAAAACTACACAGTTATTCAGCATGTTCCCTAAGCCCCAAACCTCAGTGGTCTTCACACTGCCAGTGACTGAAGCCTTGGATCTCCTAAAGAAGAGTTTCTGGTCCTGATTGCTAGGACACTGCAGCCTGTTCTCCATTAGCTATCATAGGCCAGGAGCAGAGCATCCAGCTGCTTGGCTGTAGACACACTGATTTGCAAAGACTTATAACTAGATATGGTGATAGATGCCCTAGCACAGTTAATTTTACTCATAAATATCTATCAACTTCATAACAAATTATTTGTACACACATATGCACAGGCACAGACATACACCCCCCCACACACACACGCAAGCATACTTGGCATTAGGTCAGTAAGGGACTCTCCATAGGCAGAAGGGACCCGTGAGAGATGTGACAGAAAGGAGAGGGAAAGCAGTGAAAGTGTAAATTTGTACCACATACATCGATATGCATGAAATGTATATTAATATATGAAAATGTCATAATAAGTTTATTAATTTTTATATTTAGTAAATAAGTTAATACTAAACCAGACAAGCTGTCACAGACCTTTAATACCTGCACTTATGTGGGGCTGGAGCAGGGGCAGCGATGGCAAGAAGAGTCTGTTTCTCAGAAAATTGGCAAGTATGTTCCATACAGTTTTAGGCCAGACCATGCCTCAAAAGAGAAAACTAAAAAGAAGATTAGAAAAATAAAAAGATAATATTAAAAAGGAAAGTGACTTTCTTGTAAAGTTTGCATGTAAAGTTTTCTGGGTGTGGTACAGAGAATAGAGAAAGACATAGAAAGCGCAGAGCCAATCCATAGAAGTTACTGAAAATTCATGAAACTTGTGGAAAACTCCTTCTCCTTCCTTGCTACCTATGAGATCTGGAGCTCAGTCTGTGAAGTGCTTGCTGGCCTTGCAGTCAGTTCCAAGATCTCTCATTAAAAGGCCAGCACTGAGGGGTTTTCCCAGAGAGAGTAGTGGTAGGAGAGGCAGATCCCTGGCCAGCTACCAAGTTTTACTTGCGAAATCTCAGTACATTGACTTTGTCTTTCAAAAAAGTGGAAGATGCCTAAGGACACCTAACTTTGTCCTCTGACGTCAAAAGCTTACGAATGTATGCACTTGTATCTGCACTCACATGTGCACACCCACACAGGCAAACACACACACACTTACATGCACACACACACACACACACACACACACACACACACACACACGTGAATGCATGCATACACATTTTGTTAACTTTGGCTTCTCCAGACAATTGTAATTGCCTGTGTGTCCTCAATACATTCTTCCGTGATAGTGTGGTAGTTTACCGAAGTTTGTAACAGCACCAAGGATTCCGGAAAATGCCATTTGTTTGTTACTGATTAGCTTCAATTTTTTTCTTTCTTAAAGTGACAGAGAAAAGACTAGTATCTGCAATCTTCTGTCAGTTTAAACTGGGGTCTCAGCCCCTATTGTAAGTAACAAAGTGACTCTCTGTGGACTGAATTCCAGTAGCCTCGCCCTCTTCCTTCTTCCAAGCAAATTGTGCCTGGGCCCCACCCTGGCTCTCAGATGAATGCCTTGCTTTTTTATCTTTCCACATTGTATAATTTGGGGAAGAGCCAAATGTTTCCTTAGGGATTCTTTGCTCCTGCTTTCATCTTGGGGGAGAATAAAAAAGATGCAAAGGAAATAGGAAACAAGCTTTCTCCCCTTCTTCAGGGAAAGTTCATTGAGATGCAAAAACTGAAGCATATGGGGAAATCAAAGCCCTCAGTCTACAAGTTTGGAAGCATTTCATCAGTCTGTCTTCCTGTCCTCTCCCCCTCCCCCTTGTTGCTCCCCCTCCCACCTTCATCCCCTCACTCCTCCTCCTCCCAGCTTTAGATTAGGGTGTTGAATATAATAAGATTTTTAAATTAAGATGTGTGTCTTATTTCTTAAGAATGTGACTTCTTTATTTTTCTATTAAAAGAAAAGGCACCATTAGTTTTTAATGTTGCATCAGGAGCCAGTGAGATGGCTCAGTGGGTCAAAGAGCAGCCTGACTCAAATCGTCAGAACCGTGTAAAGGTGCAAGGAGAGCTCTGGCTCACAAAGTTGTTCTCCGACTTTCCACAAACATGCTGGGACATACCCTTGCACCCGCCCCCACACACATGTACATACAAATATAAATGTGACATTCTTCAATTTCTTTCAGCCATCTTCTTGATAACTTTAGACATGTTAATGATAATTACTAATGAAACCTCTCTAAGCGAATGAGATATATTTTCATTAGAAATCCCATTTTGCTAGGCCTTCAGATTAAAAACTGGTTCAGGACAGCCAACTAAATTGAGGCTTCAGAGGAGCAAAGTTATTTTCTTTAGTATTGGGACATAATTCTTTGCAAAACACACACCTGTACTGGAAAGTATTTTTTATTCATCTGAAATCCATTTAACTGATGACGCTCCATGAAAAGAAGTTAAGTATGTGGAAAGTTATTAGGCAAATATAAGTTATAGATGGAAGCATCTATTGCATTGCAGTTGATCTGAAATAACAGAATAACTCAAAATGAATACTTTACAATCGAAATAGAAACGTGGCCGAGAGTATGATGACAGTAACAGATTTGATGGCTAATATTATGTGTCACAAAGGTAGTGGCTTCCACAGTTCTCATAGGGCACAGCTAGGAAGAGCCGGCTCCCTGGAACCTTTGTTGAAGCATAACTATGATGATGTTACAGGGAAATAGGACTCCCTTTGGGGTTTTAGCCACATTATTAAAAGAATTTAGAAATGGAATCTGAAGGAAGCCCCAGAACCATCTTATTCAAATCTGAAATGAAACTACTGAAGAGACAAGCTGTAGATCTCAGCAGCTACCAGGAGAAAGAATTTGGAAGAGAAAAAAACCCTGCCTTTGAAAGTTAGGACTTGGGACACCCGTTGTGTTCAGTGATGGAGGCTGGCAAGCAGCCATGTGGCTGATGTGGAAGGAGGCCTCCAAATTGAGCAAGCTCAGACTGTCAGGGAAAGCAGGCCAAGGCTTTGGTTAGTATCTGAACTGAGATTAAAAAGAGGGAAAAAAGAAAAAAAAATATTCCTTAGTTGACTTAGAAATCAAAAAATTTTTTTTTTTTTTGCATTATAGGAAATCTGTAAGTGAGCACATTATGGAAGGTTATCTGGAAAGAGTAAATGTATTTTCTCACTAATGAGATAATTATTTGTCCTGTTTTCTTAGCACATCATTGGGGAAAGCAGCCTTTCTGGCCAGGTGATTGGCAGGCCAGACAGATTAACTCTTAAGGAAGGAGACAATAGTATACAAAGTTATGGACTTTGGAGCAGATTAGAATGGCATGTCTTCATCAATAGCTAGTGGTAGACTCTGTTCTTTGGGAACAGGAAAAAGTGGCTTTCCTTAAAAATTATATTACTTTATTTATTTGTGTGTGTGTATGTGTGTGTGTGTGTGTGTGTGTGTGTGTAACCATGTATGCATGCATGTATGAGTGCAGGCATATGCACATTTGTGTGTGTGTACATACATGCGAGTGTGTATTGTGAGTGCATGTGTGTGTATGTGTGTGTGTATTGGGATGTGGAGCAACGGGGTCATGTCATGATAGGCTTGTAGAGGTCAGAGGAAGGTTTTCAGAGTTGATTCTCTCATACCACCACCCGGGTTGCAGCAATCAAATGCAGATGTCAAGATGTCAAGCTTGACACCCAGTGCCTTCACCTGCTGCTGAGCCATCCCGGGAGCCAGGATATAGTTCCCCCTTACAGAGAGCCTCAAGAAACTCTTACTGTCACCACCTTTTCCTGGGGAGTTTTAAATCCAGAAATGACAAAGCTGGTGCTACTGTTTTAGTGTCACAGGGCAAAGGAAGGTGAGGTCCGGAGTAAACCAAGAGGGAGGGAGGGGTTTATCTTCAACAGTCTCAGTCATGTCTGTGAAAGTCAAGTCATCTAATCACCTTTGAAAAGCTGTACCTCTGTGGACATAGCACACAACACTTGCTAGAAAAGGAATAAGAGATAATTAACTCTGAATCTAGTATATGTTTACCAGGGCTCAGAATGACAGATTCAGGTTGTGTGGGTGACAGGTTTTATTGTTGAATGATTACACAAACTTTGACAGTCACAGAACAGAAAAGATATAAATCAATGCATTTTCCCACCCATTGGTGTGCATAACAGGTAGTGTGCTACAGAAAAGTGGGGAAGTCTCTGCTACAGACTTCAGAAGCTATCTGAGGATGTTCTTGGCTTCTGAGTGGTGGAAGTTAGTGATGCTCTACGTTAATGTTTAACCTGATAGCAGATCAAATGATAGGTCAGCAGCAAAGGTACGAAATAAATGTCTATTGCATGACTAAAGATAAGCAGAGAACATTTGGCTCTCAGTTGCAACATCCCAACTCTCCCTATCTTGAATGCCTCACCTGTGGGCCAGTCTGCAGATTCTGTAATAGAGATCTGGCTTTTCCAGGGAACTCCCTCAGCACACCTCTTAATTTTGTTGTGCTGAGGTTGTGTCTAATGCAATACGTTTTGAGGAAACAGTGAGCCTTCACTCCAAATAACCTTTATAAATATGTACAACTTATCAAATGATTCCTGAACCAAATTTCTGCACTTCAGAACATAAAAGGAGCAACGCTAGAGGCAAGCAATAATAGGAATCAGTTTATTCAAACTCACTATCCCAGGAAATTGGAACATACTTTCAAATCTGCGACTTCAGGGAGTTGAGGGACAAGAAAGACTAGGAGGAAGAAAGGAGGATGCAGTGTGACAATGAACAGGGACAATGAGGGTTTCTTTCCTCATCCATGTACTTGTAGACATTGTTTTCCTCTGCAGACTATAGCAATGGGTCGTCCCCATCCTGGGCCAGACCTACATTTCTTTTCAGACTGACTGATGGCTTCTCTGTAAGGTAATAAGCATGTTCCATCATAGCTTGCACAAAAATCATTTGCCTTTGAACTGGCTAGGTAGGGCTTTTCCTCTGCTGAAGGATTGGGAGTAAGTGGCAAGCTGAAGAAGAAGGGGAGCAAAAGACAATTTTCAGAGGAGCTCATTAGAAGATTAGTCTTTACTAGTTGTTGGGAGGGGAAATGTATATTTTAGAACTTAGTAATGACTCATTAATTAATTTCACAAATATTTGCCAAATGCCTAAAATGTTAGTCCTTAATAGATGAACAAAGGCAACACAATCCCTGCCGTAATGGAATTTTTAGCTTAAAGAAGAACATTAATCAAATAATCTCACAAATGTGTGGCAACCTATAATTTGAAAACCAGAAAAGTACACTATTACTCACAATGGTGGGGCAACAGTATGTTAGGGCAGGAGATTCAGTTCAAATTGCTGAAAGGACTGCAATGTGAACTATTAAACAACAACAACAGAATCCCACAGTGATATCCTTTAAAGTTTGTAGAGGGAGACTACGTACAACAGTCACTGTGGGCAGAGTTCATGGCAGTAGAGGGATATTTTGAAAGCAATTCTAAACACGGCATGGGAAAGTAGGAATTTGCAACCAAGGGAAAGCAAAATCAGTAGATGGCAAATTACTTAGAGGAAACACTGGGTGCAAAGGAGAGTCTAGCTAAGCCAACACAACAGAATTTCTACTGAAAACAGCTTGGAGAGATTAGACACTGTCTCTGGGGTGTGGTAGACAATGGTGGATATTCAGGGTAATAGGCAGAAGGCTACAGACTCAAGATAACACTGAACTTTACAAGAGAGTGCAGGCATAGACCCAGAAAAAGGAATCTAACTAATGTTTGGGAAAGCAAAAGACCTTTTAGATTGAACCCAAATCCTAAAGTTGACAGAGTTAGACAAAGAGCTTGTGGAGGATTTACATAAAGATGGATCTTAGGAGCCAAAAGAGCTGAAAGTTGACCTCTGCTGAGAGCAAAAAGTTCTCTCTAAAGAAAGTTTGCAACAGAAAGCTGGACCCACAGGGCATGTTGATGTGCATTTACAAAAAAAATCATAATAGGAAGAGTTCAAAGAGGGACATGATTTGCATTTGAGAAGACGAATTTGGAAACTTAAAAGAACATGGATTAATGCTCGTAGAGGTTTGTGGGCCCTTGTCTGGGTGGTCTGTACATTGCTGTAGCTTAAAATCATGTGAGTGTGTGTAAATACATAGCGTATTTGGCAAGTGTGTGCAGGGCTAGATAGTCAAAGATTTGAGGATTGGGGAGCCATGGATTCCTTGTATAACTCTCTCTTGTAATGCACAAGCACTCTATGAGCTAAATGTGAGTAGCTAAACGTTGTTCTGATCTAATGCAATTCTATTACTACCAAAATTTTTAGTGTATTGTTATGTCATATGACATAATAAAGGGGTATTTTTATTTAAAGATATTCCAAATGTAAAAAAAAATGTAATTGGTTTGCAGATTTTTTTCTACTTGATAATGTCCATTCATGTTTTAATTGTTGGATAAGTTTTGAGTATTGAATATCTGTGAGGCCTTTTATTTCTTTATTTTTTATTGTTTTATGTTGGCTGTTGTGGCTTTAGTCTATGCTAGAGGAGCCCTTAATCTAAATAGAGTTAGCTACTGCTTAATCTAAGTAGACACTGGGGATCCTTTTTGAGTTCTCTCTATCCCACTTGTTGATTGAGAGCACCCAGTATATAGTGTTTTGTTTTAGAAATAAAAGATTAAGAACCCCACTCTGAAGCACTGCTTCTTCCACTTCCTCTACAATCCTACTGCTCACTATTGTACACACCACATTTTGGAACTGAAGGAATAATATCGTTAGTATGAGTGCATGCATCTGTGAGTATGTACAATAACAATGAGAGCAGGAAATTGCTGTCAAAATCTTGCTAAAATGATGCTTAACTAAAGGGAAACATTGCTCACGTACAAAAGGATGTGTAGGGAGGAAGTAACTGGATCAGTGTTGTGTATCTGAACATCCTTGGTGTGTAGTCTTTCTGTTCCTTATCTTTAACCTACTTAATGATTGTTTCCTAGAACTTACTGAGAAACAGTTATACATCAGAAATAATTCTGACTCAGTAAGGTTGAAAGTTGACCCTTGGTAGTTTTTATTTTCTTGTAGAATTTCATAAAGAAAGAACTCAGCATGAAAATTTCATGGTGTTATGAAGATGCCTAGAGACATATTCTCTTAGCCATAGAGCTATCAGGGGCAGATGAAGTGTTTCAATCCTCAGGAACAGGCAATGGTAATTTACTCTAGGTCTGTGGGATGTACCATGTGTAGCAATGAAAATCCATGTAATAAACTTGTGGTTGAAATATTACCTCCAGCTTCTAGACGTTTATTCTGTTCACCCATTCATCCTCTCCCAGGGATAGTGTTCTCATGAAGTCTTAGAAAACTGAACCTTCTTCATGTCTGACACATACAATTAGCCTTTACATCGATAGTTAACTGATGCATTTAAACCTTATATTATAATTTGCAGAACGTTAGCTTTGCTTGAACACTAGAACAAAAGTCAATGTGATTATACTGGAATTGTACATTTTAAGCATAGCTTGGTATTTTCTGTCTTGCCCAATTTTCTGTTCATTTAAACATTTCTTAGAGTGTTAACTATCCATGAATCAAGTATTTTTTTTATTATGTGTATTCTGTTGACAAGTTCTGAAGGTCTTAGCTTAAAATTATCAAGCATCTTTATGCCCTATATGTTTTTATCTATATGAAATTTTATCCACACTGCCTTTCCTTTCTTATGAAAGTCCTTGCAAACAAGAAAATGGAACAAGTATAGTAGAGAACAATTTTATTCTCTTGGAAAATAGATAATCTTGACTCTGTATCTAAAATATAACTATAGGCAGTGAAATCATAAAGCTGGTTTATTTACACAAAGGACAATAAGTTGTTCTTTCATAAACCACAATTTAAACTTGAGTTTTTCTGCATAAAATGAAACTGCAGAGTGGAAATATCTTCCTAGGTTCTGGTAGTTTAGGTAAAAATTCTTATCATTGGATTTGTTTAAATGAACGTTCTCCTTATGATTGGCAGGGATTAAGGTCATATTACTAAAGGGGTTTTAAGCTAAGCTTCTCTTTCTCATGAATAATGCCTGCTCTCTTATTTATTAATGGTGTTTTTGACAGATGTCAGTTCAAAATGTATATGTACTTTTGCAAGAACTATTTAAACTCCGTGTTTAGTGAAAATGGAGATAGCACGTATGTGTTCAACCCACAGAACTATGATAAAAAACCATGGCTTATATATGAGTTTAATGCAACAAACTTACAACTGAAGCAGACCTTTGCAATTTTAGATTTCTTTTCTTAAAATAAGCTAGTATGGATTATGAGAAAAATTGCAGAGGTTACCAAGACATATTTATTTATATCTCTCCTAGTATAAAAGCCCATCCTAAAGATATATATTTGTGATGAAGCAAATGGGTAGAAATGAGACTTCCTCTGAATTAATTTTAGCCTCTATTGAACTGAAATAGTTCTGTGCAACTACACGTATGTATAATTCTACCTAGCTACCCAGCTCTTAGATAGTATTTGACTTAGTTTTACATATATGGAAAGGCTTATTTCCCACAAACAGAAATTAATATCATATTTTCATTGTAAATATTTTCGCACATATAAAGTGATTAAACTTCTTAAAAGTAGTGTTAATATAAGCATGGCAGTATCACAATGAGAACCACATCTAGGGAGCAGTTGCCCCTTGGTGTAAAGGGGAACTTAAGAAAACTCACATTGTGATTATGTGGGTAGGAGAAGTTGTGGCTGATAGCTGTGCCCTCTTCAAAGAGAAATTGCCCAGTTCGGATTTATCCAAAGACAGAAGACAGACTTGTGCCCTCTGCTTTTTTCTCCTCTCAGCCCCTTCCCAGAACTGATCCTGCAGCCTCTTTAAACTGGAAGAGCTGGGACTTTTACGGACTATGTGTGGATGAAATGGAGACCTCTTTTTATTTATGTTTTAAAATGTCTTCTAGCTCTCGAGATTTAAAGAAACACAGAAGTCTAGAAATCTGGGTTTGAATGAGAGATGAGTGGAGTTGAAAGGATTAGGTCAGTCTTAGTGAAGAGAAGGAATTGATTTTCCGTGGGAAATATATTGCTCCTAAAAAGAACACTGTACTTAAAACACAACTGATCACAACCTAAGCAACTTGTTTGGTTTTAATTAAGGTGGTGTTGCTTTTCTGGTTTAGGTTGGCGCCAAACTCCTGCTTTGGTCTACCTGGAAGCTCAGATTATAGCAGGCTTGTGTCTTCAGGCCTGGTTAGAAGTGCAAATTTACATGTAAGATTTTTTTTTGCATTTATCTGCAATATAAAATAGAGTGAAAAGCAGCTATACCTGTGTCTTACAGCTTTGCACTGCTTACACTCCCTCAGCTCTCATAACGTGTAAACCTGGCAATATGGAGCTGGGAGAAGAGGCACATTTCTCTAATGGCAGTACTCTCTCTAAAGTTGAGACCAGTCTTGTCGTACATTGAGACCCTGTCTTGTCTGGTAACAGCAAGAGAAACAAAGAAAAGCAGTGGTGGTACTGAAGTGCGCCATCAGCTCAGACTTTATATTTTGAGTCACAAAGTCATAAGCTGCAGCAGGCACTTCTGAGGATAAGAACTCCTTAACATCCTTTGAAGGAGATGAGGAGGGTGAGCAGTTACAGGAGTTCTCTTAGGAACTTTTCTTTACAGCTATGTTAGCTATGCTGTTGTATAAGACAAACTATAAAAACACAATTTGACTTCTGTTTTGCAGCAGGTATGTGCACGTGACAACTCCCCGTGTTTTGCACCAGAGTTAAGAGTGAAAGGCTTTATTGACGTGGCCCACCTGCTCAGTCCCTGAAGCCCTTTGATGGTCACTTTCCAGCCAAAGCTTTCTCTGTTCCCCTGCGGCTGGCTGCATGTTCCTCCTATATGCACATGGAAAAGCCAGAAGCTTAATTGTCTTATCTTACTCAATTTAAGAAATCTATACATTTTGCACCTCTTTCATTATACTACTGCCCACAGGACAGTGAATTTCTTGAGGGATACTCAACAGTAATCTTACTTAATCTCTGTAGACATATCTTGCCTTTGGATATCAAAATTGCCAACTCCTGTTCACAGAATAATGAACCACTTCTGTAATTCAATTAATACCATTCTGCTTGTCTGAAGTATTTCAAATTAAATGTCATTTCTCCCTGAAATGAATCATATGGTAGTTAGGCAACAATGTCACCCAAAATTAGTTCCTCATTGTTATTAAGCTAAAACCTAAGTCCAAATCTTTTTTTTTTACTTCTAAGCTAATATAGATACATATACAATATAGTTTTAATAAATTAATTCTGAAATAAAAAATATTTGAGAAAATCATATCTATATTTTTTTATTGTTAAACATAAAATAAATAGTGATGCAGAACATAAATATTTAAGAAGAACCATCTTTTTAACCTTTGGACCTGTTCTTGTTATGGGACTATTTACTATAGCCAAGTTATGGAATGAAAAAAGCCTGCCAACAACACATGGTTGGAGAAACAAAAGGTGGCACATATGCAGAAAAGGGTCTATTCATCCTAAAGAAGGGAAAACTGAGGTTTGCCTCTGAGAGAAGGAAGGGTCCTCATGTTGGAGAAAAGAAACCAGATTCAGAAAGACACACATCATCTTATCTTCTTTCTTATGTGCGGTCTGGATCTTAAACATGCCGTGAAAATCCAGACATGACGGTATATGCCTATAATGCCACCTCTCAGGGATAATGACGGAGGAGGATCTAAGGTTCTGAGGCTGCCTGGGCTCTATTGTGTAGTAGGAAGCCGCTTGTTTGTTCCTGGCTGCTCAGCCCCGAAATAATCACACAGAAACTGTATTATTTACAATACTGATTGGCCAATAGCTTAAGTGTATTGCTAGCTAGCTCTTATAATTAGTATTAACCAATCTCCATTATTTTATATTTTACCACGAGGCTCGCAGCCTACCAGCCAGGTTCCAGCTGGCAACTGGCATCTTTTCCCTCCGGTGGCTACATGGTGTTTCCCTGACTCCACCTTCTTTCCAGCAGCATTCAGTTTCGTTAGTTTAGTTTTTACCGCCTAGCTCTATTCTGCTAAGCAACTGGCCAAAACACCTTCTTTATTCATTGACCAATAAAAGCAACACATATATAGAAGGACTTCCAATACCACTAGAGCAAGATTCTGTCTAAAAGCAAAATGACACAACGGCAAAAATAAACTATACAAAAACAAAAGTAAAGGAAAGACAAAAGGAGACCATATTGAGAATAGAGGAGGTACAACGTGGAGAGCAAAAATGGACCAAGATGGGAGGAGCTACTCGTTCCATGGTAGATGAGTGACTCCCATTGATTCTTTCTACTTAATTAGCACAACTGCCCCAAATATAAGATGTATGCCACTGTTATTCATTTTAAGCTAACACCATCATATTTTAGGAGAGCTTTAGGTACCTTGCCAATTGATATGTTATGGTGATTCATCTCTACTAACGGCAGAGCCGAATCCTCATTCAGTTTTACAGATAGATAAGTATTCAATTACACACTGTACACAACCTGAGTATTGTTTGCTACATTTCACTAGTGGAATACAATTCCGACAGACATTTATACACAAGTCAATAATGTCCCCAAGACCATATGAAAGCTGTCAGGCCATGATCTATGTTAGAGCCGACTGGCCATCATGCCATGTTGTTTAAGTGACTAAAGGTTATTAACTTACTGTAATGGGAGTCCGATATCTGATTCAGTTGCTCATATCCATTTCAAACAAAACTTGCCATTCGTTTGGACATAACCACACTTAATACCAGTGACTAATGGCAATAGTTCTCCAGTGTTGCAGCAAAATAAAGAAATTCAGACCAAACAGAAAAGATACAATCAAGCGTATTATGTAGGTGGGGGAGAATTCTTTTCTCTGGTGTGGCTGTTTGGAGTTTTCTCTGGGCAGTAACTTAGATCATGGCTACATTAGCAGGATTTATCTGTTTCATTCTGCTCACAATATCACCAGGAGTACCAAGTGCTTAAAAATAGACTGTTGAGAAGATGAAAATAAACTCCATACTTTGATAGTGTAGGCAAGACTTACTCTTTATTATAAGTCAGAAGGGAAGAAACAATTTTGAGAACCAGAAGTTTTATCACAAAGCCCTAGTTGGTCAGTCTCCCTGGCTTGCATGCCCTGATACTGAGTGAGAATGTTCTGTTCATTAGCTACAAATTTAACAAATCCCTGCATGCCAATTCTTTGAGTGCCTACAAGGTAGGTTCTTTAATTATTCTTAGTTTATAGAAAAAAGAGAAATTGAGAGATTTACTCAGGTCCACAGTGGAAATAAAAAACAGAGAAGCCAGAATTGGGGGATGGAAGGGGAATGACAAGAGAAATTTGTCTCTAGTGACTGAAAGATAAAACTCTTGGTTAAAAAAAAAATTACACCAAGAATATGCTACATAGAAGTTCAGAATTTGAACACAATTCTAATCTATGGTTATTTATTATATAGGTGATTATAGGTGAGAGACACACAAAAGATGGGTTATTAGAGATGGAAATACCTTTGGAAACACTTGCACACATGCACACAAACTCAAGCACATAGAGATAGTATTTGAAATTTATTGTATTTTACTGAGATAAGTGCCATTTCTCAAGCTTTCACTGAGGCAATATTAGCTTCATTGAACTTTGTATGTCTCCATGTCCTGGAAACTGTAGTTGCTGGTACATGGATGTTTAAAAAGATCTGTATTTAAGATTTGTTTAATTTCAGTGCCTTCAACAATACACTCTTGAGCCATACCTTCCCACCTAGCATATCGCAGAAAGCAAGTTAACTATTGCTTCTTAAAACCGCCTTTGTATGTATTAGATACCCATTGTGCTCACTGACTTAGAGCTCTGAGCCATCACTCTCCACATAGGAAGACGCCACTCTTGCCTTTAGCTGGTGCTCAGGGTTCCGTCTCACAGCCCTTTCCCAGCACTGGTGCTCTCAACTAACCTCTTAACTGACAGCCAACTCGAACCCCCATTGGCCTCTCTGAGTCCCCTAGGAGCATCTCATTCCTGTGTCAATTCAGTTGTTAGCTTTCACCTTCTACCTCTCGGCTCACTGAAGAGTGGCAGATCATCTGTCTTTTTATCCCCTAAGGAGGAGCAAAGATATTTGGGTTGCCCTAAAACACTCAGCAAGGACTTAATGGATAGTCACTTCTCAAACACTCTTTCTATTTCAACACTTTCCCTTTGTACCTCTGGAGTCGAAAAGTGAGTCTGCTAATAGTCTATATATGAAACAAGGGACTTATTGAGATGAATATCCTCACTGAGCCATTTGAATTTCCTTCATTTTTCTAACCAGGTCCATTTCAAAATGATATTGTTCATTTGGAAAAAATAAAAATGATATATTTTTCCCTTTGGGAGATCAAACACACTATCAAAATGGATTGTTAAACACCTCTCTGTCTCCTCCTGGAAATATCAGCACTGGCCTACTTGTACTGACTTTGTAGAATTGCAGGCTCATTATTTCTGCTGGTGGTGGCAGGGAGTATGGGGAACGGAAAGACGTAGGCGAAAGATTAAAAAGACAACCAAAGTGAATTGTTTCAAGCATTGTTTCACGCTAGGTGAAAAAGAATAAATCTAGAAGAAGAAATGATAATGAAATGAAATGACAATGAAAAGGTAATGATAAAAATGGCAGCTGGTAGATCATTTTAGAATTCACAGGGGGATAGAACTGGTAGTGTTTTTTTGGCATGCCCTCGCTTTCCTCTTGTCCCCTTCCTTTCCTCCCCATTTTCTCCTCTCCTTTCTTTCCTTAGTCCCTCCTTCCTTCCCTTTGTCTCATTTTTTATCACAGGAGTTTTCCAGAGACAATTTCAGTGGTGAATCGTTGTAGCTGTGGACTCCTTTAATTTTCTCCATTGACTAGTACAGTGCCAAATGACCAGTTTAAAACCCCAAACTTTGATGTGCTTTCTGCTCCCTACCCTAGCACCAGATAAAAGAGGGTTAGAACACAGTGTTCCTCTCCCCTTTTCCCCTTGAAGAGACTGAGGCTTCCCTGTGCTTTTTCCTAATGCTCACATTTATAATCATCAAGACAATGTTTATACTTTTCCTGTTTCCATGGAATCTATAGAAAAGTATAAAGTACCCAGGACATCCCGTTAGCCCATGAAACCATTATCAGATTCTGGGTCTCTGGAGCCTAGCTTAGATCTTCAGAGATGCAGTGCAGGACCATTTTCAACAGAAGAACTCTGCATGAGGAGTCTTTTAAATCTTACAGCTTCTAAACTTCCAGTGTCCCTTTGATGATTTCACACTCTGGCTATTTTTCCATCTTCCTGACATTCGCATTTCCCTTGAGGCATACATTACAGTACACACACTACTCATGCTTAGATAATCACAAATTTAGAGATTTGCTAAGATTTGAGCCCAGAAGAAGAAAAATGACTATAAGCAAGGGTACTTGTCAACAAATCATAATCAGTCTCAGCCACCCCTGCATGCGTCTGCGTGTGGAAGAGCTTGCTTTTACTCACACACCTTACCCTTAGTGGAAATGGGTTTTGCTTCGGATATTCCTTTGTATTCCTTTGTTAGAATTCGAAGAAATTCATCATAAAGATTTTCTGTTTTGATGATGGGCGAAGAGGGTTGACACTTGATGTTACTGAACACTGAGTAAAATTTGAACATAAAATTTTATGTATCTAGAGAGATGTGAGGAGACTGGGAGAGAAAGTTTTGAGGTTCACATCCTCCCCATGGTAACATGCATGGACTTCTCCAGAAAAAGTGTCCTAGGTGCTTTGCAGAAAACTCAAAATTTCTTGGGAGTTGGGTGTTTTAGGGATATCATCATGCTAAGTAAACATACCAGCAAAGATACATGAAAGAAAGCTTTTCATTGTTTGTTTTTGAGGTAGTAATCTAATTGCATTTCTCCCTTCCCTCTCCTCCTTCCATAATCTCCTATATATCCTTCCACACTTCAAGTCCTTCAAATCCACTGCTTTTTATTTATCAACTGTTATTGCATACGTATATGTATTTGTATATACATATATATTACTAAGTAGAAGTTGTTGAGTCCATATAATGCTACTTGTATGTATATTTTCAGGACTTACCATTGAGCACTGGACAGTCAGTGGGGAAGGCCACCTCTTCCACTTTCAGCTTTTAGCAGTTGCCTATAATTCTGCTTAGATTTGAGACCTTCTCGGGCTTCTGCCTGTCCTGATTGGCATGTTCACTGGCATCATCCTTGTTCAACTCACATTCAGGTAGTCATGTTGGTGAGACATGATGGGTATAGTTCCTGATATTACTAGGAGACACAACCTCACAGAAAAAATCCCTGTTTTTACAGTTTTTCTGCCCCTTTCTTTGAAATCTTCTCTGGGCCCCGAAAATAAAAATAAAAAAAAAAAGGAAAGAAAAGCTGAATCCCCAGTCTCCAGAAGTCATCAGCTGATTTAGTGCCTCTGTTGGTGAGTCAGGTATGAAGGTAATCTTCCTCCTAACATTCCTAAGCAGGAATGTTGACTGGATTGATCTTGTGCTGATATTGTTCAAGCTGCCATGTGAGAGCAATGCGAGCGGTGGTCCCATCCTATCTGTAAGACACTTTATATCTCTGGTCCTCCCTGACACCTGGCTCTGAGACTCCTTGTTACATCCTCTTCCTCTTCCCCAATGGTACCTCAACCTACTTCACAGGTATTCTATCACTTTACTTTCAGCAAACTTACAGTGATGGCTTTACATAAATCACTCAATATAGAGATTTACTTGTATGGAAAGAACACACAAAGAGTTCTATCAAAACCATGAGAAATACTCAAAATTGATGACAAACTGACAAAAATAAAACATGATGATTTGAAATTTTCCCATGTGAACTCTTGTATAGCATGTTTCTAGAAATTGAGAAATGTTGTATAATATTACTTCTTTACCTGCAGAGTGTTCATTTCAGTGTGCTCTGGCAATATGGAAGGAATCAAGCTTAATGAACTTGTGTGTGCATATATATGTATTTGCTCATATACATTTTTTCTTCCTCTATGATAAATATTAATAAATTATTCACTAGCATAATGACAAATATAATGAAATTGAGTAATTCACAGAAACTACTGAAATATACTTTATACAGAAATGATTTGTTTCTGTAATGTTTTATTTACTATTTGACTGTGGGAGTTGCAAGCACATATAGAAAAAATATAGTTAAGTGTGGAATATGAACTTCTTTTAATACACACTCTTTAAATATCTATTCAGCAAAATGATGGTTTCCTTGGCAAGGTTAGTTAGGCTGCTTAGTAAGGCAATAGGAGGGTTTTATTGAGTATCTCCTACGTACTCAGCTAAAGGTTGGTCTTGCTGACTCTTCACTGGCTTGCACTAAAGCTGTTAACCTAAGAATATTGCCACATCAGTGGTCTCTATTTTTATGTTGCGATCCACGGGGCTTCACTTCAATTACTTTCATTAAGAGATTAAGGTTAAAACTAGAAAGGTCTCTTATACCTGTCTTTTAGATGATCTTTTATCTTAACAAGAAACTAAATGAATGAAAGACACTTTTCAACTTGCAGAAATAATATACTGATAGTCTTTTTGTCCCCATTACATAGAAGGCTACAGGAATCCTTAAGTCATATGCTGTAACTTGTATGTCTAAATTCTTTGCCTGAAACATAGGGTACGTGCAATAGATATCACCTTTAAAATTTAGCAAACATACACCACTGAAAACATCTATTTCACATTTTGCAGACTATATACAGTTTGAATAGTAAGGGTTAGAATTACTGACAGGAGGAAATAACTATAGTTTTCATTTATAAACAAAAAATTACAAATCTAAGCTTCCTTCCTTCCTTCCTTCATTCCTTCCTTATTTTCTGTTTTCACAATTTCAAATGTTTTGGCTCTTTCTTGGAGGTAATTAATTCTGTGGAAAGTAGAAAATGCTATCACATTCTGTTAGTATTCTGGCATCAAGATTTCAAATATAAAGTTTGTTTTATTGTTTTTAATTGTTTTTCTTATTATCTTTCTAAAAATATAGGTGACTTCCATTAGAATTGTTTTGTTGTTTCAATGAATCTATAATTGTTACAATTAAGTATATTTTCACTATCACATTGTAATGTCTTTCTTGTGACCTTTAGTGACAATACAAGAATATAGACTGTGTACACAGAGATATTTAATTTTTGTGATGAAGTTTAACATTTGTAAGTTTCCCTAAAGTTCATAGGTGTGTTAAGACCTTCTACAGATAGTGCTCATGCCCGTGCTTCATGACTTTAATCTGTGGGTGATCAGTGGGAATCACTCAGATGGTAAATCCAGCTCTTGGTTACCTGAAGTTCCATAGCCTGGGAAAGGCCTTGATGGTCTTCTCTAAGCCTTTAGATATCCATGGCCACATTTTGTTAGAGAGTTACGTGATTTAGACGACCTTTATTTAAATGAGTACAGGGTCAACCAAAGACTCAAGCGATGAGTTCTGTCCATAATTTCACTTTGAATCCTAAATATTAAATGTCAAGTCTGACCAAGAAAACTTTGTCCTGTAAAGCGAAACCAGGCAGGCCTATGACAGTTTCTTTATTAACCAATGGTATTCACAGCATACAGAGGGGGATTCCACTGTATGTGATGATAATATTACTTTATTATTACATCAGTAGTTAAGTTTAGGTGAGTGTGTCTTAGTGACAAACATCATAATTTGTGAAAAGCATTGTACTTAAATTCTATTTTATTACCTATGTAGAATTTCCCAGAAGAATGTATTAGTATGATCTCCTTTCTGGATATGAAACAAATAATACATGATAAAGGTTAGATAACTTTCCTAGCTTTGTGAATGACTTAACTGAACTGGTTAAAATATAACTTTAGTGTTTGTTTTCATAAGCCTAATAAGATTCCAGCTTATAGCATCTTCGACACTAACTTAAACAGTAGCAAAAATATGCCAAATTAGTTTCTCCTTTTTTGATAAGTGAGGGAAGAAAGGAAAGAGAAAGTGTGCATATGTGCAATCTCATATTTTCAAAATATGTGAAACTATTAATATTTTAACATGGTCAGCAGATAATTTGTTTGATTATAGTTTGCACTACAGACGGCCAAGCTACACAGCCACTGTAGTAGTATTGCTTTTATAATTACATCAGACTGTTTTATTAGTGTTTTAGAATGATATGATATGATAGTTGATTCAAATGTAGTGTTCAGACTATTAAGTGCAAAATAGCTTTTTAATATAGATACATCTTTCATAAATTAGCTTTGTCTATCAGAATTGGGAAAAGTTGAAAGTCAAGTGAAGTTTTTTTTTTTAGTTTTGCTATAAAAGTTTTAATAATTTGCCCTAATACCTACCTATGCTACGTATTCATATCCTTATAACTAGCTGTACCTCTTCCAAGTATAAGCTGACAGAACTGCACACACACACACACACACATAGAGACAGACGGAGAGACAGAGAGAGACATAGAGAAAGAGACAGAGAGACAGAGAGAGATGACATGAGAAAGTTGTGTTTTTTTTTTAATAGCCTATAATGGCATTTCCCATTACTATAACAAATATCTGAGAAAAATCTGTTTCTGGAAAGAAGTTATTTATTTGGGATAATGTTTTGGAAGTTGCAGTCCATGATCAATAGACCCGACTGAGCCGACTTTGAGGGAGTTATCATGAGAAGTACGAGACACTATGGAAACTTTTGTCTCATTCTGGAGAATTGAAATTAAGAGAAACATCACTTCAGTTTCTGCCTCTTATTGGAACCTCTTATAAATAGCAAAGTGAACTTACTTCTTTGCTCTTTCTCTTATGTTCTGGGATGTTGAGTCACTTTTTGTCCCAGGCATCTCTTTACTTGCACATCCTCGCTGTTCTGAATCCCATGATGCTGAGGCTGTGTCCAGGTAGAGAAACATTGCTCTTACTTCCAGAGTTTTTCTCTTTGCTGAACATGGAGGGTCTAAGCTTATAAGGGAGAAATGTAAAATAATTTACTTGTAGTGAGAGGTTTTGTTTTGTTTTCTGTTTTGGTTTGATTTGGATTTTGTTCTTTTTGTTTTCCTTTGGTTTGTTTTTGTAAAATGAGACTCAAGGGCATCTTAGATACTATTTGGTATTTTGTTTTGTTTCTGAAACCCCTTTTCATGTTGCTTCTAATGCACTGAAGAGTTTCCATGGTATTAAATGTAGCCAGGCCATGAATAACACAGTTTCAACTACTACAGCAGTAACTAGAGTCTGAAATAAGAGCTGTCAAGAGATAAACAGCAAGAATTAAAGAGCTTTGATGTCAAACTGAAGTTGGTGTTTGAGTTTGGAAGCCTATCTTCTATTCTTGAACCTCGTTAATCATATTGAAGTAGTTGTGGCTATTCTAATGCAGTTCCCAGGGATTACAGAAATGTGGCTGGGTCACTGCTGCTCAACACGTATCTTTAATAGACTGTTATCCAAATGCTGAAGTATTTGACTCTGTCAGAAGGGCTTTACCGTCCTTCATTGTGCCAACTTTGTTGCTGTCACCCTTGACAGATCCTAATTGGGATTAATTTAGTTATGGGTGACAGAGTAAGCTGCAGCAGTAGCCTGCATTCTGTCATGGATCCCAACTAGTTATGAGCTTTGCTTCTGCTTCAGGCAAAAACTTCACTGACGGTAGAAGGCTCACAACAGTATTTGCCTATTCTTTCATTGTTCTGACTTAATATACTCTCTTTCTCTCTAGGATGACCCAATTAAAAATTATCTATTGCAGAGGTATTTGGCATTGCAGTAATAAATATGTGTTCTGCAAATTTTAATCACTTGCCAGTCTGTATTAGCTTTTTAATTATTAATAAAGAGAAATCCATTGATTCCTCCACTTGTTCGAACATGAGTCTGACCTAATCCTGCCTCAGGCTTGAAGGGTTCTGAGATGAAGAGCAAATCCTTGAGCTAAACATTAATTTTGTGGGATTTAAACATCGTTCTGTTTTTTATTCCTAAAGGAGCCTACCCCTTTGTCTTTTGGTTTCTGAATTTGCTGAAGCATCAGTAACTGTGGTCTGTTTCATGTTATACACACAAAGCAAATCTTGGGCGAAACAACTTTGTGATGTTACTGAAATTTGAACTTTTTATTTTGTTCTTATATTGAGTATGCCTAAGGAGCAATACAGGAGGTTTTAATACAAACTTTAATGTAAATTAGAGTGCCTTTTATTAATATTTCATTTTTTATATTTTCTGTGTTGAAAATAATTTTGTATAGTTTCATTTCAAATTGAGGCTAACAGCACATTTGAACTTTTCAAGTTTTCCAGTTGAAATCTCATTTCATTTTAATTTTCCTTAGTTCATTGACATAATATCAATTAATAAAAGTTTACTTGGTTGACCAAAAAATTGATTGATATGTCAGTCTCTCTTCTCTCCCTCTCCTGAGAGTCAAAGCCATGCCATGCAGGATCACATGGTTTATTTAAAATATTTTTTTTTTAGAAAAGCAGATATTAGACACTCAAACACTGGCAAGCAAGATAAGCTCTACTGGCAGATGATAAGTCATCAGGGTCAATACTGTTTTATCCTGTGTGTACATGTTGTTTCTTAATAACAGAAGAAAAAAATCATTTCATAGTAACAGTAACTACAAAATGACTAGACATTAATGAAGAAATTACAATTATGTAAGCTGGTTTATACATTATTTCAATATCATGTTCCAAGGCATACATCTGTGATGATGGGTGCCCATTTGCCAGGACTTCAAATATTTTAAAATATTTCATATTTGGGGAAATGTATTATAATATACATTATCTTTAGCCTGATTGAATATCATTTATTGTCATTCCCCATACCTCATCTTACTGCACAAGTACTAACTGTCCAGACTCTAATAAAAACATTTTGGTCATGACTTGCAACAAAATTGGGAGTTTCTTTTTTAGTGTTCCATGGTTACCTAATTGTAGATAAATATCTGTTGGTTTAATTCTATCTAAATAATTGATTTTAAGAACTTCATACTTAATGCAAATGTTTGTAGTTAGAACTCGAGAAATGGAAGATTATAAGTGTTTATTTCATAAACTGTGACAAAAATTTATAAATATATACATATATACGTATATATACATATATATACCATCTTGCAACACATAGTACAACACATAGTAAACACTCATAGCTTTTTCTAATCCTAATTCTCAGGGAATTTGTTTCCAACACAAAAATAGTGTTTCTAAAGCAATTGTGATCATAGTAACTTCAAAGCAGCAAGCATCTGCACTTTAAGATGGGCCAATGGAGGCTGACTTCCATCTTCCATAAAAAAGCAATCTTGCTTTTCCCTGCTGCCACTTAGAAGGGCTTCCTTGGGGACCTTGTTAGACGCTTTCATGTGAAGACCATTTGACCCACTTCTGATTAGTGTGCGAGTTTTCACCATAGTGGCTTCTGGGAGGGAGCGTCTGTTGGCTGGTCGCCTCCCTATTCTTGAAGTGGACGGAAATCTCAGTGGAATATATTAAGGATAATAAAGGAAAGAAGAAATGCCCGTTAAAAGATGCGCAAAGTGTGGGACCACTGTTAAGAACACCAATGACAACATGCGTGTGTGCTGAGTCTTAAGAAAACAACAGAGCCAACCTCACTGTTTCCTCTTGGTGCATACTGGAATTTTGCTCCTCCATCCTTGTTCCTTTTCACAGCATTTTAGAAATAGCCCTCAAAGGCACAAGAGAAAATGACTCTTCCTCATTTCAGGCTCATTTCATCTGCTTTTTATACTAATCACCCCTTCACATTAGTATCTTTCTTTATCCCCCTCTCTTAAATACACGATTGTTAACACTTTCAATAATGTGCTATTGTAACTTTTATAGGCGTACATGTGGAAACAGTATTTTTATGCTGTAATCCACTTTTTTCTGACTCACACCCTCTTTTCTACATATAAGACTCCTGTAGTCTAATTTTCCTTGAGAATACATCGACTTTAATATAACTGTGTATATCATAGTGCATTCCATCCGCACTTTTCATTTCTCCCACTTTATTTCTTGAAAAACTACAGCTGTTGCTAGGATAACAAAAATGATATTGAATAACTGCTTGCTTTCCCCCTTTCCCGGAGGGGTGAGGAACAGCAGGTAACAGAGCCCCATTCCCAAACCAGATGTTACTTTATTAAAAATTGAACATTTTGTAGGGAGTAGGAGGAGATTTATGCTTTAGATTGTTAGTAGAGACTTGAAAGATGGAGACTGTGAGTTGGGCAAGTTCACCATTAAGAATAAAGCTTTACTGATGTTTATGACTAGAATTTATTTAAATCAAATTTTAGATATATCTGGACTCATAAAATTATTAAAGACTATTTAGATACAAAATAATTGCTACATTGAATGTTGAATTCAATAAGTATTTTTCTAGTCTTTGGGTATGAATGTACCTATTTAAATTTTTGTAGTTTTTAGATGTATATGTACTATAATAACATTGCTCTTCTTTGTGAGTTTATTACTAGTAAAAAAAATTAAATTACTCAATTAAAGAAATTTAGTCATTGATACATGAAAACTTATCTAGTATTAGTTTATGTCATTTTAAGGTGTATGCATTATATGTTGAATAGATTGTTTTGTGTTTCTTTAAAGACACCAAATATGCTTCATAGATCCTAAAACATATTTAATCCATAACTTTGAAATTATTGTGCATTTTTTGGAAATGTTTTGAAAGTTTTCAATTCATTTTGAAAAACGATGATATTTTAAATCAGTAGTAAATCCTTCTTTAATAAATCAATATACCTGTGATATAATCAATAATATTTTCAAATCTCGCAATAAGTTTTAAAATTAAACCCAAGAAACTTAAAGAGAACTCTCTTTGTCATTTTTATTTTAATCCATCCATCTCCTCATTTCAAACCTGGAATTTTTTTCATTTATTATTAGGCTTTCCTTCTGTGTTGTATATATTTTCATATCTTAATTAAACAAGTCTTAATGTACAGAAAGTTTTAAAACATAAATTAGAAGTTCAAGACTTGGCAGTCTGCTGTTCATTTTATTATTTTTATTCCCTTTGTTTCATCTTTTAATTAATCAGATTGCTCAAAGCCTCCTGATTAACGTTCAACCTCAATATTGGGATAAAAGACTAAACACACAAAATGCCAATTCACCAAATTATGAGGGACTTCATTTGTATCATTGGTGCAGTTACATCTAGAGACTAATTGGGACAATCATGCAGAACCATTGACCTTCAGTTTCTTGTACTTATCTCTTGCATCTCTTTCTAGGTCAGTGCTTGTTGATGACGTTTCCTACAGCACCATGGTTTTAGAGACAGCCAGCCATATTATTATTTTTGCCTTAGTCAAAGAACTGATATGAGGGCATCAGTTATTTAGACGTGGGTCTGACAACTTACAATGAGGATGGAGGGTCCAAATTTTTGTTTAGTCAACAAAACATGCTATCATTTTCTTTATCTTGTCAATTTCATTGTATGTTATTAGTCAAACAAAGAAGTATATTTATTTGGTAAATGTGGTCTATGACATTGTAAATCTCTGAATTGAAAGGTTCTTAGTTTTCTCTGAGTAGCAATTGATGCGTTCAACTGTTCCTGTAGAACTATTGAGTTCTTTTGAGTCCTATAGGAAAATTAAATGCATATAAAAAACTATGAGAGGCTTTGAATCAATATTTTTTTTTTTGTAAAAATGCCCTGGTTTCTGGCAGGGCATAAAGGCACATGATTTTAATCCCAGTATCAGAGAAAGAGACAGGTAGATCTCAGTGATTATATTGCATAGTGAATTCTAGGCCAACTAATGCTACATAATACACTCCTGTACATCCGTGGGACACTAATTAATGAAGAGATTCTGAGAATAAAACCATGTACCAATCTTCAAAAAATTCATTTAAGCCCTCTTTATGGTCACTAATGAGAGGTGGTAATTTCTGTAGAGGAGAATTTCTCTGAAATTGTCTCAACTTTGTGAGCCCCATCATCATGTCCACATCTATGTAGAGAGAGATGCCCATTGCTTGTTTAGCAGTTCACTTTGGAGGCAGGATTTGGTACATGGGCATAGTCAGTTATCTGGATGTAAAGTAATTCTGAATAAGAGATTGGTGACCACCTAAGTATTTCTTTATTAGGTGTGTCACCTAGAAAACACAGATGCCTTCCATTTGTAAGTGCATGGTTCTTGCTTAAAACCCATTTCTGTGGATATTTAGTGCTTGTAATAAAGTATCTACTACAATGATTTTTAGTCTGTAAAAATATTCATTCTTAATATTTTTCCCAATCACCCATCTTTCTCTCTCATTTCCTCCTCTTTTTTCATCTTTTCATTTTCATAATCCTACTTCTGGTGTTCTGGAATTCTATGTTCTCTTACAATAGGAAAAAAGAGTTATTGTTCACTTTGGGTTCATAATCCTTCTTAAAGATTTTGTTTCATTTTATAGTACATAATGCTTTTATCAAAATAGTGCTAAAGAACAAATAGAAGGGGCTAAGAGACCAAATAAGGCATAGAGGGTGAAAAAAAGAAAAGAAAATAAAAATATTTTTAATCCTAATATTGAATAGAAATCCTTTAAAAATTAGGAAAAGGCTAGAATAGTTTACATGTTCCCTAAATATGAGAATTGTAATATATGAGTGTGCACCACTATTACACATGTATTATGGGTGCAAATTGTATTGTTATTAATTTTAAAAAGGGGTAACAAGATTAATGGTTGAATGATTTTCCTGACCTTTGCATTAAAGTGGGTTAAACCGAAACAGAGAAGTTTCCAGGAAGACAGACGAGTTAGTAAGTCCAGGATGTTGAATGGAGAGAATGAGAGGAGGTTCACATTCATTCTGTAATTTGTACTTTTCTAGTTTAAGTATTATTTACTGAAAAATTACCTTTAGAAATAACTTCCCTTTATTCCTTGTGAAAAATTTGCAGGTGTTTATTTTTAATTAGGCCTCTTTGTCATAACTTGTATTAAATACAACTCTTGCAAAAGTGGCTAGAATTAATGAATGTTATTTTTCCCTTGTAAAAATTGTTGTTATTTAAGCTCTTGTTTCGGGAAATTAACAAAGCCTATTTACAGGCTCTTTGGGGTTAAGTGTTTAAACATTGCTGAAGGGCTTCCTTGAGAACATAAATCATCAATTTGATTCTTTTTGTGAATTTCTGTTCTTAAACTGTCATTAGATACAGACAGCAAGCAAATACTTGAAGACATGTGCAAGTCTAGAATCCCAGCACTCAAGAGACTAAGGTTCGGGGATAATGAGTTCATGGTCTAGCTGAGATACTTGGTGGGACCAGAAGGAAAGAAAATAAAGACAGCAATGTGGAAAGAATGAGTGGGAAGGAATTAAAGGGGTAGGGAAGGAAAGCAAATGAGTGGGTGTGTGACTTAACTGGATACAGTTTTTTAGAGATGCATTAAAATGGTTAACTTTAGAGTGAAGTAGTTACTTCCTTTAGGTGAATAATGCTGAGAAACATTTATTTTGAGTTCATTGATTCCCTTGGTACTTAAAGTTCTCTGGAAAATGCCAGCCCATGCAATGCCCCAAAGGACATATTGTTCTGTGATTGATAACTTTTATTTTTGCCTATGTAGTCAGGAAGTACTTCTAGAAATTTCTATACATAGCATATGAACAAAGAAATAACTTCTTTTGGTTCTTTCAATTCATCATTGATTTCAATTTCAGTATCAAAACCTGAAATATTCTTTTCTGGCACTAATTTCAAGTTGTGCCTATTAACACTTCAGTCCAAGCAAATGTTATGTTTCTCAAGATCGTTGAGTATAAGTTAGTCTGTCATGACATTCAGATCCCTCATCCACATGTGGATTGATTTAAATGGCCATGGGACTGACTGACTGACATTTATATAGCATGTAATGATTCTAAATAGAGTCCATGCATTCCTTTAAGAATAAGACCACATGCTAGAAACATGTGTATCTCTTTCTCCCTCACTTTTTCCTTAAAAAGAAATTGCACATCTTTAGTCATGAACACTTTAGCCACTAAGTGTAATTCATGTCTGTTAATTTTATTTCCCCAATTCTGAGGTTCAGAAGCCCAAGTAGCCTACCCCAATCCCATATCTCTAGGATCTCAATGAGGGTGGGTTAAAACTGGTAATTAATTGCCTTTGTGTCTGGTAGATTCTCTGTCTCTCTCTCTCTCTCTCTCTCTCTCTCTCTCTCTCTCTCTCTCTCTCTCTGAGTGTGTGTATTGGATAGCAAGACAGAGAGAAGTGAAAATGCATGTTCATGTCAGAGGGCAAGTGGTATATAGGTACTGAATTGATGTAATGAGGCTTGAAGGTACTGAAATATTTTATTACCATGATTGAATTTATATTTTTATCTAAGTGTACTGGTGCTGGTAGAGACTAGAAGAGGGTGGTGGGATCTCTGGTACAAATCTACCTGTTTTCCTTTAGAAGACAGCAAGCGAGGTCAGCCTGGTCTACAGCGCGAGTTCCAGGACATCCAGGACTATTACACAGAGAAACCCTGTCTCAACAAACTACTAAAAAAAAAAAGAGGTGCTGTTTTAATCATGTGTGCATGTGTGTAAAAGAGAAAGAGAGCGATTCAGACAGAGACACAAAGACACAGCAGAGACAGGCTAGGGATAGAACTCAGCGAATTACGCAGGTCCAGTAAACTCTTTCCACTGAGCCATAAACCCAGTCAAATGTGTTATTTTAGATGTGGTGTCCAGGAAAGCCCAGGGTAGAGGGAATGCCATAGAAGCAGAACCGTGATGGAGACGAGGGAGTGAGCTGTGTCACTGTCTTAGGCAAGAGAGTAGTCAGTACAACATGTCTACACGCTTAAAGATCACCAAAAAAGACAGTATTGCCAGAACACAGTGAACAAGACAGTAATGAGAGATCTAAGACGGGCGGTGAGAATTGTACTACTTAGTTTTTGTCAGCTTGACACAAGAAAAGAGTCACCTGGAAACGGGGAGCTTCAGCTGAGGATTTGCCCTTATCAGACTGGCGTGTGGGCATATATGTGGGCATTTTCTTGGTTGATGACTGATGTGGGAGAACTTAGCCCACTGTGGATGGTGCCACCCTGGGCAGGTGGTCCTGGGGTGTATAAGAGAGCAGGCAGAGCAAGCCATGGACAGCAAGCCAGTTTCTGTTTCAGGTCCTGCCTCCAGGTTTCTGCCCCGAGGTCCTGCTCTGACTTGAAGACTCAATAATGGACTGTTGCCTGGAAGTCTATGAGGAAATAAATCCTGTTCTCCCCAAAAAAAAAAAAAAAAAAAAAAAAAAAAAAAAGGAGACAGCAAGCACTCAATCAGGAAGACATTTCTCTGGCCCCTTGGAATTGATGTTTAATGTCCATTTCCTAGTATTTTCTTTTATGATTACTGTAATGATATAGATTGTCTTTTTAAAAATATTCCTTCCCTATTTTTAAAAGATGATAGGCTTTCATTAAAACTATTTCAATACATTTTGCACATCACATGATATGGGAAATTCTAACTAGTCAACCAAAATTATTAAAATCTTTACATTGCTTTAAACATATGTTGAATAATTATAGATGGAATTTCTGAGCTGCTTGTGTCTTTTCCATAGCTTTTATAAGTTATTAATAATATAAACTCAACCAGGCATTCTTCTTAATTCTTAAGTCCTAGAAGGACCTCACAAAGTACATCAAATAATGGGGCAAAAATGCATAAAAATAGGTCAATAAATTCACTTTGAAGATTAAAATCATCTTTTGGAGCTTGTTATTTTGTTATGTATTGCTTTAAACACAGTGTATCAGACCCTTAACTGTAGTTTTGTTTTCTGTGGTTTTTGTTGAACATGGTCAAATGTGGTTCAAAATAATACAAGGTAAAAATCCAGAAATGAACATTTTATATGTTTGGGGTTTCAGGCTGTTCTGAGTAACCTAAAGCTATCACATCTTGCTTTTTGTTCTTGAATAATCCACTGTCGAATGTACACTGTAGCATACAATGCTAGCCCATTAGCAGCATTGTTATCTGACTGACTCTTCCAGTATCACAGTATTGAGAGTTTGTTACTCTTTGTGGTTTCAAATAATCCCTTTGGACCTCAGAATGCATCTTCCAAGGATAAGGTCAGCCACCCTCATTGTATGAAAATGTTTAAATTACATGCCAGTTTTTAAGCAAAAACTGTATTTAACATTTAGTTCAAAGCATATTTATTTGAAATAGTGATTGCCTAAGTAATTACCTTGGGGCAGTTCAAGAACATTCTCCTAGTCTCCGAGAGCATGAAGGAGTGGACTAAAGGCATGTTTTTAATCCTTCTCCCAACCCCAGGAAGAATGTATTGAGACCATTTTTTCACACATGAAGTAAAATACAGGAGACTATAGTTAACTGCTCACCTCCTATGTCTCCCAATAACATGATTAAGTTAGATTATTTTCCTAACTGCAAAGTCTTTACTGTGAATCTATATGCTTTATTCTGTCCGTAGTGTTAACATGTTTGGGCAACTTAGAAGCTTTTTTGTCTCTCATGGAAGAGTCTGTGCAACAACATGATTCTTGGTCTTTTTTTTTCTGCATAAGCCATGCACATGACAGAAATAACAGTATTTTAAAGGGGAGTAAATTGATCTAGGCACTTCATGTCTTTGTTTAGATTGTTTCATCAAACTCTGTAGTTTATTGAAAAATATGCAACTTTGACTGGAAAGTGAGTTTTATATTACTCTTAATTTCTTTGTGTGCTATTTCAGGAGAGTATGTATTGTTTAATTCAAGAAACAGATTCTAATTCATAGGGGAAAAATGGCTTCCTTTTGTTGCCTTAATGCAATGTATCTTTCCCCATAAACTCAAGGTTGTACTTAAACATTTTCAAAACAGAGATAATATATATTTATATTACTTCATACATATAATGCATACAATTCAGAACTTTACTAAAGGCTTAGTACATTAGATTTTACACATAAGCCCCTTTGAAAACTACCATATCTCTGCAAGCAGGCAGACACGAATTTACTGGGCACATAGAGGAGTGTGAACTTGAGCCTTGGAATCTTCTGAGAAGTTTGGGTAGTTATGGAATGAAAGCACATAAGGACAGACTGTGCAATTAGTAGGCAATAGTAGAAAAAATGTCCATAAATATGCTACCAAAGAAATCTGTTTTATAATGAACTTGAGAGACTCTATAGTTTAAATCAGACTGGGTGAACATGGAATCTTTTACTACAATCTTAGATCACCTGTAGAAGATAAGCCTTCCATATAGAAACTGTAGTTATAAATTGATGTCTTTTAAAATTGACATTTGTTAGAATAAAAAGAAAAACCTCTAGCAAGTGGATGAATCCAATTAAAGAGCAAAGTTAACAGGAAACACCTCATGACTGTAAACAAAGACCTAATAAAGTAAAATAAATACTTTAGCACACTGAGATTGAAACAAATATAGTCTCTATATAGAACATCATTCCTAATGGGAACTTGATTTTAAAATAAGCAATAGACATAGGGAAATAATTAAAATGGAGAAAGGCCTTATGTAAAAAAATATCTCAGAAGTGAGTTTATGTGCATAGTCCCACTATATAAACATGAAGTGTGTATAAATAACATGTAAGTAGACAAACCCTAGTTTTGGTTGTTTATATGAAACAGATAATTTTGTGATTACATTTCTTATTCTGTGTCATTTACAACATTTTTTCTTACTGTTGTTGGACAACAAGCCCAGACAATTTAAGAGCCTGCAGATGCCATAATTAAACTTAGTAATCAGTGTAGAAATCAACATATAAATAACAGGAAAACATAAAGGTCACAAAAATGGCACAGCATCAACATGCAATCCTGCTTGCTTTTAATAAAACAAAAAAGTGCCTTTTGCTGTTCAAAGCATGCCATTCTTTGCATATGTTCAAATGAAATATGAAAAAAAGAAAATTCTCTCCAAATGATTAGTGCAACATTTTGCAGGGGACATATGGATACTCTTAAATTTTGATGGGGGAAGGGAAATTTACCTGGAATCAATTAAGGGAAATTTGGCAAAATGGAAGTGAAATATTCATTTACTCTGGTTTTTTTTTAATTGTATTTGTTTCAGGCTTTAAACCCACAAATAAAATGTCAGTGATTTCCATCAATAGGAATTCGTTGCATTCAACTAATACCACAGTAAAAGACATGCCCTTGGTTTAGGAACTGAGTTTTGAGTATGCAGTTCAGAGTGTGTTGAGAAACAGTTCAGGACAGACATCTTCTCTCCCCGAAATGTACTTATAATCTCACTGGGTGAAGCTGCCCCCCACGATTGTACTTTGTAATTCATCCCCCAGAACTGCTTGCTGACCACCTGTCACACAGAGCTGGGAGGATTTGTCAGCACACCGTTGCTTCACCAGTGGCGTTTCATATGTCAGAGGGCTCATTTTGTTATTATGGTATCTCAGGTCAGAGAGGTCACAGTGTTGTGATAGATATGACTAAGGAATAAAAAACAGGTGAATGATGAACGTGTTAGCACATGTATGTTGTACAGATGTTTGCTGACTTTGAGATTTTTCTTCTTGATTACAAGAGACTGTCAAGTTTATTCATTTCATGGAAACAATAGAACCTTACAGTTTCTTCTGTAGGATGTAGTTAAGTTGTATCAACAAATGGAGATGTGTTTGTTTTACCAAACGTTTAAATTACCACAATAATATTTATTTCTTTATAGTCTATTTTTGTGTAAGCCTTACAGAGAAGTTAAGTCTTTCAAGTGATTATGAAGTAGTGTTCTTTTTTAGGTCAAAGTTAACCTCGAAGGTTATACAATCAGAATTATAATTATCCAGTTTAGCATAAGTCTTAATTATAAATGTAGATGCAAATATCATGGTAAATAGTTTGCGCTTCTGAAACTTTTCCATTTTATCAAGTCTGCCTGTAAAGTGAAGACTCGCAGTCCATTTTCTATAGGAAAGGAAGACAATGGTAACACTGGAATGTAGGAAATACAATTTAATGGTTCAGAAGTCAGCAAACATATTTCAAGGATGAAATTCAGCAAAACACTTACTGTCTTGACTTTTACATAAAGCTTCCTAGCTTTCAGGTGCCAAGAATGACAAAAGCTAGATTTTTAAAGCAATGAGGGATTCTTCCAGAACCTCTAATGCAGTTTGTGTAATGTGGTGTGGTAGTGGCTATGGTGGTGGTAATGGTGTGTGTCTCTGTGTGAGCTTATCTCTGTGTGTTATATGCACATGTGCATGGGTGTGGTAGCCATGGCTCATATGGTTTACCTTGATTGTTCTAAACATTAAAAAGTTCCTTTTTATTAATTCTTTGAGAACCTAATTACTATAATTTGCTCATATTCACTTCTTCAATCCCAACACCTAGAGCTACCTCGCCTCCCTAGCTACCTAACATCATGTCCTATTTTATTTATTTGTTTATGTATAAATTAATCAAGTGCAGTTTGTGTTGTCTAACTATTCTTGGTTGTGCAGTCTCTCCTTGAAGGCAGTGTGTGGAGGGAACTCCTTCAGCCAGGCTATTATGGAGCTTTTTGCTGCATCAGCAGTGTATCTACCAGGGGTCATGCCATTAAGGAAACAAGTGAAAACAAGCCAAATCAAACAAAAACAAATACTATTATCCAGAAGCTATCATCATCCAAGAGCTCTTCAAATAGGGTGAGGCACCATGCCTATCTTCCAGTATGGGATTGTCTTTGTCTTAACTTAGCCAGGTCAGTTGAATGCTCTCACACTTGCGTTCAGTTCATATGTTCAATTCCCATGTTTCTAGATGGGACTATTTCCTTGACGTCATCTACCATGTCTAGTTATTCAAATACTTCTGCCCCTTTCTCTTTAAAGACTACTGGGCCCTAATGGGTAGACTATGGTATTATAAATAAGGAAAGGTGAGTAATAAACCAAGAAGTATTAAATGAGTAGGAGACAGAAGGGTAGAGGAAGGGATATGGGGAAGAATAGCTAATACCAAAGACCTTCTGCAAAATCCATATGGTCACTTACTTCTGTAGAGGCTTACCGATATATACATGTCCACAATGTTAAGTCCACAATGTTTTGGATTCTGTGTGAATTCACGCTAACAACTCACAAAAAAGGCAAATCCATGTGTGGTGCTGAAGATCTGTGCTCCATTCCTCAATGATTTTGTGGCAAGCAAAAGTTGGATCATCTCTCGATCCTGTTCATGATTTGAAGCAATGGTTGATATGAAGTTATCGGAAACAATTCTTTTGGTGGATTAATGGATTTATTAGTAGACTGGTCAACAATTTTCTGAAGTAAATCACTGTTTACTAGTTTTCCCTTTTCATTCAGAGTACATTTTTTACCTTATTCATATCCTTTTATAATCAAATGTACTCAAGTCTACCCAGTATCTGACAGATTTTTCTGTTGCAAATGTGGTTTTTATGTCAAGACGGACCATGAGAGTAGCATTATATCCCTGTAGTGCAGTTAATCATGAACCAGTCAGCGTTCCTCAGTTGATCTTGTAGAATTAGGGGGAATTCAAAAGAACGATTATCATGTGCAAACAAAGAGCTTAGACATTTCAGTACCAGCCTAAGTTCTCCCCATCACTCCTGCAGCGTTGACTTTTTGTATCCCGAGTTAATTCAGGTGAAACATGAGGTAATTAGGGCTAATCCTCATGCCCCCCTGCTGGCCTGTTGCCTCCTAGGCCACTGCTAAACCAAACTATTTTCATAGGTTCAGAAAACAAATCAGCTTTTCAAGAAAAGATTCATGAATATTTCACCTATATTCCTAATCCTTCATGACTCTTACTATTTCTTTTAAACAGGATCTTCATGTAAAACAAACACATTTTCATCAACTTCTTGTGTTTCAGTTAAAAATAAAAACATGAGTTTACTTTAATATACAATTGACCATGGACAGCATAATGGGGTTTACAGTTGCTCACTTCATAACAAATCAAATGTAATTTGTAGTATTGTAAATTGTCAAATTTCAATGTTTTAGAAAGCATTGCCCCTCATAAGAACTCTGCATTCATTATATGGATTTGTCAATGGATTATGAGTTTATAATTGTCCAATAGTGATTGAAAGGAGGGATAAAGGTAAAAAACCAAATGTTCCCCAAATCTTTTTCACTGTTTTATATGTGAGGTCTATTTCCGAATCTACACTGCAATCGATGTCTCTGTTATGTAAATGACTTGTTAGATTTTAGATTTAGAGTAGATGCATCTAGGAATGTTCTGTTTGGTTATACGTGTGTGTGTGTGTGTGTGTGTGTGTGTGTGTGTGTGTGTGTGTACTATTTTGTTTTGTTTTGTTTTTTATTTTGGCTTCCGGAATGACACAAAAGACTCATACTAGTTGCTATCCTTGGTAGGGTTACTTTAAATTGAGTGAAAGTCATGTGATCCTTATAGAAACCATTTCTTTCTAATTTACTAACAAGCACAGAATTGGTCTCCTGTCCAAGAACCATTTTATTAGGATGTTAATATATTTTTAAATTGAGGACACTTCTTGTGAATTAATCAGTCAATTGCAGGTGTGTAGTCTTGTCATTTGTAAAAGAGAAAAGTGAGAATTAAAACCTTGTCTATTATATTTTGAAACATCCTTTCAAGCCTATGGCCCAAACTCAGATCATTTTAACTTTAAGCTTTGGCTTGTTTTCTACTGACGACAATTTTCATCTCTATTCTATTTAGCCTACAAATTTCTTATTTCCCATCTCCATAAAAAAAAAATGTTTAGAAAACAAAATGTTAATGCTTGCATCTCTTAGGTATACAGACATATATTGTATTATATATTTTATTGGGTATAAAATTGCTTTTACTTAGTAAACCACTGAAGATGATAGAAAGATTAAAAGTAAACTCATTGTTGCTCATATTTTCTTCTGTCTAAGAAGCTGAAGTCCTTGATATTTATCAAGATGCACACGTGGCCAAATCAAATCTGTCATCTCACAGTCAACTGGAATATCTTCAAATGTCTGAGTCTTTGGATAATGAGAGAAAAGATCATTTTTTTATTCTGAAGGCTTAAAAAGTGAAAGAAAATCTAGGGTTGTATTGTTTGTGTTTAGTTAGAGAATTTGGGTCAGTTTCTCAGAATGAAAATAGGGCTTTTCTCCTGTAAAATTGCAAGGAGAACATTTGCACCCTGGCATTTAGAAATATATCAGATGAGATTTTCTATTGATCTCAGCGGCAGGGACCAGTGCCCCACGAGAATAAATGAGCCGCCTTTATGAGGCTCCCTGTCATGAAGGATTTAGCTGTTTCATTTGCAGATTCCTGTAAATGTTCACCAGATTCATGACCAGTAATTTTCACAGGAGAAAGACTGGACCATGAGTAAGCAAATAACTCTGCGCCATTAATGGGCTCAAGTAGCATTAAAAATGCCCTGGCAGCTCAATTGATTTGTATAAAGCTATGGAGTTCACTCCAATGTGTCTGTAGTTAATACCTCCAATTCTTAGGCCAAGGGGATGATCAGAGTGAATACCAAGAAATAAACACAAGTTCTCAAGCACTGCTTTTCACGAGGAAACTTTCTTTTGCTTAGATTGAGCTCAAGTCCAGCGGTGTTCACATTTAAGAAGCACCCAATCAGTAAAATAGAAACAGTGCTGCTATTTAGGTTAGCATCTGCCAATGTCCACTTCCTCAGCTCGGTTGTCTTCTAGACCATCAGTACATTGCATGCAATAACTAATTTACATACCCTTTTGAAGGGTTAACTGATCACTTTAAACATTAAGTATCAACTAGTATTGAATTGACTTTTTGAGTTAAGAACTATATGAAGAATTCTTCATAATTACTTGAGAACTGACAGGTCTGTACATTTGTTGGTGTAATATGTTTCTTTGAATTCAAGTTTTTCATATACATGGTAATATTTAAAATATTATTCTTACTATAAGACTTCTATGACCACAATTGTTCATATTATAATTTTAGGACTGTCTATTTGAAATATTGAGGTGATAAACATTGTCATAACATCCAGACAGGATTCCCATTTAGAACAGGAGAATTATGACTCACATAGAACTTTCTAAGTAAGGTCTTAACAGACTTTCCAAACACTGTTTTTAGTCCTTCGGCAAAAGTGAGGCCAGCAAAGCCAAAGTGAGCCATTACATACATCCCTACAGAAGGACCAAGGAGTCGCTGCCAGGTACAGCAAATTCTAGCTGCAGGTGATGCCTAGAGTTCTCCGAGGAAAATAACTTGTAGGAGACTTCAAGATGAGCTCCAAGCATCATAGAATGTGGTTATGAATTATATGCCATAAAGTCTCACGCCATATGACTTTATTTTGAAACATCTACAAAAGAGACTAAGATGCAAGGGTTCTCCCACCCTTCAGCCACTGAAAAAGAACCCCAGTTTGAACAGGGCCACCTCATGATTAACACATCTAATAGGCTGCCTCCTTGAACACAGCGTATGGGAACTCAACCGAGGAGAATTCGTTCATGGAACACCCAAGCCCTAGGCAACTCTGTGGAACCAGGCACAGGGTTCTCTGAGTTAAAGATCTGAAAGACTTTACTAAGTGCTGTAGAGCTCTATCCTGCCAGGACGGATCCCTAAAATGTTTTCCTAATATGTTTCCTGGAGCTCTCGGCTTACTGTGAAGTCAGCCCACACATCCTGTTTTATAGTGACAGTGTGTGTCTGCCCTAGGGCACTGGACTACTAACTGTGTCCCTGTCCCACCCTAACTAATGGCTTTTAGCATTTGGGATGAGTCAAAGCAGTGGATTTGCTCAACTCCATCCATTTATTCTTTTGAAAATAGCTATTGAACACAGACTTTGAGCCTGGCACTTTTTGGACCCTGGAGATTCAGAAGAGAACAAAAGATACTAAAATATCCCATGAAGCTTCCTTCCTGAAAACGGATTCAGAAAACAAACTCTGATTAATCTAGTAATAAAGTATTATAGCAAGAGAAAACATATAAAATGGGAATAAAAGCATATGTGTGGGTAGTTAGAGATTATAAAGAGCACAAGTGTGTGTGTGTGTTCGCTTGTGTGTGCATACATGTGTGTGAGAGAGAGATTAACTTTTGTCACTAAGGAAGGCCCTCTTTAAAAGATGAAAATTGAGGATTAAAATCAAATACTTAACTAGCTATTTGGTAGTTAATGTGAGGGTGGAAAAGGACAACGTTCGGGACAATGGGAAAATGAGTATAAAGGAGGCCAAGTTGGGAAGAATCAGGAATTGAATGTGGATGGAATAGTGTGTGTGAACAAGACTCAGGCATAGGATGAGGCAAGGTAAGAAGAGTGGGTGGAGGGCAGGCCTTGTGTCCATGTGGCATATATCTCTAGGCAGAGTGAAATAGGAATCCAGTGGGAGATCGTGAAGGAGAAGATCTGCTGTACTAAAGTGCTCTTGCTATTTGGTGATTGCTTCTAAAATGATGAGAAGACCAAGCAAAAGGGAACGGGTTTATTTGATCATGAGGCAGCAGAGGTGGGAGGAACTCCCTAGGACCTGGTGTATTTTAAAATTAGTGTCATCTGCTTTGGATCATTTTATGTGAGATTAAGATGGAAGGAATAGAATCATGGGAAACTCAATAGTTTTGGTCTAACTGGAAATAAAATGTTCATTATATAGTTGACATTAAGAGACTGTGAAAGGTGTCAGATACTTTGACTAAGTCAAGTGTGAAGTTTTCATTTAATGTTTCACAGTATTGATGGTGGTAGAGTATATGAGTCCCAGGAAGAGCTTTGCCAGTTTAATCTAAAAGTGTAGGCTATGTGTAGTGAACTTGTGAGATTTGATGAGAGCACCAGCAGATACATGGAGGAAGACAACATCTTAAAGTGATTTCATTAAAACTACGAAACCCTAGCAAAGACTGCCAGAAAAAAAAATGGAAGAAAGGTATTGCTTTGTAGGCCAAGTGCAGTATATATTTACAGCCCGTTTCAGCAGATGCTACCAATAGGAGTTGACCATTGGAAACAGTAATTTGGAGACCTCTGGACTCTGTTATGAAGGCAATTTTGTTGGAGTAGAAAAGGGGAAGTCTTTATTACCCAAAGTTCAAGAGAAAATAGAAAGGAGAAATTAGAGATAGCAAGTAATAATGCTGTTTCTAGTTTCCTGTAAGCCAGAAAAGAAATAGAGATTATCCGGAAAGGAATATGAGGGCAATAAAGTGAGTTTGGGTTTTGGCTGAAATGGGGTACATAAAAACCTGCCAATATGCTTATGGGACTCACCTAAGACATAGGAGAAAGGGGAAAATGGCTACATCCAAGTGCTTGGGTTGATGAGTGAAGATTACAGCCAGACCCAGGATGACAGTGAGGTGCACAAAAGGAGATCATTGCATGAGAGGATATAGACCTTGAGCTGTGAGGAAGAGGAAGATGCTCACATGTCTTTGGCCTTCATCATATGCAACTCACAATGTGTTTGATTTATTTTCACATTCACATATTTCACCTTCTAAATAGAAACACTAGCTTTCATTGTTTAGTAGAACAGTGAAATGTGCTGAAAAGGAACAGATTTCCAGACAGTGTTGAGGTCTCAGTTAATCTTTTACATGTGGCTCCTTTTATAACCAGTTTGTACAAATAAAGAATCCCTTCTCCAGTTTGATTTAATTGAACAAAGGAGATGCGCTTGATCATGAACACGAAGACCCCACCCTTGCCTTTCAGGGAGCTGTCGATCTGGTGGAGCAAGCTCAGAAGTACATTCTAGTTTCTAGGTAAGATCAAAACTGGTCATCTCGTCTGCAGTCTTCCAAAGGGAGAGACAATTTAGCGCAGAGGCCATCTAGGAATTCTCAAGACATGTGTTCTGCATTACTGTAATTAGTGTCAGATGTTTGAATGTGCTGATTTAGAGAAACAAACGGTGTTGTAGGGGAGTGAAGAATGGATGTTCAGTGTTGCCTTAGAGGAGTGAGAGACAAAGCTAAGACTTCAAAACAGCTGCAAGCAAACAAGAGGAAGGATCTAAGTCTGGGCGGGTACATGAGAGTCTTTACTGAGTGATGATTATCAAAGCAACATAGACAGTGTCCTATCAATGTTAAGGGGAGCATAATTATGTATATATTTTACAAAGAGCAATCTGACTGGTGTCTTAAGATACTAGCCAAGAACTATTGGCTTTCCTGTGCCAGTGAATGGCAAAGTCAAGTCAGAATGTGCCAAGAGCAGTAACTCTCAACAGTAGAGATTGATCCTAACATTCCTGTTTAGGAGAGGGAAATAGGATTTTGATAGTCATTGGAGAACATATGAAAATGTAGCCATCCTTATAAGCATCCTGCAGTTCTGTTCATGGTAAAAGGTACACATTAATATCATTTGTTTAGATGCTGATGCGCAAGGTGAATAGTGTTGGCTAGGAGGGAGCAAACATAATGACCTGGCTATGTGCATGTTCAGGGCGAAGTCAGATGAGGCTGCTGGGAAATCTGGGATTTGTTTCCTTGGCATCTTCCAATTCTTTTAAGGGACAAGTAGTTTATCACCTCAACCTAAAAGAGGCAGAAGAAAATAGAAAATTGGGAGTATTAAGTGTAATTTAAATGGCACAAACGATGTTGATTTCTAAGAGACAATATTTGTACATAGTAAAATACTTAGTAAAACCGTGTGTTCTCCATCCCTGAAGTGCTAGGAAACATTATTTTTTTTTTCAAAGTAGTTCTTCGGGGTGTGAGTTATAAGAAAGTCTTTATTTGTTTCTTTTCTTTGTTTGTTTGTTTTTCTTCTTGCATACATGGTCCATTAAATTAATTTCTTGACAAAGAAAAAAACTATCCAAAATTGGAGAGAATTGATTTGATGAAACTGATGATGTGATGTGCTATGGAGACATGGGTTGACACTCTTGAAGACACTCTTTTCATACATATTTCATACAAAAATGTCCACTTGAAGACATTTTGTGGTGCAATTTTATGATATGGAAGAACTTCAATAACCCACACATAGTAAACGCACCCAGATCCCTATTATACTAAGTTATTAATTAAACACCAATGTCGTCACTCTCATTTGACCTATTTATTTCTTCCATTCTGGTGTATCAAGATATTATAGACCTTACACAATTAGTGAATTAACACTTTCAGGAACTAAAAGGAAATTCAGAGGAAATCAAGGAAGCCTGACTGAGGCTGGCACCTCACAGGCAGAGGAACATAGAGAGCTGCTCATGGAGACAGAATGCAGGTGGAAGAAAGGAACAAAGGGAGCTCTGTTTGATGGGACTGTCATTTAAAAAAAAACAACAAGGTTAATCTGGGTAGCTGTCAATAGAAATGGACCCCTCTACTAAGTCTGTAATTTCTTATGGAAGGATCGGGAAGGTAACCCCATGTCTACTCATTAAAAAAAAAAAAAATCTTACTGATGTTTTATCTATAATGAAAGAGAAATTAACGTGCCCAAAATAATCAATTTATATTCATGCTTTCAAGAAAATTCTACTATAAATATCTTGAGACATATGTTGTCAGTTTACAGAAATACACTGGACTATCTGATAGAATATTGTTAATAATAGGTATTCTGTATAGAACACAGAAAATCATTTTATCTGCATGTACCATTTAATATTTACCTTAGTAGAAATACATGCATGTTCTTGGTAGAGATAAGAAAAATAAGGCTTGGCCGGGCGGTGGTGGCGCACGCCTGTAATCCCAGCACTCAGGAGGCAGAGGCAGGCGGATCTTTGTGAGTTCGAGACCAGCCTGGTCTACAGAGCTAGTTCCAGGACAGGCTCCAAAAACCACAGAGAAACCCTGTCTCGAAAAAAACCAAAAAAAAAAAAAAAAAAAAAAAATAAGGCTTAAAGATGTCAATGTATTCTAGTATCTGCATATTTCCATGTGATAAGCAGAGTTATTACAAGATCAATAGAACATAGGATCATGCCTTTCTATAAGTATTAAAGGAAATACATAGGCATAAATAGGAAAATTATGGTATGGCATGATATATGGAAAATTGACCTCAAATTTTCAAACACTTTAATGATCTGTATTTTACCCCTGCTTTTTGCAGCAAAATTGTGCAGTAGAAAAATGTTATGTGATTATTGAATATGTCAATAAAAATAAAAGATACATTTATGTAACTTTGAACACTGGAGATTGATACTTTCTTCAAAAAAGTACAATTTACTACAAAGTGCTATTATGCATATGGATATTTGTTTAAAAGCAAGAATACCCGAATAACTTCTATAAAGTGACCCTGAGATTGGGTGTAGGAATATTTTTAAAAAATAGGATAATGGTATCCAAATCCCATTCTCTCTCTCTCTCTCTCTCTCTCTCTCTCTCTCTCTCTCTCTCTCTGTGTGTGTGTGTGTGTGTGTGTGTGCGTGCACTTGCGCGCGTGGGCACATGCCATGATATGCATGTAGAGATCAGAGGACAGTTTGCAGTTTGCAGAAGTTAGCTCACTCGTACCATGCCGTCCCTGGGTATTGAATTCAGGTCCTTGGATTTGGTTACAAAAGCATTCAACCCAATAAATCATCTTGCCAGGCCTACCAAACCCATACCTTGTGAGAACATATCTTGGGAAATATGTGAGTTGCTTTATCTTTCAAACAGGATGTTAGATTGTTCTACAATAGTAAACATCCAACAATCTTTGATTTAGGTTTAAATAACATTCTTCTCTCCCAATCTTTCCCTTGCACTTTGACTTTGCATAAAATGACTGTATTAAAAGAAAAGATCAGAAAATGAATGTGTGACTTTATAGTAGTACCATATATTCCCACTCCAAAGAGATTTTGTATTTGTAAATAGTTGCTTGAATTATATATAGTTACAGACCACTTTGTTCTTAATCAAATATGTATGTTTGGGAAAGTCATCATCAACTGGTAAATTGTTGGTAATAAACCTGAATGTATTTATCTATATACTATGTATTCTTGGGTCTCATAAAATAATAAAATGATAAAGTAGACTTTGTGCTGTCTCCTTCTATTCAAAAGGAAGCTTGTTTTCATATTTAGTGGGTCTGGCTTTACCAACTGGGCCAAATTTCCCGGGCATTTATCCTTCTGGGAGTGATAGCTCTCTTTGCTTCCCACTTAGCAGGTGTACAACTGGGAAACGTTCAACAGAATGAAAGCCACCTGCTCCTCTAATGATTTCAGCCAAGCAGACATGACTGAAGCCTTACAAAATGTGGGGTCTGTCACTCTGATTCAGTTTCTTAAAGGGAATCAAACTTGTCATACATTCATAGGAAAAAATATACGCCAACGTTACCCCTGTGGTGTCTGAAGTTCCTTAGGTGACCGGGTCTCTGGAATTGGATATAGACAGTTCTGAGACAAAAATGAAAAAAATAAAACATCCTAGAATATTTTTTATCACATGCTCAGTGGTGGAACTTTCTAAGATGAGCTCACTCAGGCATATTTTTTTTCTACATTGACAATTTGCTGTAACGTGTGATTATATATTCTAGCAACCCTACTAATTATACATTCAATTCTACAACAGTTTCCAGCTCATCCATTTCCTCAGCTCATTCTGGCTGTAACCCTTTAAAGTTGTTTGAAGTCGGGACTGAGTAAAATGTTAGAAAGAGATAACACTGGAAAAATCACATTGAGAGGGCAGGATAGCTTTTGGCTTTTTTTTTCAAAGATGTTCTGAACTCTCAGTAATTATTTAATTTTTGAAATACAATCATTTATGCATGGAAAGTCTCTACAAATGTTTTCAAAGAGTCAGTTTTGAAAGTAATCTATGAACAGCTAGTTTTAAAAAGTATTTTGATACATTTGAATTTGATTTGAGTAACTGATTATTCTACCAACCACTACTTCCTGAGAAGTACCCAGAGAAGTGATTTTTCCTACTGCTTGACCAATCAGACTATCTGTAGCTTGTTATTTATTACTATAGAGGCCTTGATGGACAAAATTCTTGAGCCAGGGACCACTCTCAATGAACCAAACACTGTTAAAGTCCCCATAGAAAGAATTTAACTTAAGTAGATTAAAAGGCAACACAGATGAATTACAAAGACAATAATGCATGAATAGGAATTAGTAATTCACTGATTCTCTTATTTTCAAACCATAGAATGATTTTTTTTAAGTGTGGAAGCAAGTAGACAGTCCTTAAGTAATTGAGTTTAAAAAATAAAGCTTGCCGTTCAAAAATGCAATCTCCCACAATGGAATGTAATTAACTTGACTCCTTTAATTTGAAGTTCATCAAAACTTATTCAAATGAATTAGAAATAATATGAAAAATTTGATTCATGTGCTGATGTGCATTTTTACACTAATGGGCTATCTGCTTTATTCTCTTCTTGTAAGTTTGAGTGCTGAGGCAGCACCACAGAAAATGCCAACATTGGCATATTAGTCATGAGGCCATCCACCTAATTACAGTGTCAGTGTGACTGCATAAGCAGCTCCAGAGTTCATGGTGCTGGTACCTGAATGAGAAAATCAAGTCAGTATAGAAGGAAAAAAAAACCACAACTGGATTTGTTGACATTTTTCATGTTTAATTTCCCTTCATTTTCTTTATCTTATATGCCTACATTATCGGATGTATTTTGCAGCCCAAAGAACCTCCTTCAGTACAAACATCAAGAAGCCTTATAGATACCATGTCACTTTCTGCACTACATAATAATATAGTTTGGTTATCTTTGCTCTCCACGGTGCTCTGAGCACACATTCTTACAAAGAGTGACCATCCGATACACATTTTGAAAAGCATATCTTTCCCATGCCCTCTTGATATGTAAGGATGTCTGTGGGACCATTTTTTTTTTCACTGTTGCAGTTTTAGAATATAGGAACAATTCAATGATAGGAAACCAAAGAATTATGTAAAAAGAACTGCATTCTAATCATGGATTTTTAAAGTTATTATCTAAGTATTTTGCTTAAAAACAAAATTAATGTATCTCTTTACATTTAATGATCTCTCATAGCCAGTGTCCTATCTTCATTGCTTATCACAGCACCATTGCCTGAATGGATGCAAGAATTTGCACCTAGTTTTTATGGATGTGTCAGACTGTGTTTATATAATTATATGACTTTTTATAAAGGCATAGAATGCTTAGGAAATAATGTACCCTCATTGTGTGCATACTCAAATACCTTTGAATAAAGCACTTTGCTGGGGCTCTGAGATATTCTATAGTACCAAGAAGCAATCATTTGGTCTTTTATGTAAATTATTATTTCTCATTATTTACCAATTCCCAATTGGCCCATATACAGTGTTAGCATATTCTCCATGGCAGTCAAGGTTATAGAGCCTAGGAGTTAAATGCTCTTATAAGGAAGATTTTTTTAGATTAGAAGCAATATATTTCTATGCAGATATAAATAACTACTATTTGAATTCTCACTACTTATTAGACACAACACACTGAAGTATATAATGACTATGTAAATGAAAATCTGACACTTTCAGCCAGCATATGAAGGATACATTTTCTTTTAGAAGGAATTACTATTTGAAGGCTGAAGAGATGGCTTGACAATTGTTTATGAGAACTGGCCGTCCTTCCAGAAACTTGAGTCCAGAACCATGCACCCATGTTCAATGGTTCACAGCCTCTTAAAATGCCAGCTCCAGGAAATCCTATACCATCTTATGGACTCTGGAGGCAATAGCACACATACACATAGACACATACTCACACATATTAATAAAATAAATCTTAAAATATTACTGGTCGGTCATTAAAAGGATATTCAGAAGCATTTTAAAGAAGCAAGTGTCTTATCATGTATATTTATTAAATATTAGGTATTATTAGTTCTTAGTATCTAGTCTATTAGGTGTCCTCTGGGTTCAATTTAATGCCATGTTTATATCAATAATAGGCCTTAATGTATTGAGCCTTCAAAGTAATTAAAGATATACATGTAAAATAGAGAACAAGTATAAGGTAATCTCCCATGCCTGGTCATGGCAGTGCATGCCTAAGATCTTAGTACTTGGCCGGCAGAGGCAGAAGGATAACCATAAGTTTAGGGGTACCTGGGGCTATAGCCCTGCATTCTAGGACAATTGGTGTAAGTAGTGAGGCTTTGTCTCAAATAACAAAACAAAATCAAGAAAGAGATTTTGAACTAATTTCTAACGTAGTAATATAAAAATCCACAAAATTGTCAACTTTCATAACTTTTGGTGTAATATTTAGTTTTTATTACATTTTTACTTGGAGTCTTGTATTTGTTCAAATTTATTTCTTAATTTTTATTCCTCCATTGGCTGAAATGCCCTGTCCAGATTAGTCTGAAAAGAAGACTTTCCCCTGCCCAGTCTCAGTTGGATCTCTATGTGTATTCAGGGTCTTCCTTGATATTACAGAAAGCCTCAAGGACTTTGCCACTATGTGCTCTTTACATTTAGCATTTTCACTATGTGGCCATCTTTGCTATGTGACTTGATAAACCCTTAACTCCACTCCAGTGCTTTAACGCAAATAGTTCCTCCAAGAACACACCACAACTTATTTGTGTCTTTGATGGTCAGTGGCATACTATATTTGTATCTACTGAGATTATTAGTGCAGCTGGGATATGACACGAGCTTAATAAGTGCTGAGTTAATGAATATATTAATAAGTCACTAAATTATCCTACAAGGAAGAGATCTTGGATGTTCCCACTTTGATCTCTTCATTTGGTAAATAAAGAAACAAAGACTTGGAATAATGGGTTACTGTTGCTTTGTAAATTTTGAATTATTCGCAGATAGTATAAAATATGTAAAAGCCTCTGAAGATATATGAATAACAATTGGTACAGGTATTCTATCAAATAAATAGCACATGTGTGGGGTAACTTGAATCAACAGAGATCAGACAATGCTTTGCAGAAGAATTGAATTTATATTGGACTTTGAAGGACAGACAGGGTTTGGGTAGGCACAGAAAATAAGACATGAGTGTGATAACAAGCAAGATATTGCGGGAGAAAAGCCTACACTATTCAGAGATGAGCCAACAAAGGGGATGCTAATGCATCAACAATTATGATGTTCTAGGTGCATGGCTTTAGTTATTGGACCACGAGATACATACTTTGTCTTTATGATTTTGGAGATACTTTGCATGTGGAATTATAGAGTTGATTGTTTCATCTAGGCACAACCTGACACTGTCTGGAAAGCCAGGAACCAGAGACTGGATAGCCCAGAGACCTACAGTAGAAGCAAATACAACTGGGAAAAAAAGTCAATGTTATGATTTCTAATGATATTCTGCTGAACTCATAGATTTGTGTCCAGTCCAATTGACATCAGAGAGGCTTCATCCAGTCACTGATGTAAACATATGCAGAGAGCCACAGCCAAACATTAGATAGAGTCCAGGGACGCCTGCCATCAATGGAAGGAAAGACTGTAGGAGCTAGAGGGATGAAGGACACCATAAGAAAACTCACAGAAACTGCTATCCTGGGGTCATAGGAGCTCACAGAGACTGAACCAAGAACCAGAGACCTGCATGGGACTGACCTAGGCACTCTACATATGTGCTACAGTTGTGTAGCTTGTTTCTCTTGCAAGACTTCAAACAGTGGGAGCAGGGTGTGTATCTGACTCTATTGTTGGCTTTTGAGACCCTACACCTTTTACTGGGTCGCCCTGCTCAGATTAATACATGGGGCTATAAAAAGAAAAGCAATTAAAGTATGAATAAAAAAACTCATTTTCCACAGTTTACATAGAGTAGGTTATGTTTGGAAAATCTAAGCATGTATATAAATATATTTTATCTTTTGAGAGTCCCATTTCCTTTTCCGTTTGTGAATGGAAATTTTCCAAAGTTTCCACTGGTCTAAAACCTCTAGAAATGACACAACTACATGGAATCTTTCCTGGTGAGTACATGTGAAGCATGTGGAGTATAAGGGATTGAGCTATGGCTTTACAGACAGCGGAAAAAAAAGAGTGAGGGTAATATTAAAACCTTTGGATGTCAGAGTCATTATTGCTACTCTCTGATGGAAGTATTGCCAGACTTCCTCATGTTTTCTCCTGAAAACACGGGACCATTATCAATAACCAGAGTAACTAGTATATTTTTTACCTATGATGTTCCTGGCAGGGTAGTAGGCCCTTTAAACTTTATCCAGCCCAAATATCAGAATCTTCATAAGCTGAGTACCTTTCTATATCTCTATTATAAATGAAGGTATTGATATGAGCTTTGTGAGCTTAAAGATTTGTGTACCTTCAAATACCTTAAAGGCACAGAGTTAGGACTTGAGCTCCTGTTCAGTGAAGGTCTACATTGCAAACATTTGTAGGGTGGGATGAATGGTTAGAGAGAAAAAGGATTCCCAGTCTAGAGGGTGGAAAGTCTGGCTATCACATGGAGTGGGCAGCTTGCTGGCTCTTGCTGGCGAAAGGAGAAAGAGATGAAAAAGAATAAGCCATTAATTCATAAAATGTAATTTCCTCAAGTGCAAGGCTCGCAGTTTCTGCACCTGCTCCGTTGCTGACTCATCTCACCTGAATCATTCAGTCAGCTTCATTGTGTTTGCAGAGATCGCTAATTGCCCCACTAGAACAATTTAAACTATCAATAAGGGATGCAATCAATCATTAGAGATGTGGTTAATAGGAGAAGTCATTTTGACTATTCAGCTCACATTGATCCTTCATATAAAAAGGTTAATTTTATATTCTATTTTTAAGCTTGTAGGCAGTGATAAGTCACTTCTTTTTGTAGAGTTGAGCTGAACTAGTTTTTCCTTAAAAAATAACATTTATCTTCTCATCGAATTATTGCTGTGATATCTTCTTCCAGGGACAGAAAAATATTGTGACTTATCAAGAAAGCACAAGACAAATGGTACCTTTTAGCAAAAGTCATTGCAGCAGAACTCTGAAGCAGCTGGCTTCTTCGTCATTATGGAAATACTAAGGCAGGAGGTTTCGCTCAGTCTATAAACTGCTCGCTGTGCAAACTCGACTATGTGAGCTTAGATCTGGAACCTATGTTAAAAGCTTAGCTCATTGTCCTAGCACTGGGGAGGAGGGGCCAAGAAGAGGCCAAGGACTTGCTAATCTGTGATTTCCAGATTCAGTGAGAGAATAGGTGGGGAGCAAATCTAGATGATCTGGATGTTAACCCCTGGCCTCCACAAGCACACACACACGTGCACACGCACACACACACACACACACACACACATACAAATACACACACCACCCAAATCTTCGACCCCAGTACAAGCACTTTTTATGTCTATCAATTTGAAGCACAATTGCGAAAAGCGTGTGATTTACTTTTACACGCAGTCGTTAAATGTTGGCAATAGTATAAACATTGATGATTTGTTGCATCTAACAGTAGAAGTACTTTATGTTTGAGACCTTTGTCAAAGCTCTGCTGCTAGGCTAGCTGTAATGCCCATTTGAATGAACTCTTAATAATGTCCAATGTTCATATGTCTTAATCTTGTTTATGTTTTTGCTATGGTCAGACAAAGTTACTACAGGAAGAAACTCTGGTGTCAGTAGTCTATTGCAATAGAATAAAATTGCACTATGCATATGTACATGACTTCAATAAGGTTTAAATAACCATCTTCACAGGAGTAGTGTGAAAACAATATATTGTGTCAAAACTCGTGCTGAAGAGAAAGCCAGAACCACACTACTGCATTTGATTTATTTTAGATTATATCTAAATACAATTAACATCATTCTAAAGTTATACTAGTCAAGAAAGTTTTTATCTACAAAACATTTTCTTTGTATAGTCTGTAAACATTAGAAACATCTGTTTTAGAATTATAAAATAGCATGAAGCCAAGCATCAATTCATATTCAAAGTTTGAATTTAAGTAGATCAATGACTATCCTTGAATGTGGGAAAATGGAAGGCCACAAGCCTAATCTCTCTTTTAAATTTATATTTCCTTTCATTTATTCTGGGAAGGGCTTGGGAATGCATTTATTTTATCCCCATTCCTTAGGTGTACCAGAATTTTTTATCCACTTTTTGATACACATTTTAAGTCTCAACTGTTACCCAGCTTTTCTGAAAGCCTAAAATTGTTATGAAGCAGAATGCTAATTCTCTTCCTTCAGGCTCAAATTTACGAAATTAACCACTCAGTAGATTCTACTCTGAAGCGCTCTGTGGAGACGGTGAATTACAGAGCAGAAACAGGCACAAAAGAAGAAAGCATGACAGCCTAAGGATGAACAGAGGATGAGGTTTAGAAAACATCAGCATGGACAACTGGGAGGGAAAGGGGAGCCTGAGTCACTGAGTTGGTTAGAGAAGCCTGCAACAGAAGGCCTGATGAAAGGTTTTGGAGATAGATAGGTAGCGGAGGTTTATTTCCTGTGGCAAAAATCCTTTGGAATAAAACTATGTGTTTATATATTGAGTTATTAAAGGTTTTTCTTGCTGTAAGTAGAAACTTAGTATACATATAATCATGAAATAGATTGTCCAAGTTTGAATGTTGTGTCCCTAAAATAAATACACTGAAATCCTACCCCTGAAGTTGATAGCATATTAGGGTACAGGTGGGACTTTTCTCTAGAGGTGCTTAGGGAAAGTCCTCATGAATAGAATTAGTGCCAGAGTGAACAGAGTACGACCTGGTACCCTGAGCACTTTTTCCTTTGAGAACAAGGCCAGAAGAACTGTGGATTGTATGCTTTCACTCATATGCTAGCCTCTTGTGCTGGGACTTACCAAGTCTCTGGTATTATCGAGAATAATCTCTAAATTACAATGGATGGGTACTTTCATGTATTATCTCAGATTAAGATATGTGCATATATTCATTCTTCATTTTCTAGAGCTAGTGAGTATGTCAGAATATTTCATACCTGTTTGTGTCTGTGGCCAACCTATGGTTCAGCCATGATTTTGTAAACAGAGTTGCCCCCAAACTTGCTCACTCTTTTCTTGATTAGTAAACTTCCATTCAGTTAAATCATGCTGATCTATTACAATCTTTCTCAACCTCATTTAAGTTACATTGTTTACACTGTTAACTTTTCCAGCTTCACTATCAATTCCAAATTAGAATCCTTCATCAATAAACTCACAAACACCAGAAAGGTTAGCAAGTGGCTTTGTCATCTAGTGTGTCATGGCTGCTGTATATGATGCTTTGTGTGTAAAAGATGAGGACCACTACTCCCAGTTCCATCTCAAAATTCGGTTGCAAGTGGGATAATCTGAAAAATTACTCCTGAATGATTTTGAGTGAGAATAAAAGTTAAAGAATGCTTCAGCCATTTATATTTGGGAAAAGCTTTCATAAATATATAAAATAGAAAATGGATATCAGTTCACTCATTCAGCAATATTTATGGAAGAAAAAAGTACTCGTGAAGCATATAGTTAAGCATTCTGTATGGTTCACAAGATAATTTTCTAATTAATTGTTAAAGTGACCCACAGTTGAAACATAGATGTAAATAATTATTGATTTCTGCAAAATGAAGCATCTCTCTTCAGCTTTTAGCCATGACCCCACTGTACACTCTTCCTGAAATGCTTCTCTCCTTGGATTGTGAGCCCTCCCAAGCAGAATCTGCTACATTTCCACTCGGCATTCCCAGAATCTAACTTAATGTTTGGCTCACACTGTTCAATAAATATGGGTTGAGTTAGAGTCAGCGATCTATGGTTGGCGCCATAAAAGAGAAGGCTAGGCAGTGATGAAAAGGTGCAGCCTTGTTGACTTCAGTCTTTGCCAGGCCCAGGAAAAGTGTTGACCAGCAATAAATTTGGGGAGGCTATTTTTGGATCTCCTGAAATCCCAGGGCAGACTCTCAGTCATAAGAGAGTCTAGGAGGAAGATTCAACAACACAATTATGTTTCATGACATTGGTATTTCCCTGTCTCCAGGGTGAAAAGTCTAGCACTCATGTATATATGGGACATGATAATTTCCAAACTCAAGTACACAGGGACATGGTTTCCTGGAACCAAGCATGAGGATAAAAAGACTAGAATTGAACATTTATTCAACAGTAAATACTTAGTAAAAATGAAGCAAAACCATCTCTGGTATGCTATACAATAAGCAAACTGTATATCTCTGGCATACACGTAAGCTTGAAATAATTCTGGTGGGATTTGTGTAGGGATATGCTTTCCTAATAAGTCCCATAAGAATAAAACCAAAGTGATAATTAGAAGTTAAAACTCTTCTATATTAACAACAATGCAGTTAGTTTATAGTAGATGATGATTTATATTCAGGATTTTAGATATTCTTGTATATTAAATGAGTTTTGACCAAGTAATGTAGAATATCATTTGCGAGCTGACTAAATTCATTTGCCAACAATTGTTTGAAACATGAAAAATGTCTTTTCAAGGAAGCCATGTTAAATACAGTTCCTAGCTATCCTCTCATCAATCTGCATCTTGATTTATCTCAGTAGTCAGAAGTCTACGAAAGGACTAATGAGAGAATTCAGTTTAGAGTTTGGCAAATGTGATCCACTCTTGATTTTGTAAGAAAAAGTGTTCTTGACGAATGAATTTGCTTATGTATCAGTGTGTTCATCCTTGGCTGACTTCAAATCACCATGGAAATACAAAATAAACAAACAACAAAATCCAAGTGTTTTACAACACAGAACTTCTCTTCATTAAACCTAAACTTTTTAGTAGGAAAAAAAGTTACTCATTCTCCTGGAGTTCTTAAGGTCACACACACACACACACACACACACACACACACACACACACACACACAAAATCGCAGGAAAACTCATGAAGACTTTTGCCGGAACTATCACTTGAAGATGCATCTTATCCCCTAAGTTTATCACATCTCTGCTTCTCATATCAACCTGTACTTTCAGAAAATGATAGCAGCAGCAACTTTGCAGCCTGCAGGACAGGGTATGAGTGAAACTGAATAATTGCCTATGATTTTGCAAATCTAACAGAGACAGGAGGACCTCTTGCTTCACTTGGGGATATCACTTTTCTTTGAGGGCTGTGTTGAAAACATCTCTGAGTTGTCTCTTTCATTTATCTTCCTTATCCCACTGATCACACCACCAGCTTCTCTGCACCTCGATCTCAACTCAAGTTGTGAATGTGAATTAGTAGTTGAAGGATTTAGAAGGAAGAAAGGGAAGGGAAAATGATGTAATTATATTAAATCTCTAAAATAAAATTCATTTTTAAATGGTTAAAGACTAATTGCAGCCAAGAACCATTGGAAGAAGAAAGAGGGGAAAAAACAAACAGGTGGAAAATAGGGTTTCAGAACTATGTGGAAACAGTTTAATATTTGTTGCCACATACATATGTGAGTGTGTGTGTGTGCCAAGCATTATACTAAAATCAATCTGCACTGTGCTCTGTTATTATCACTGTTAAATGCTACTGTATGGTGCTTACTGTGGAACAGGTGAGATGGTCAATATCCTCATGTCATGCACTCAGATCTTCCTGTTTCTCTGGTGACTATTCTTCCATCTATTCAGATGGAACCCTCTCTCGCCTAATCTTCAAATAACTGAGTTTCTCTAGACCTAGATGTGCTGTGTCTTAATCACTTTTCTATTTTATCTCCCTTGGAAAAGCACAGCAACCACATTGCTTCAAGTGTATAATTTTCTCTAGAACCTAATTTCAGAGCTTCAGATCTGTATATCACTCTGACTACCTGACAGCATTTCCACTCTGTTCCTGCAGGGTCTTCTTATCCCACTTCTCCATCGGAGCCCATCTTTGCAAATCTATCTGCCTTTCATGAAATTCTCAGTTCAGTGACTCTGTGACAATCTCATTCCTTCTTTTTCTCTTATCTTCGGTGTGTAATCACTTGGTCCAGTGTTTCCTCTCCTAAATACCACTGCAGATCCATTTTCTGTTTCCTGCTTCTGCTGTCACCATCCCAATCAAGGTTAGCAGATCTGCTCCTCGGAATATCAAGTATCTTGTTATGTAGTCTATCCAGGGCCATTCCCAGCCTTCATTACACTGTACAATTTGAATGGTATTTTCCCTGTGTTTGAACATGTTTCTTCCACTAAGAAGTCATTGGTATCTTTATCCTCAGACAACTTCATAATCTGCTGAACTTACATCATATCCTTCACATCGAACCTCTAGTAGATGACCAGAATAGATGAGTAGCCCATACTTCATCTGTCATGATCATAGCCTAGAAAATGGGTATGTGAAGAATCTTTTAGCATTACTAGGATGGGATCTCTAGAAAGATAATGGCTATCATTTAGTAGTTGTCTATAATTACTCAAATAATCAATATTCTGACTCTAATTTTGTCACCATGAGATGTAACAATTAAAACTCGGAATCAGGCAAGAGACTGCAACTGTGTGTGTATAAAATCTTCTCTCAACATTTCTTAAAGATTTTGAAAGAGATATGGCCATTTTCTCATAAATAACTAATTAAATCTATGTGTTCAACAAAATTAGTTTTAAATTAATATATCTAAGAATATTAAGCTTTTTTTTCTTCTATTAGACATCATAGGTTTAAAAACTCTACCTGATATAATATTGGTAAGTTTTATATCATTTCATATTTAAAAACTAATATAATTAATATGCCTTTTTATACTAAGTACTAAGAAATGTAAAATGAAGCTGTTGTTCCCAAGAAATTCATAGTTTAAGACATCCATATTCTGTGGAGAGTTCTGAATGCAGACAATTTCAAAAGAATTTCCCACACAAGTTCCACCTATCAGCCTCTGTTTCCATGTTAACCAGCCAAAAGACAGATACTAATTGCACCTCCGATTTGTAGCGCATCCGTTTAGTACTATTGATCTACTTTAGAAAAAAAAAAGGAAAGTAAACTAAGCAAGAACCAGTCTCAACACCAAAGGAATGCTCTATTGATTCCCCCTGACTGTGCTTTGTCTACATATCGGTGTGCATGTGCCACACAAAGGTGTGAAGAATCAAACAGTGCAGACACCGCTCCTGAGAGAAACATGGTAGCCAAGGATAAAGGAGACTATGAAAGGAGAGTAGCTTAAAGTTTCCCTGATAGGCATTTATCAAAAATTCTATCATCAAATGTGCAAAAAAACCAATCACTTAAATATTTAATGGGTAAAATACTGCCTTAGAGTCTTGGGAGAGACTCTGAAGAAATTAGCACTCATCTGTTTAGGAATGACTTAATGGTGAACTTAGAAAATGAAGACATGGCATTGATCTCAGTCATCCTTTTATGTCACACATGATGTCTTCTCTGTAACAGGCTTATTTCCATTTCCTTTTCCTATATCAAGTACATAGCAGAACTCAAGTGTCTGAAGATCCCCAGTTCTCTTAAACTTGGACTTGGTTTAGAACCCAGTGGTTAATCTATATAATCCTTTGAGAGAGGGAAGGGTATGTTTGCCTTTAGCTTGTTTTCAGATTTTGACTTGAATAATAATATGCTCCCTCAAATTAAAACCCACATTTAACAGGAAACATAGAATGACATGTTTAGCTGTTGCGATTTCATGGCTTTTGCATCTGTTAAATTGACCCATTTCCAGGTGGAAGAGTTTAGTTAATAATTTGATTAGCTCTTTACAAATTTTTATTTTTTGAATCCTGATGTCTGGGTATTCCATTGCTGCAATATGTCACGACCCCACAAATTCACTGCAATATTGGATATATAAGGCCTTAGTATTCCTATTCTTCTTTTGTTACTTTGAGCATAGTATATGAACTCTAAGAGTGGGTTTAATTCTCAGACTTATATTTGCCTGCAGCCATGCCTTGTGAAGGAGAGCTGAAGGTGTATGGTTTAAAACCTATTTACTTCTGAGGTTCTCCAATCCGTGTTTTATATCATCTGCAGATTTTCTTACACTTTAGATTTAAAACTCAGATGTATCATGCTGAGCTGATGAGAGGTTGCGAGTCGGGAGAAATATTTCCTGGCATAATCACAAAATAGTAATTCATCAGGTTGTCAGCTTCTCCACCCCATGGAATAAAAATTAACAAGCTATAGTAAAATATATGCATATGAAAAAAATCCCTTTGTATAATCATATCCATAGCATTAAAATTCCAGAGGAGACTAATGGTGCCATTGCAGTGTGGGAGAAATAGTCCATCAACAGCTTTCTTCATTTCTTTATTCTTATCTCCAGGCTTCATTGTCTGGGACTTGTTACGTTTTAGGAGGAAAACTAAGTGCTGGCCTATGTCAACATTGCTACTGTAAAAAATACTCCATTTTATGAATTATTCAAGTTAGCATGCCTTTGGGGGATTTTTTGAGGATTCTGATATGGTCAGATGTGACCTTCTGCAATGAGATGAAAGGAACAGAAACTAATTTATGTATAGAAATAGTGAATTCAAATAAAATTGTATTTAAAAATATGTCAGAAGGCAAAATGTTATTTTCTCTATATGCACACCTACAGTTGCCTCACACTTATATAAAGATAGACTCTTTAGTTAGATGTTGGTTTTGTTTTGAAACCAATTGGGATGTCTATTTGAATACATAATTAAAAGAATAACAAAGAAACGATGGTGAGTTATGTCCAGAGGATATATCTGACAGCCTAAAAGCTCGGTAGCCATGGAGAAAATAGCCTACACATTCTGACGTTGTTTATGAAGCAGAGTTCATTGTTAACAGATATGAACCTTAGTAGACAGCAACTCTGGCAGTTGTACATGTGTGGTTTTCTATTGTGCACACCCTACCTTGCTCAGGCCAGCTAAGGAACCACTACATGGTAACTACATGGAGGAGAAGAAAATGTGTTCCTGAATGCCTGGCGCAACCCAAACCTTGCCATTTAAAATCCTTTACTGAGATAGGCTTCTTTCTAAAGCACTGATGTAGCACTGTCTATATAATATAAAAAGTTTAGTCACTATTCACTCAGTCAGCATTGCAATTAATATTTAATAGTGTATTAATTTTTTAAATTGCTAATTTTGAATTTTCATTCAAAATATGTTATAAAAAGAACCTGTACTGCTTGAAATAAGGTCAAATATCTGTGTTTTATAATAAAACCCATACTCAGAAATGTCTATATGTCCCTTGGTTTATATGTTTATAATCTTAAATAGTATTTGAAGGGATATGCTTTTTAAAATAGAATTAGTGATAAAATAAGTAATATTAATCACACTTTTATAACTTAGCAGATTTTAAGCCCCACCTTGTAAATCTTCTACTTTTAGATCATTTCTTTCTTCTGCTTACTGATAAAGCAGTTTTACAAAGAGGGAAAAAAACTTTACTGAGTGAAATAAAACTAAAAATGTCCTTTATTTGTAAGGCCAATCACCACAGCTTTAGAAATGAACTTTACAAATGGATCTTGTTGTTACAGTGTAGCATAGAAACTGACTGAGGTTTTGAATTATTAATTAATTACTTTCTCAAGTTTCTTCCAAAAAAAAAAAAACAACAACAACAAAAACAACAGCAACAGACAAAGAAATCCTCTTGAAAAACTGCTTGTAGTAAATTGTGACAAACCTGTGTGAAAGAACATGCCCTGCTCTGGTCAGGCCATACTTAGTCTGAATACTTGCAGGCTAAGGTTGACTTTGTCCTCATTGACTTTGTCCTCAGCTCAGTTACGACATTATGGGAAGCTTTGAGGATTGGTACAGTATTACAATGTAGCGATGAGGATCCACGCTTTGTAGCAACTTCAAACACCTTTAGCATTAAGGTTATTGTATGTGTGTACTTTGAAAGACTCCAGTCACTACTTTGGTTTGATTGGTTGGGTTTTCTGTTTGAGATTTGAGCTCACACAGTGTACCTCACTGTTCCTCAACTGTATACTCAGTTTTAGACTCAAAGCTTATATCCTACAAGCTCTAACTGTCTTGTAAAATACAGAGACCCTTTTCCTCTTTCTGTTTTTCACCCTTCTCCTTGCTCTACTCTTTTCTCTGTCTTCTCTCTGCCTTCTTTCTTTCCCTGTTTTTCTTCTTCCTTATCTCCATCTCTTTATCCTCCTAGATTGTTGACATACAAAAGAGTTCCACAATAACTCAGAATGAAGTATAACAAAGTTTTATTTGCCGAGCAGTGGTGGTACACACCTTTAATCCCAGCATTTGGTGGGCAGAGACAGGTGGATCTCTGTGAGTTTGAGATCAGCCTGGTCTACAAGAGCTAGTTCCAGGACAGGCTCCAAAGCTACAGAGCCACCCTGTCTCAAAAAACAAAAAAAATAAAACAAAAAAAATTATTTATTTGTGGATGAACTCACGGAAAGAGGAACAATCTACAGTCCTCTGTGCCGGGAACTGGAATTGAATCCAGCAGCCAAGAGCCCTGAGCATGCTTTTCGTTGGCATTTATAGTACATGAGACCATGCCCAAAGTGGGCTAGTATTTTAAAGGCTATTGGCTAAAGAAGTTACCACAGCATTAGATAAACATAGTGATGGGTTGTTGAAGGAGCTGCAGACAGCATTCCTGCCACCTGGCTCCCAGCCGCCTGGCTAGCTTATGCCCCAAAATAACGACACACAAATTATATTCTTTTAAACACTGCTTGGCCCATTAGTTCTAGCCTCTTAAGGGCTAATTCTCACAATCATGCCTAACCCATATTTAGTAATCTGTGTAGCACCAGTCTTACTGGGAAAGATTCAGCATGTCTGACCTGGCTGCTGGCTGCATCGCGTCTGCCCTGGAGAGGAGTGTGCGTCTGCCTCACTTCCCCTTCCTCCCAGCATTCTGTTCTGTTTACTCCACCCACCTATGTTCTAGCCTATCAAATGGTCCAAGGCAGTTTTTTTTTATTAACCAATGACCTTCCTCCATCAATGGGGAATATATTAAGTCACAAATTTTACAAATTTCCCAATAAGAAAAATATAAAAAGTAGAATATTGCAGTAGAGTGAGAGTTAAACAGGTTTAATATTTAGTACATAATATATGTACTTTGAAGCACACCAGTGAGTACTTATATTTAAATGCATTGACTTTTTTGTGAGATTTGAACTGAATTAAATGATTATTGCAACTACAAATAGATTTCTATTTCAAAGTTAAAGATTTTATAAAATTCAGAAATTTTTCAGTCATTAAAAAAGTAAAAATATGTTCTTTATAAAGTTATATAATTATATTATCCTGAAAATAAATAGTGTTTCTTAACAATTAGCCATGATTTTGCTAATTTTTAATATCAAAGAGAGCTTTTACTTTAAATAAGCAAAGTGTTAATAACATTTGAAACTATGTCTGATGTACTGCATAGGAGAAATAATTACCAAGGATGGCATGCAGTAATTGGGTCTGTAACTCCAATTACACTGAAGCATTGACTCATTTAGACTTATGCCTTTATTCATCAGGTCTGTGAGATAAGCTTTTCTGTAGAAATAAATCCAGAGGAATTTGCTTTGAATACAAGGATTCCACACCTCTTCCTTGTAGAGAGCCTGCAAGAAATCATTGAATTATTTGCTAATTGTGAGCAAAATTTGTATTGATTTTTTCCCTCTCTCTACCTGATTTTAATAGCACTGTACTTCAAATGACTAAATACCTTCCAGCACTGTCAAAGATTCACTTACTTAGGTAAAATTGCTGTATCAAAGTCGCACATAGAGGTGCAAGCACAGATAATATGATGGCATAGGTAGTTATTAACATTCTCCTTCTTACTTCCTCACTTCATATGATAACATCTTACAATGTGTATCACATAACTTGAAACTAATAATAATTTAAAAAGATATTAATGGTACTATGTCATAGGTCTATCTGTACTTAATTTGGATGCTGAGCATGATACTCCAGGCATGATATTCCAAAATACGCAACAAAAATGGCCACCTACTCATCTTCAAACTGCACCTATCCATCTTCAAACTTCACATGTCCATCTTAAAACTGCCCCTACACGTCTTCAAACTGCCACGCCCATCTTCAAACTCAACCTTATGTACATAGAAATTCAAAGCTTACGTGTTATGTCTAGTAGAGTGAATGTTTCCACTGTATCCTAATTTATGCAATGCACTAGCAGAGTATTTTAAATTAAAGAAACCTGTCAGTTCTCTGCACTGATACCCAAAACTGTTGCTCAATAAGTTTTACTGAATTTATTGAAATAAAGCTGTGTGGCAGGGGGACAAGAATCTTAAACATCCAAACAATAGAATTTTACATGATTAAATTCATTTTTCTCATGGCCTCTAAATAGTTGTTAAACTGATGTATCTCATCTTTGGCATCTGTTAGAGCAGAATGGATCAATTTTGGATCCCAAAGTCCCTTTCCCTGTGACAGAATGCAGTCAATGAAGCAAAATTGTTTGGGGGAAATAAGGAAGTGAAAAAAAGCCAATTAGCTATTTGCTTTCCTGGAAAGTCAAGTTTCTTTAAGTAAGAATGACACCAGAGTCTGACAAAAGAACTCCTACTTATAAACCACCACTATTTAGAGGATGTTTTTTTCACGTATATTGAGTCAACTGATCCTATGTCCAACAATGTTTCCTGGCAACAATTAATAGTAGCAAGATGCTTTATACTCTGCTAGGTAGTTCATGAATATGTGCTCCGTATGCACAGCAACAAGACAACATTAGTAGGACTACACTCAATGTGTTGAGGGACATCATATTCTTATGACTATGTGATATCCTATCAATGGATTTTTTTTATGACCCCCCAAAGGAATTTGTGTTTCAGCCTCGATATCCATGTAGTGATGTTAAGATTTGGAGTCTATTGAAAGGACTGTAGGTTTGGGAGTGTGCCCTTGGAAGAAATGGAATCTGTTCTTATAAGATTCCCTTGGTTAGTTATTGTTGCTGTTTGTTTTAAGAGGATTGTGATAAAAGAAACCAGCTGAAACTTCCCCAGCTTCTTTGACATCCTCCCTGGCGATGCTCTTCTTGTGTAATCATTTACTATTATGATGCCATCTACCTAGGGCCTTTACTAGAACCAAGATGATGCTGATGCTGATGCCCTGAACATCCAGCACCAAGAACATCTTCAAAACACAAATCCACCTCAACTCAAGTTGAACTCAAATTCAACCACAGAAGCCACAAAAAATTGACAAATAATATGCCATGTGTTAAAGCATCCATTTCTGAGGTTTATTTTCTTCTGTCCACTAAAAAATAAGCATTTCTTCTTCTATGTCACTAGTGGGTTATGAATGCTATCCTAAGAAAATTAGGATACACTGTAAGATTTTTATTTTGAGACTGTCTCATGCACTAACCCAGGTTGGCCTGGAAATTTCCCTATAAGCCATGCTGCCTCAATCACCCAGGTTCTAGGACAACACATGGGAATGACCATACCTAGCTAAAATTATATCACATACTGTATTAAAAATTAGTACACAGGCTTTTGCATGTGTATATGTGTGTGTGCATGTACATCTGTGTATGCTCTTGCACAGGGAATTGAGAGGTTTAAAAATGAAAATGCCATTCTGTAATGCTGAGCTACATCCATAGCCCTGCTAATAAGCTTTCAATTATTGCTTCTCCACAGTGTGCTTCCATGCAGTATGTGTGGGCTTCCTGGATAAAGATGCTTACCACAAAACCTGATGTCCTGACTTTGATTCCTAGGACCTACATGGTGGAAGAAGAGAATTGTTTCTTCTATATTGTCTTCATTTCTCCACTTGCCTACAATGACACTCATGCATAAGCACACACACAATAAATAAATAAATAAAATAACAAATAGCTAAGGTTTATACAGTTTTATTTATCATATGAAAGTTCAGCCCTTAATGATTACCAATAACTTAGAAGGTATGCTCCATTATTCTTTCCCTATGTGGCTTTTGGTCAAATGTTGGATTAGAACACCACAGATGAAAGTGGACCAGGTAGACATAGGATTGGCAAAAGTTTTCTGGGCTATGAGGGGATAATGTAATGTGCTGTCAGTCTGTAAACTGTGAAATACGTTGCAGAGATTTTCCCTATTTAACAAAACACGTGTTAATTTTAATAATAAAGAGGTCCTCGTTTTGGTTGAATTTTATTCAGGAAAGGGATGAAAGAAATCCGTGTCTTTCATTCAGATCTCCATCTAGCTATGTTTCCATTAGAGTTCCCAGAGAAACGACTCATAAAACTAACCATTTTCTGCATCAGACGACAGGTTTTGACAGAAACAGCACTGCTGCTTTTGCAGTACGGTACATTTTGAATGCTTCAACTGTGTGATTAGGTGTGCTTTATATGACTTCCACATGCTTAGCTAGCAAAATCTGAGTTTATTTACACAAAATTATTCAAGTGAAAAAAAGTGGTGTGTCTCCCGGTGAGCAAAGTCAGCCCTTCAAGAGCCAGTGGGGGGATCAACTAGCATTTTATTACCAGGAGAACTGGGCTGTATGAACAACACTGCAGAAACCTTTGTGGGAAGCATTGCAGGCGTCTTGTATGTAACTGATCCTAAAATAAAAATAATGAAGCTCAGCACTTTGCAAGACTTTTTTCCTGGGTTAGCTACTACTTTAGTTCTGGGTGAAATAAATTTACCAAACCTCTGTAAACACACACACACACACACACACACACACACACACACACACACACACAAAATGTCTAGACTTCTCCTTGTGCCTGCATTTTTGTTTTTTTCCGTGTGACAAATACCTGACCACAAACATTGAGATGGTCTCTATTCATGGTCCTCTGGGAGATTTTCTCAATGCTCATGTTATAAAGTTTGTAGTTTCTTATCTAAACTTGAGTGGAAAGTTGTTAAGGTGCTTAAATCTTTGTTCAGTCTTCTGTGAATAACATGAGCCTATTCATCCCTACCATTAACAAAGAATATGGAGGAGGCTACTTACACTAACAGAGGCCACTTTCTAGTATGAGATGGGAAAAGTGGGCATGGTCACAAAGAACGCTGGATTTTCATCTCTAAGCTATATGACCTCTGGAAATTCACTTTCTGAAGCTCAAAAGCATAACACTCTCTTGAGATTGTATGAGTTTTAGAGAGCATACATGCACTGCGGTACTCACGGTGTGACAGTGTCCCCAAGTGTGATCGTCATTATTAGAACTATCACATTTAATAAATATTTACTTTTTTCTTCCTTAAATACAATTAGTTAATATTTAAAAACTACTGTTCTTAGTTATTTGTATCTGAGACTTTTGACTTGTGAATATCAGGACTGCCAAATATGTAAAATAATTCTAAAGTCTTTGCTCTTCAGAAATATTGAATATTTTCTGTGGTATTAACAATCTGAGACAAGGTAAAAGCAGAATTCAGGAAAGGCAAATATTATTTTTTATATAGTCAGATGCATGTAAGCCTAGGTACAAAAGAACTAAAATGAAGCCTTCATTGAAATGCTGAATGAGATATTCTTTGACCTCATATTTGAACCCTTACAAAACTGAGAAATATGTCCCCAGCGCCACGATATTCTTTCATGGTATATTACACTCATCAGTCAGTTTCAGTTGCTATATTCATTTAAACTGACATAGATACAGATTTTTTTCAGAGCTCTAAATGTATTGGAGAATGCTCACAAATCTCTAAAGAACTCAGGACAGCTGTTACAAAAATATTTTTAATCAGAGTTATTTTTAAAAATTGTCAATAACTTAAAACACATTTTGTACTAAGTAACATTACCAACATCCAAGTCTTTCCATAAAATCATTTTGAGCTTCTAAATGTGACTCAATCAATATAAAACCAAGAGTGTAAGTTGAAGTGCTTGAAAAAGAGTCTCCGAACAACCCAGAGATGCTATCTCTCCTTTAATTATTGTAGTTTTCCCTTCTTTTTTCTGAAATATTCCTTATAATTTCTGTACTTCCCTGAGTTATTGTGATCTCATATCTCTTTTCTTAGAGCTCCTCCGATCATAGACTTTTGCCTTACTGTTTTCACAGTGTTAGAAGCAAGAAAGAACGCTTTCGGGGTCCTGTGTTTTGGGACCAGCACTGCAACCTCAGCTGCTAATGTAAATACTGCTTAAAGTTTGATATACTTAATGCTTATTAAATGAAGAAGTGAGAAGATAATTGTAGGATCTTGTGCTTTGAAATTTACTTCTTCTTCTGGCGTTAGCCACTGCACAGCCTGCTTAAAATCCTTCTCACTCCACCCTTACCCACATTCTGTTTGTAGAATTTCCTTTTTCTCTTTCCTTCTTTCTTATACCCCACCACCAAAATAACCTCACTAAGTTAAACTTTAAGAAAGTAATAATTTTAATTAAGCAAAATGATATTGAAAAATTCTATAATTTGAATCATCCACAAAATAGCATTTTCCTTTATTACAATTAGAATATCAAGCTGCTTGGCTACATATGAGAACTGAGGATACACTGGAAAACAGATTTTAAATACTATTCCATTGTTCTTTCAAAATAACCATATTGTGGAAATACACTTTTCTCCCCCTGAGCAGGTGTAGTTAAATTTAGATGAGCTCACCATAGTTAATGTTCCAGCTGTGTACCCTGACAGTAGATAGCACAACTTTGGGTGAAACAGATAATCGTGCTATTTCTTAGGGTATAATTTATTAGCAAGAAAGGAAAGGACAAATTACATATCAAGAAGACATCTGGATGGCTCAATATTCTTATTTGAAAATGGCAATATAACAACATATACCTTTAGTGTGTGTGTGTGTGTGTGTGTGTGTGTGTGTGTGTGTGTGTGTGTGAGAGAGAGAGAGAGAGAGAGAGAGAGAGAGAGAGAGAGAGAGAGAGAGGAGATGGATGTGAGAGATGGGTAGTATGTGCCATGTCATATGTTTAGATGTCAGAGGACAGCTTTGTGGAGTCAGATCATTCCTTCCTTCTTTATATGAGTATTGAGGATGGAGCTCACCAGCCTTGGAATTAACTTTTAACTTAGGTTCTTGTGACTGCAAGACTAACATTTTAATGATGCTGTCTTCCCAAGCCCTCAAAAGGTATTTTCAAAAAAAAAGTATAAAAATCAGTAAAAAATTTAATAGCATTTCCAGAAGTAAATTTGTAGAGAAACACACACACACACACACACACACACACACACACACACACACACACACGCAGAATTCTCAGCAGTTTTCTTTATGTTTTATTTTTAGCTTAGCCTCAAAATTGATACTTTAAGTCTTCAGGACATCTGCAAGCTCCTTGGATGGTATCTTGTAATCTTGTGTCTCCTATAACTCATGCTACTGGATACTGAAGATATATAAAATATGTAGGCATACTTACATGCATACATGTCTATTACCACTTAGACAATTTTATCACCTAAAATTCTCACAGACAATTTACTTTATATTCTCATTTGTCTCAGATGATTTAGCACTTTACCTATTAAACTGCCCAAACTTTGGAAAGAAAAACTTCTAAATTAAAAGTATTATACTTGCCCCAGAAAAAAAAAATATTCCCTATCATCTATCATGAAGTGAATATTTACTAAGCTCCTTCCTCATCACTGTTTTTTAAGAGTGAATAATTTAATACAGTCCAATGTCCCTTCATGTAATGGGCTGACTTACTGTTCATAAATGTATGTGCTCACACTCTTTCCTTTTACCGTCATCAAAATTGCATGCCACACCCACAAACTGCTCTTTGTTATTCAGCATTCAGTGACTGTTTGTTTTGTTTTTTTTTATTTCTATTAGAGGATGCAAATATTAGAAAGAACTGCAGATAACTACATCTTATTATAATTAATAAATGTGAACTGAATTTTAAGTAATTACTTTTGTAATCTACTGGCCTGGTCTGTCATCTGGGTATTCTGCCCCTTTAAGAGACAAGCCCCATCCACTCCCAACCTCCCTGCTCTCCTGCTAAGGCAAGTGGATCTCTCACTTCCTCTCCAGTCCTCCCCCCTTTCTCTCCTCCTCCTCCATCCTTCTTCTTGAGAGGCAACTTCTGCACTTCTCTCGCCCCACTTTTCCCCTTACCCCTTTCTTCTTCCCTTCCCTCTTCATAACCCACTAAATAAACTCTATACCCAAACTCTCTCTGCATGTTGTCTTTGTCTGTCTCCCACCAGGGGACCGACCACCTGCCTTGGGTGACCAACAGGCACTCCTCATGGGGTGCATCCCACACCACCTCTTTATAAATAATAACACCTCCTACCAAGGAATCATTAGAGTGAAGTATATAAACTTTAATTGATATTCCTGATTAGTTCTGATGTATATTAATATTCTCCATTAACAGATAAGTTCATTTTAGGTATAGTTCTCTCTAGACTTCTAGATCCTACAAGGCAAAACCTGTGTTGTATTAGCCATTACTTCTTAGGACCTCTTAACTGTGTAACATGAGATAGTATTGTAGCAATCATTTTGGTAAATTTTAAGCAATTAACTACTCAAATCAAAGCAAAAAACAAACAGCTTTTCACACCATGAGCCTTCATGAAGAAAATTGTAGTCACTAGAAGGTAGATTGTGAAGGGGTTAAGTATCTCACCAGTGTTTGCCTTTTTTTCTGGTTTGTCCATCTCATCAACCCATTCACTCTAGATCCTCCCTCCCCTTCAGTAGTTGGAACTAGACTGACTCCCCTCATTAAAATGAAAAAAAAGAAGAGGAGGAGGAAGAGGAAGGAATGTGAAAAATCTTAATTAGGCCTTTTAAATAATATGATTTCAGGATGTTGCCCCTTTATGATATAAATACACTCCGGTCCATTCCTTTTGTGCTTTTAGCCTTGTCCATCACATTGATGTATATGTCCACTTGTCCTCTGTTGCTTACCAATATAAACATAGTTGTCTTTTTTTAAAAAGGTAAGCATTCAATTTGGGTTTTTGTCTTTGTATTTTCTGGGTTTTGACCTTGCTAAATGTGGCTTTCTCTGGCCAGCATCATCACTTTCCATATTTGTCCATTGTCATCTCATGGGTCATGCTCCTAGATTAAACCACAGACTTCCTTACAATTAAGCCTCTTTTGATTGCAAGCCAGGCCTTTTTGTTTATGTATTCCTGTACGTATTGAGGCAAGAAACTGTAAATATTTAATTTCTTATTTATTGTATAACATTGCTTCAAACATGCTATTGCTTTGTCTATATAGAGATATATGTTCATTCATAGTATATCTAGCTTGCCGCATTCCACAGTTTGGCAATAATAGAGACATTTCCTTTCAGTGTTTTATTCACACTGAAGTTTATTCATCATGAACTCTTAACACCATGATTTTCTATAGTTAATTTCACTGAATTTGATGTATATATTCCTGCCTTTCTAATTATTTATATTACTTTTATTTCTGTCCATTCATTTGCAATGGATGTTGATCTGCTGTTAAATACACAAAAAGGGGAAGCATATACTTCATCATAGTTTGTACTGGTTACCTTCTCTTGATAAGGCACACATTCCTAAACTGAGGCTCCATCCATAATTTAGTCTGCCATCACTTCATTGAGCAAAAGTAACTTAAAGCTAGGAGGTGACAAGAGTAAATGGATGAGTAATTCACTCCTGCTGATGTAAAGTAGATATTTTTATCCACTGCCTTCTTTGAAAGGTAAAGTAATCTAAGGAGAGCAGAAAGAAGAACGAGTCTCTAATGCTTCTAAAAGAAGCAGCCAATTTACCTGCTGTTGCAATGAGTGGAGTCACTACTGTAATTAGCAAAGCTTACATACCTGATTAATGACAGAGACTTTTCTCAGTTCACTGAAAAGGGGGCACTGGATCATTAAAGCAACTGAAAAATTGTTGGAAACAGTTATAATTATTATAGATTTTTTCTTTTTGCAGTTACACCAGAGGGAAAGACTGTGTATGAACAACTTTTAAAAAACTAAATATTGTAGCATTAAAAATTGCTGGTAATAGCCAACATTGTGAAAATGTTGAAAAGACAAATGGTTGTGCCTGAAACTTAAATAGAAGTTTTAGTTAAAAAAAAAAACAATAGAAATAATAGTCAATAAACTTATGCCATTCCTTTAATGAATATCAGTGTGAGGCAGTAATGATGGTGCACACTGTAATCCCATACAGAAGATTCTGAATCCAAGGCCAATTTGAGACTCATAGTGAGAAAATGAAGAAGAAGTAGAAGAAAATGATGAGGAGGAAAAAGAAAAACGTAATACAAAGCAATGGAAAATAAGAACCGAATTCCATCATTAAATGCATCTATGTTACTGTATTCATGAATATGTGATCATATTTGTCACTTTTCTTTCTTCTCTTTCTAGTAAGATTCCTTAAGTTTTGTAAAACTGAGATGCTTCTTAAATGAACTGCTCATATGTGGAGAAGGAGTCTTTAACGGGGAAACAAATTTGTATTTCCTTTCCTCTCATTCAAGTAAAAGCAAACATGGGTAATGAGGCTCTGTCTTCTTGTTGTAGGGAGATAACAAAATTATCCAGAGAACATTTACTTTTTATCCTTGAAATATTAGCACCCAATTTCAGTACCCTAGAGTAAAATCCTATCCTACTATTACAGCATACATTATATATACTATTACAGGTACTATTAAGTAGAATGTGACTGGGTGTCAACTACTTGAATGCAATCCTTTCAGAAGCTCTATCAATGTTTTACTTTTGAACTTTTTTTTATAGTTTAGGACAGAAGGCAAATAAAAGCAGAAATTAAAGATCCGAAACTAAAACTGAACAAGGCATACAACCTTAAGACATGAAATATAGGCATTTGTGTTTTGCTTGTGTGGTGTGTGTAGTCTTGGGATCAAGTAGCACTCATCTACATGAAAATATTTCTAGAATATTTCCACAAAAGCAAAAAAATAAATGTAATCAGCTGAAAGCAGTGTGCAGAATTTTTATTCTGTTCTGATTCAATGACATTTTATAATGTACGAAAGTGAGAAATTCAGTGGCAAATGCAAAATGAAGAGAAAGCATTAAATCTCATCTCAACAATCTAAGGCCACAGCCCAAGCTAAAGATCTTTAGCACCATATGTGGGTGATGTTTGGGACTTAACCAGTATTACTAGTCTGGCTTTAATTTTCCTAGACCACCCTTCATCTTCACAGAGGAGCACTCATCATGAATGAGTGTGCACCCTGACGAATAAACATGAATTGTTAGAATAAGATTCTGCAGAGAGGTGTCTTTTCTCTTCTCATCATCAACCAAAAGTCTGGATAATGTAACCATTGAAATGTGGTGACAGAAGGCATGCTGGGAAACTGCATCAGAGCATTGAACTCCCCACTCTCTCATTCCACATGCCTCTGTATCAAGAGTGTTGACAGATGTTTGTTACTATTCAGATAACCCTTGGTACTCGCTCTCTCACTGAGTAGAGATCACATCACCCTCCACACTTGGTGGAGTTGAACATAACCTGATTTTCCATGTGTGTGCTGTCCGCAGGCTCTATTAGCCCTGCATGAGTAGCCCTGGATAACACTCTCCAGGAAGTCAATTATAGATGGTAGAAGGTGGGGTGGATTGATTCTTCTTTTATCTTTTCAAAATTAACAGACATTTGGTGAAGAAACAGCAAAACTGTCATGAAAAGATTATTTTTGGTTCTCCAGAAACCAGTAGGCCCATCCATGATTAACTTTTATTTTTTCTTCCAATTACTTCACCTTTTTTGTTGTTCTTTCTACAATCTTACACATTTTTTTTCAGATTTTCATGACCAGTGCTATACAGCTAAGCATTGTAAGCTTTGCAAATATGTCTTTGCAACTTCAAACTATAAGGAGAAGAAAACATGTTAGACTAAGCACAATGAAACGATGCATGAAGAAAATGTATAGGGGCTCAAGACAAGTATCAGCTCTTAAAAGCATGGGATGTGGTTCCAAAGGACCTGGGTTCAATTCCCAGCACCACCACATTAGCTCACAACCATCTGTAACTCTGTAACTCTATTTCAGAAGATCCAAACTCTCTGGCTTCAGTGGGCAAAAGGCATGATTGTGGTATATGTACATGCAGGCAAAATACACAGATAAAATAATTTAAAAATTAGATTGTTTTCAGAGCTATCTGTATTCAATAAAAACTTAAATGCTCACTAAGCAACGGGAAGAAATACTGTTTAATATTGGAGTTTACCAAAAGTTAAATTGTACAAAATTCTTCCTGTTCAGAATTAGGTACAACATGACTGCTAGATTCAAAGTATTCTTTATATTCGTATCAATTACCAAGTTTTTAAAGTTATTTATTTATTTTATTGATGTTTTGCTTGCATGGATGTCTGTGTGAAAGTGTCAGATCCCCTGAAACTGGAGTTAGAGACAGTTGTGAGCTATCTAATGGGTTCTGGGAACTGAACTAAGCTTCTCTGGAAGAGCAGCCAGTGTTCTTAACCAATGAGCCACTTCTTCAGCCTAATGAGTAATTTTTTTTTTAAAAACATTTGACCCTCTTGTTTCAAATGTTATTACTGAGAAGTTCTGTCAAAACCAGATGAACAGGTCATTTTCCTAAATTAATTAAAATCAAGATTGGTGACCCAAATACTTTGATAAACGTCTTTAGACATGTGTTAGCTATATTAGCTAGGTTGCTATATTTTGTTGGTACAAACCATAAATATATATTGTATAAGCAAAATATTTTACTCTACCAATATTTCCATTTTACTGTGATCAGTCTAAGAATGTTCTTATATACTATGTAGTCAATAAATAGAATTATTATTGTGAAAAGAAATATACTTTATAAGAAAGAATAAAACATTTCCATTGATCTCCTGTTTGATTAGGGAAAACCATGAGAATGAATGAATATTTGCTCTAGGCAAAGGGTGCCATAAATGCCAAAAAGTACTTAGTCTTCATTATTTTTGACATATTAAGCACTAAATAAAGTAATTCCTATTCTGAAGAAAAACTGGTAGAGCTTTGAGAACACAAACAACACCAATCTTAAACTAAATTATTAATAATTATGTTTTTAAAACAGGCTCTGACTATGTTGCCATGACTGTCCCAGAAATCACTATGTTGATCAGTCTGACCACAAATTCAAAGAGATCCTCCTATTTCTGCCTCCTAAATGCTGGTATTAAAGACATAAAAATTGAACACTTTCAATCATGATAATCTATAGGCTTATCTTTAAAGGAAAATTAACATCATCATTGTTGCCCTTGTGACTTCACAGCAGCTGTTGTTACCTGCGCAAGACCTAAGGAAGACCTAGTCAGTCAAATATCCAACATGTTTAGGGAAAGGGGCTTATGAGTCCCACACTAGTTGTGGAGGTTTTAGCAGTTGATAGCTGCTGGAGAGGGGAGAGACACTCTTCTTCAAAGGTGTGCCCCATGGTAGGTTACCTATCCTCCAGTAGACTGGTCTATACCCATGCACATATGGGCAGCACTAATTGAGTTCAGTGAGTTATTTTTCAAAAAAAGAAGAAGAAAATGATGTAAAGGAAGACTGCTAGTTCATTTTCCAGCTGCCCAGACCCAAATAATCACATAGAAACTATATTTATTATAACACTGCTTGGCCAATAGCTTAAGTGTATTCCTAGCTAGCTCTTACATCTTAAATTAACCAATTTCTATTAATCTATATATCACCATGAGGCTGTGGCCTACCAGTAAGGTTCCAGTAGTGTCTGTCACCTTCAGCAGATACATGGTGTCTCCCTGACTCTGCCTACTCTCTCTATATATATCTGGCTATATTTTGCCCTGCCAGAGGCCAAGCAGCATTTTTAGTAACCAATGGTATTAAAACATATTAACAGCACACAGAGGGGAATCCCACATTAGCTGTGCAAATAATTACCTTAAACAAGAAAATAAATAAACATGAACAGTCTAACAAAATTGACCTTAAATTTGTATCAATAGACCAAGATCTATACCAATGCAAATTATTCGTCTCTATGTCATAGCTCCCTTATTTTTTTAAAAAAAGAGATTGGTTATGACCATTAATGATTTATACCCAACCTTTTTTTAAATGAAAACAAAGATTTTTAAACAATCATATGGGAATTTGGGTGTTGTTTTCTCCAAACTGCTTCTCGCTGTTTGTTGGGTGAAGTATTTTTAGAGCTCAAAGAGAATTTTTGGGGGGTTCTTGTTCCATCAAGCCATATTAGCCTGGAAGGAATCCACAGGTTCTCATCTTCGGTGGATACAAAAGCAGAACCTCTTTCTAAAGTAGCATATCCTTAAACTCAATTTTGAAGTCAAGATACTTTTAAAATAAATATGTTGGTTTAGCTTATCAGCTCGTACAATGAAATATCTCCCTGTATTTAGCTCATTCACAGTGAAAAAGTTCAAAGAAAACACAGTAATATACACAGCCCTGACTCTGTATATATTCTATCTTTACTTGACTTATTTTTTAACTCTATTACTTTTTAATATCTATTTGTTTTAAGAAGACCACTTGTTTTTCCTGGCTTCCCAGAACTGAAATAACTACACAGAAACTGTATTAATTAAATCACTGCTTGGCCCTTTAGTTCTAGCTTTTTTATTGGCTAACCCTTACATCTTAAATTAACACATTTCTATTAATCTGTATATTATCACGAGGTTGTGGTCTACCACCAAATTTCAGAATGTCTATTTTTGGTGGTTGCTCCAGTTTCTCTCTGCCTTCTTCCTACCAGAATTCTATTTAGTTTTCCCCACCTAGTTCTAGCTATTTTCTGTTATTATCTTTACTCCATTAATCTATGATTGTCTGTATTCTTGTCTATACTCTTTTTCCTCTCTATCCCAAGCCTATATACATTTCTTAAACATTTGTGACCTTCTTAGAGGTTTGAGGTTTGTTTTTGTCTCTTTATTGCATATCTGTAATCATATTTTGACCAGGAACACCTTTTTATTTTTTTAAATGCTAAGAGGGCATGGCTAGGACCAAAACCATGGCCCTGTCTATTGAACTCACACTGTCCAACATGATGGAGGCATTTTCACAGCCTCTGAGAGTCATGCTTAGCACCTGAACTCCAGGGATGCAGTGGGTCTACTTAGCCCTGAAGTAATTTGTGACACAGTGCTCAAAGACCCTATTTAAATGTGCCATAACTGGACCAGCATGAACCAAGAGTCACACAGTTTTTGCTGCTAATGCTGAGTAAGAAATCCTTCTCTTAAATAAGCCGTACCTCTGCTTGTTGCAAGCAAACAGAGTCCACCTGAGACAATGCTGCTACCAAGAACCCATATTCTTTTTTTTTTGTCTAGAATCTTTAAAAAGCAAAACAACAACAACAACTTTCTCTAATCTACATGGAAAGTAAAAAAAGACAAGATCTCCTGAGTAAATTGGGAGCATGGGGACCATGGGAGTACATTGAAGGGGAGAAGAGAGGAAAGGAGTGGAGCAGAAAAAAAAATGTATAGTTCAATAAAATCAATTTAAAAAAATTAAAAAAAAACTTTTTCCAACTATTATGGAAATTCTTGCCAAAAATTGGTGCTATTTGTAAATAGAGAATGCTCATTCATTTTCCAGCTACCCAGACCCAAATAATCACAAAGAAACTATATGAATTTTAACACTATTTGGTCAATAGCTTAGGCATATTTCTAGATATCTTTTACATCTTAAATTAACACATTTTTATTAATCTATGTATCACCATGAGGCTGTGGCCTGCTGGTAAGGTTCCAGTTTCTGTCTCATTCAGCAGCTACAAGGTTTCTTCCTGACTCCATCTACTCTCATATCTATATATCTCTATTCAGATTTCCTGCCTAGCTTTATTCTGCTGAGCCTTTGGCTGAAACAGCTTTATTCAACAACCAATAAAAGCAACACATATACAGAAAGACATCCCACATCAAAATGAAATTAATTTGGTAGGAAGATATGTGTGAGGAGAGGTACAGTAGAAGAGATGAAGTGGGCGTCAATGGTGGATTTGACGTAAATATATTGTATACATGTATGAAATTCTGAAATAATAACTTACAAAGAGATAGGAATAGGTGAAGAGGCAATCTTCTTTTCATATTTATAATTGCAAAAACAATAAAAATTTACTTTGTATTTGAGCCAGAAGCAGCAAGGTTATACACATTTTCCACATTTTTAATAATTGTAAGTGAAAAGAGAGAGAAAAATGATTAGAAAGTTTGCAGTCACCAAAAGTAGAATTTAGTTTAAGTAGGGAAAGATGAGAAAACCTCAGTTGTTTAGGCTAAATAATCATACATGAATATCACAACAGTGCTCATTGCTAGTAAAGAAAGCAAAATTTTAATAATTTCTGCAGGAGAGATTCCTTGGTGTTGGATGAGTCCAAACCACAGCAGGTGCCTATGCAATTCTGCACGCAAGAGACCTGGGTGGTAGTGAGCCAGGGGCCTCACAACAGGCAAGAGACAAATATGCCATGCAGGTAAAGTTTGAGTGAGTTTTATTAAGGTAAAGGGGTTAGGGGAGGAAAGAGAAAAGAGAAAGATAAATAGATGATAGATAGATAGATAGATAGATAGATAGATAGATAGATAGATAACTGTTTGCCTCTTGAGAAGAACATTGGAAATAGGATAGGAGTAGGCAGAGCTCTTAAAGGGACCTTTGCATTGAGTACAGACTAATTAGTGACATGGCAGCCATAGGCACCATAGTTAGGTGCCAGGTGCCAGTGCAATGCCTGAATCTTAAAATCTCCATATTTTTCTTATTTTAAAACATTGGGGAAATTAAAGGGGATAGCAGGTGGGACAGAGATGGGTTGCCAGGTTCCCAAAACTGATTCTTGCTGATCTTGGGTATCTGCCATCTTTGGGGGACCTGAAAAAGCTGGGATGTTGGCCTCAATGACAAGTTTTGGAGTATCAGACTGTTTTCACTCTATTGTCCAGGCTATGTGGAACCACCTGGCAGCTTTTGTACCTGGCAAGATGTTGGCATAACAGAGGACAAGGTTAAGTTTAGGAAAAAAATTCTTTAGGTCCTGGTAATTGGTGGGGCATGTCAAGACCAGGGAAAGGTGGTGGGGCTTTGGCTGTTGATTGACAGTGCTTATCTGGAGTACAACTGATCTGTTCAAAATGAATCCAAGTCGATTTCCTGGAACTTACAAGAATTCTTTTAGTTTGTGAAAACATAAGTTTTAGACAGATTAAGCAGTATCATCATCACTCTTGGTTTTTGTTCTTTCTTATGAAGAAATGCACTGTATCAAATCAAGTTCATATTAGAAATTTATTCACGTAAAAATGTTCATCATGAATTTTGAATTAAAAATTGACTTAGCCTAATGTTTGAAATCACCATCTCACAGTATGGTGCAATACTGATTATAATGAAGACCTTAGTCACCAAGTTAGATTATCTTCAATACACTTTGATTATTAGGTTACAGATTCATAAAACATATTCATTTTATCTAATTTTCCATCACAATATTTTTAAAGTGTTTTCCAGAATAAAAATGATCTAATTTTACTCTTGCCTTCTGTTCATTCATATTAACAGAATAAAATTAAGAATCTTGAAATTTATGTCTTTTCATTCATAAAGTTTTCTCCCTTACAGGATCATTATTATATTCCCTTCACATTTTAGTTGGGAAAATTTGGTCTTGTAATATGCATTTGTCTAATTCATCTACTAGAAAACTAGTAGAAAAACATATTAAAGTGGAGGTTCAGTAGAAACTAGTAGAAAATATTTTAAAGTGGAGGTTCAGTACATGGTCTTTAAATATTTTTTTCTTTTGGTATGATAAGGAAAAGATATCCCAAATTTCCAGCACTGTAGGAATTGTATAAAATTTGTGAATTAGGTATTAAGTTAAAAATAAGAAACAACTGGCATTCCATGGAAGACTGTTACATAATTATTCCTTTTTATGAGCACTACTTTCATTGATAAAACAAAGAGTTCTCATACATTGAGTGAGTACAACTTGGAACTACAGGAGAACTTTCTGCTATGGATGAATAATAAGTAACTTTATCACATTTAATAAGAAAAAGTACAATTTGTTATTCCTCTTTTTATTCAATAAAAATGGTACATTGTGCCTGTTACATGCCAAGGACGGATATCTCAAGTTGGGAAATGTAACAGTGAAAAATTGAAATTTCTTTTTCTATTTCTGGAGCTTATATTTTATTTAAGCCAGTTAGGTAATGAGCTAACTACCTTACTAACTTACCTAACTGCCTTAAATAAAACAAGTTATATGCATCAGAAGGAAAAAGCAGAACTGTAACACATTGTTCCTGCCTCGTCTTCAGATTGTGGAGAATAGAAAGGGTAATAGATGCACAAGTAACTTGAAACTTGAAATTTTACTGAAAAAAACATGGGGAGTAATTATTGGAGGCGCGGCAGACTGTTTGCAATGTGGGATGAAGCAGTTAGAAAGAAAACAATGTCACTTGTCTTTCTAGTAGAGAGATCTCTATGTGTTGGAAAGAGAATGAAGCAGGAGAGATAGTTGCTATAAATGAGAGGGTATATCTTAAAATGAACTTCAGGGCAGCACAGATTTTCATTTTCTTTAAAATGCACTGAAAAATGTTGTGCAAAGTTTTACAAAGAAGTATAACTAGGTTTGTTAAATAAAACCTGTTGTATGAAGAATGGAATATAGGATGACCCATATCCAAGAGAAGAGTTTTCAATCAACTGCCACAGAACCAATGAGACGGTGTGTCAAATAATATGAAAAGAATGAATGCAAAAAGTGGAATCAGGAGGTATACCACCATTAGAAGTCCTCACTAATGCACTATCTGATATAGGTGTGTGTATGTGTGTGTGTGTGTGTGCGCGCATGTTTCTGTGTGTGTGTGCATGTGTGCATACGTACATAAGGAATGGAAGAAGAATGACTCCTTGAACAATTTTTATATGACGGTACCAAGTACTATCATGAAAGAATAAAGACAAGGACAACTTTGTGACAAAAAGAAGACCTTAATATTGCTCGTATTAAATCCACGATATTGAAGATATGAAGTAGGAATGTAAATGTAGGGCTAAAGTCCCAGGAGAGCTTGGTGCTAAAGCATGACTTTCTTGGGGCACAGCATGAAGGCAGAGCTAGAAGTCATTGAGAAGAAAATGCATAGCTTGGATACTCATTTTGAGTGAACTGACTCTATGTTGAGACTAGAAAGGTTTCAGGTGCTGTATACAGCTAAGTAGTGGCTAGTGGGAGTAAAATATAGAAAATGTTCTAGAAGACAGAATAAGGAATGCATAGTGTAAAAAAATATTTATTTTATCCAATTATTTAATGGTAATGATTTCAGAATGGATGATTGTGTGGTGGAAAGACAAAATATATGACAGAAAGTTTTGGCATAATAATTCTTTTGGCCAAAGAATTACAATGACTCAAAATTTGTGAGATTCAGGAGGCTGTTGGCAAATTAGATAATTTCAATTGCCAACAGCCTCCTGAATTTCACAAAGAATTGTACTTTTTAGTAAAGGAGATCTATTGTAATCATTGATGCAACTCTCTTGTACTGTATGGTAATCTAATTCAACTTTAACATTAGTGGTATTGAAAGAGAAACACTTCATGAATGTGTTTTAGTATTTTAGTATTATGTCAAATGACTTTATACTTCTAATAACTACTGTCTGCTTTGATTCCTTTCATGGCACACACCTTTAATCCCAGAACTCCAGAGGCAGAGACAGGCAGATCTTTATGAGTTTGAGGCCAGCCTTATCTATAGAGTATGTTCGAGGAAAGCCAGGGCTACACAGATAAATTCTGACACCCCTCCACAGAAAAAAAGAAGAGGAAAAAATACAAACTCTGCAGCAAAATAAATAACTAAATAAATACATCGTTACAAAATTAAGATTACAAAATTAAGTTTCTGTTACAACTTAAAGTTTCTTAACTTTGAGCACAATGGGAAATAGAAACCTCTTTAGCTTTTTATTTCAGTTGGAAACAAATTATAATAAGGCACTATGTATTTCTTACATAATACTATACAAATAGTGAACCTATCTCCTTTTTGTATATGTTTTAACAAGCTTTAACTAATGCTTTCATAAGATGACTTCATCACGAACCCAAAGATTAGAAGTCAAAATTCAATTTATTGCTAAAGAAATGACTCACTCTATGCTCAGTATACTGTTTAAGGTGAACTATAGGCATTTTATAGGTCTGACATCAACTATCATCTTATAAAATAACGATACAAAGATACTCAATAATATCACCAAACTTTATCTGTACACATACACATAATTTTAGGCCTTTTTAAATCTATGTTAGTTTTTGAGAAATGGCCTCATGTGGACTAGGCTGCCTAGTACTTCCTATATAGGTCAAGAATGGTCTTAAATTCCTGGTCATCCTGCCTCCCGCTCCTGAGTGCTGGGATTGCAGGAAGGCAACATCTTGCTAGTGCTCTACTAATTCATTTATGTAAAAATCAAATGTTTGCTTTATATTTGAAACTATATAAATGATAGGAATATCAAAGGGAATAAAGTAACTTTTACATAATGTTTGGCAAAGGTTTTTATACATATTCTTTTTTTTTTTTTTTTTTTTTTTTAGTTTTTCGAGACAGGGTTTCTCTGTGGTTTTTGGAGCCTGTTGTGGAACTAGCTCTTGTAGACCAGGCTGGTCTCGAACTCACAGAGATTTATACATCTTCTAAAGAAAACTTCACTAATAAAGTTTTCTGTGGTGTTAATCTTTTTTATATATTTTAAAGAGAAGTCACTTCAATTTTCATTTGCATATTTTAAGTGCATTCATAGATTCCATATATAATATATGTTAAATGGGAAAGAATAAAATTATTTCCATAAATAAACATTGGTTTTAAAGTATCTGTTGATAGTAAACATATGTGATGTTCTCACGTCTTTCTTAAGTTTAGCAGAGTCAGCTCCTTCTCTGTGGGTTGTTGACTGAATTCTCCTTTGTGATATTAGGAAACACTTGGTAATCAAGGCCATCCCAGTACCCTGTGTTCTTCTTTTGTCCACCCATGGAGGCCTTTTACTGATGTTAAATGAAAAGAAGTTAACAGGAAATCCTATGAGTTTGCATTCTGTCTTATAATTATCAAATATTTAAAATAAGGTGTATCTTGATCAGGTTTATGGGAAGGTCATTCACCATTCAAAATATGTTGTATTGATTTATGTATTGAGGGACGAACTGTTCTGTAAAGTTACATTTTTGTCCTCCCAAGTGACTCCTGTCAGAAGTTGGATTTTCAGACCCCTGTCACAGCTTGTCACAGCTCTATGGCTAAAATCCAGCTGGGGTAAACGGTTTTGAAAACACCCTTAGTCAACAGATATTTTTCCCTTTAATTGTATTATACAGCATTAGCAAAACATATTTATAATTAATAAATGCACTCACAAGGTTTAAAAGAAAGAAGAAAAGGCAAAGCAGATGTGGGGAAATCTGTTGCTCTCATTTTTTGTTTCCCAAGATTGTGTTTCTCTGGTGGAATGTGTTATTACTGGATTCTTCTGTGTCTTCTTAACGTTTATGGACTTGCAAGCACATTCCAGTATGTTTATTTTCTTTTTGCCCTTTATTAACACAATTCCCCACCACACACTGAGACTCCCTCTTCTGCAGAGTCGTGTCTAACAGCATTTTCCTTCTTTATATTTGTTCTCAGATAATTCAAACTTTTTTTTTTGGGTGTGCTGTCTGAGTTCTTTATAGAAAATTTTCTAGACATCTTAAACATGGTAAAAAAATATCTTCTTAAAATATTTCATACCCCCAAATATGCTATAAAGTACTCAGGACCAATAGAATGTGCAGTCTATAGTTGAGGAATAATAAAATTGAATGATTAAATGATAAAATATCTGTTTTACTTAATATAAATAACTACAACTAAAACTGTTTGAAAATAATATAATGAATATATAATATATTTGGTATCAATTAACCAAAATTAAATTAAATATTGTACAAAAATCACTTTTGAGAAATTAGCCTGCTGTAACATCTTGAGGCAAAGATACACTTTTAATAAAAGGAAATATTGAAATTCTGTTCCTTTAGTACCTTGCAGTGTAAATAATCACTTCAATGTCTTTGGCCTAAATTATATTTCATATATCAATGAAAGCTCTCATAATAGTGACTTGTACTAATTATCATCTTCTGTTTGTAATTGCACAGTATTTGGAGAAATTCAACTTGAACCGTATCCACTAATAGATGTAGAGTAACTCTGTGCTTTAGACATGTCTACCGCTTCATCTTTGATATCTCTGTCCTAATGTTCAACTGTTAATGACTAAGGACATCCTTCTCACTTCAAAAATTATCCATTTTCAAGGATAAATGATATTACAGGGCCTAGATCATCACATCTATCCACATCAACATTAGAAATGAGGAAAATGTGATTGAGCCCTACTTAAAAACTCCAGAGAATTCCACATCACAAAGAAGTGGGCTTCACCAAGTTTAACATAGGTATATATGAAAATACGGTAGCTGAGAAGCAGCACATCCCTGATAGCTGAGGGACGCAAATAGATTTCCATTTGTGGTCCCCTGGGCAAAGAGTTGGCCCTGAACTCTTGATGGCTCCCAATGTGCTGTCCTGTATCTCACCAATACATAACATATCCATAAAAAAAAATGCAGCTTTTAAATTAAAACACCCATTTGCTTTGTGGGAGCCTAGCCAGTTTGGATGCTCACCTTCCTAGACCTGGATGGAGAGGGGAGGACCTTGGACTTTCCACAGGGCAGGGAACCCTGACTGCTCTTCAGACTGGAGAGGGAGGGGGAAAGGAGTGGGGGGAGGGGAGAGGAGTGGGAGGAGGGGGAGGAAAATGGGAGGCTAGGAGGAGGCAGAATCCAAAGACAAACACATAGGCATCCTCAGGAATATTAACCTTCATCAGGCGATGAAAGGAGACAGAGACAGAGACCCAAACGGGAGCACCAGACAGAAATCTCAAGGTCCAAATCAGGAGCAGAAGGAGACGGAGCACGAGCAAGGAACTCAGGACCACGAGGGGTGCACCCACACACTAAGACAATGGGGATGTTCTATTGGGATTTCACCAAGGCCAGCTGGCCTAGGTCTGAAAAAGCATGGGATAAATCCGGACTAGCTGAACATAGCGGACAATGAGGAATACTGAGAATTCCAGAACAATTGCAGTGGGTTTTTGATCCTACTGCACGTACTGGCTTTGTGGGAGCCTAGGCAGTTTGAATGCTCACCTTACGAGACCTCGATAGAGGTGGGCAGTCCTTGGGCTTCCCACAGGTCAGGGAACCCTGATTGCTCTTCGAGCAGATGAGGGGGGGGACTTGATCGGGGAAGGGGGAGGGAAATGGGAAGCGGTTGTGGGGACGAGGCAGAAATCCTTAATAAATAAATAAATTTAAAAAAAATTTAAAAAATAAAAAAAAAATTAAAAATTAAAAAAAAATAATAATTTTTGTAAAAACACATGCCACTCTCATAGGGGCACTCAATATGCATTATGCTTTGAGAAGACTGTATTTGTGTCTAGTATCAGTTTGTTTTCACAGAATAAAGGGAGAGACTTGCAGGGAGGGTGAACTTAAAATGAAAACAATGAGAAATTGTGCTTTTCATAGGTAAACAAAAGTTGTCAAGTACATTGTGTTTCAGACACTGGCGATGCAAGATCAGTTTTCTCTAGATTTGAAAGCGTGGTCTTCTAGCATTTGCATTCAGAGAAAGTGCTGAGCTGTGCTCATTGCTTCCCCTCTCCTGTTTAGCTGTCAAAACACAGTGCTGCTTTGGGGGATTTACAGTAGACTAGGAGTGAGACTGCTCCATGTTAGCTGAGGCATTCAGAAATCATTTGGTGGCGGGGCAGGGGAGAGAATCTGTAAGTCTTTGGTATAGAGTTGGGCTGTGTAAGAGCTTTTTCTTTCTCATCAGCCAATTTAAAAATAAACATGGTACTTTCTGAGTTAGGAAACACGTCCAGCCCCTTGTCATGTAGTCATCAAATTGTACATTTCCTGAAGAATCTCAGATGTCAGACTGCATCTGCTTCAGCAACATTCATGAGAGCGTAGAGGAATGCTATTTTGCGATGTGGACATATGCAAATCTCAGTGTTGGATGGGTCATATTCAAGACTCTGCCGACATGCCGCACTTGATTCTCAAAGTAATAGAAATTCAAGCCTCATCGGATGCAGTTTGGTGCCTTCCCTGGTTTTGTACAACAGACAAAAGTAACCAGTCTACTTTCCAAATTTTCACTTTTAAGTAAAAGGATAATGATGTTCCTTACATGTCTTCCCATTAGCAGACATTGAGACAGTGATTATAAAATGTGAAACTCATGAAACAATAGATATTATCAATCAATATCAATTCAAACTCCAAGAAGCATTATGCTATATGTCTCTCTCATTCAAAATCTGTTAGTCTCACGTGTAGGTGAGAAGATAGAGCAAGAGTAGTTTAAAGTAACATGGGTTCTTGACAAGGAAGGTTAGCCTTGACCTTCTCTTCTCAACCCTCATTTCATCAGCAGGGGTGAGATTACTTTGAGACCCTGCCAATAGGTAATAAATAACACATAAATTCCAGGACACCCTTGCACTATAGGGTGCCCTAATGTGTAATAAGCCTTAGACTATTGAGTTTATAACTCATGACATCTGGCAGTTACTTGGCATTGGAATTCATGGAGATCATGCACATCAGAATGTACCATGGGAGAGAATATAATAGAACAATAATTCCGTGATGCTGCCGGGATAGGTTAACATGACAGGGAGATACTGTGGAGGCTGTGCACCTCTGTGAACTGAGTAGCGTTGGAATGCTGTAAAAGCTAATGCTTTCAGTTAGGACCAACAAGGTGGGAGGAGAGGCATAACATATTGGGATCCTGCATAAAACAGCACATTAATATTTACTTGACCCTGCTCTGCATTCCCTCATTCAAACGGACAGATGCGACGAGAGGAGACAAAAGAATCCCGAAATTTGATTTAAACATATTATTTCTGTCCATAAACTTAGAGTCATATTTAAATAACTCTAATGAATTAATTTTTATAAATATACATAAATTATAATTGTGCCCCTCATATTTTTTGATTTATTTTCTATGGTCAAAGGATAAATGGGGAGTGGTGGAGAAAAACACCTAAGTAGTGGGCATAGAATATAGACTACCAACAGCCTGCAAGCAGCCACTCTGGCACCTGTACCTTGTCTGCTTTGGCAGGAGACTTGAGACTCATGGAATAGAAACCAGGTTGAAAAACTCATATCAGACAGATGGCCACTTGCAATCTTTCTGTCAATGTAAATTCTATTTTAAAAACTAGTTTGTTTACTTCCTCGTTTATTTATTTCTTCCCAAATCCACATTTTATAAAAGTAATAGGAACTATGAGAAGCGCCAAAAAAGCTGGACTCTCGAGCTGTTATATCTGATACTCAGTTTGTCTTTGTGGCTATAGATTTTCAACTAAAAGTAATCTTATTTTCTAATGTTCAAAGCTATTGGTATTTTCGCTGCCCTCAATCCTCTGTGGAGAAGTGCTCAGACAGTCATTCAGGGAGAACAGATATTTAATGGGATGTAAATTTTGTTCTGAAGTAATGCATCATCCAAACATATTTTGTTTAATACCAATGCTTCTATATGCTGTCTTCCTCTTGACATAATGTATCTAGCATAATTTCTAATGTGTCAAGTTTTTATTTAGAACTTCCTGTAATTCTGCGAACATCCATACCTCATGAACAATTTTGTTGACATGGAATCTTTAATGGAAAAATAAAAGAAAAACTGATTAAACATTAATTAACATCAAACCACAACTTCCTCATAAGCTCATGGGTAGGGTATGCAGATCCTTGTCAAATATCAGATGCTAGGCTTTTCCAAAAATAGGACTTCCAAGTGTTGAAGTTATGCCAAGTGCTGGCTCCTTCACAGCAAAGCAAAGGAAATGATTGCCAGAGACAGGCTTGGAGTCTGCCGTGGTCAGATGTCACCAGTTTGCAGTGCCACATGTGATCCAAGAGTTTATGAATGATCTCAACACTTGGTCCCCAAGGAGAACATATGCATTACAGAGGTTACGGATACAAATTACAGAGCGTGCAGTGTTTCCATGCAATTTCTAAGAATCCTTCAGCAAGTTTTAAACATTAATGGAAAACATTAAGGAAGACTTGGCACTCTTCGCAAGACTTCAAATTATACTGTGGGTGAGGATGGAGCAAGGCTAAAAAAAGGAGCGAAGAATAAAGACTTGGCTAGAAGCTTGGCGCTGGCCATTCCTCCTGTGTGAATTGTGTGTTTGTGTATTCCATTCCCAGTAGAATTCTAGGCTTCACAAAGTGCTATGACTTGAAAATGAGCAAGTCACAGGGCATCCTTGTTTATTCAACATGCTCCAATTCATACTGCTGCTTTATCTGCATCATTTGCTGAGTGAATTTGCTTATACAAGGCGTATTTCTGGAGTGGGGGAGGGCTGGAATTGTCGGCCTGCTGCAGGGCTGCCAGGGTGTCAGTTTGCCTAGCAGTAACAGGATGTTTCCCTACTGAGCAATTTCTTTCCCATTGCCCTTCTGTGCCTGAGAAGCTACTTATAATTTGTTCCCCAAATATAAGATTGTATTCTGTATGTGCTTGGTAGATGACCTGTCCTTTCTAGTCATGTTAAATGTGACTATGTTGAATATAATAAAATATTTCTTGGAATGACAAATCCTTTGAAGGTTTGTTTTTTAGTAAAGTATAAGAAAAATAGGTATCACTGTACTGTATTATAGTGGGAAGTTTTGTGTTGTAAAGAAAAACTGACTTTAATATGAAAGGAAACTTAACCAGGAAGTTCAGGGCCACCAAGCAGCAACATCTTCCTCGCTCCTTCATAAGCTTCATCCCACATGGAGCTTCCTTACCCTCAAAGCATGTCTACCCGCAATGACCTTGGAGAAACAAACACAAGCTTTCCTCAGAGATGGAAGAAGAACCTAGTGATTCACACATGTTGGAAGGTGTTGACTCACCATATGATGGGATATGGTGGTGGTGATTAAGAAAATACTGTGCCTCATTTATGAGTATTTACTAGTGGCCATTCCATATGTTTTCTATACTTGATTGATATTTGTTATTCTGTCTGATAATCTATGTCATCATTGTTGGTACTTGCACACAATCTACTGTTTTCTTAATATCACAAACTGTCTGCATTTTATATTAGACAAAGTGAGGAGTCAAAACAAAGGCACTATCCATTAAATCCAAGTAACTAAAAACTTTTCTTTGCAAAGTCATTTTAAAATTAAAATGAAAACACTGCAATCTACACTAAATGATAGAAAAATTTCAATATACATTTTTGGATTTATAATTCAATCAAACAGTGAGTGACACATGATTAATTCTTGAGTGGCCCTTCCAAAAGGAACCATTGGAAGAATACCTTCTCCAGTTTGTACTTTTTAAGTATAAAAAGGATTTTCTTGTAAAGGAGTTGGGAACTGACAACCAATGATCTGTTGCATGCAGGAGAAATGAATAAGCAAAAGTCAGAGAACGAAGAGGTAGCCAAGAGGTACTTCTGACAGGAAGAACTTCATGCTCTAGTGCTAACTGATAATGCTGTATTAGTTGTTCCTCTGTATCCCTAGGATAGGAGAGTGATAGGTATATTTGTTGCAAGCCTGGAGATATAATTAGAGACACGGTTCTAAGTAATACCTGAAATTGTCTTTAGGAGACAACTTTAACTTTATATATGGTAGTATGAATCAGAATCAATCACATAGGTTCATGTATTTGAATGTTGAGTCACCAATGAGAGGAACTGTTTGAAAGGATTAAGAGGACTGGGATACCTGGCCTTGTTAGAGGAAGTGTATCTTTGGGAGTGAGATTTGAAAATGCTTTCACCAGTTGGGAGTCAGAGGCTGGAGGATCTCTGAGTTTAAGCCCAGCATGGTCTAAAGAGTGTGTTCCAGGACATCTAGAGATGCACAGAGGATTCTTGTCTGGAAACACACAAACAAACAAACAAATTTTATAAGTAAATAAGTAAATAAATAAAACCAAATAAATGATGTCTGGTGATCATGAAAAAAAGAAAAGAAAAAGAAAATGCTTGTATCAGCCAGGATCTCTCTCTCTCTGCCTGAGATCAAGGTGTAAAGTTCTCAGGTACTCCTCCTGTACCCTCTGTGTGCTGCCATACTTCCTCCCATGATGATAATAGATAAAGCCTTTGAAATCGCAAGCAAGTCCCCAGTTAGATGCTCTGTCTTTTAAGATTTTCCTTGGTCATGGTGTCTCTTCACATCACTAGAGTAGTGATGAAAACAAACTTCTAAAAAGTGAACAAAAATTGATAAAATCTTTTCATTTCAGGAAACCTATAATAGCTACAATGAGGAGTTTAAAATCATCAGACACTTTTTTGGTAATTTAAGGAAGATAGAAGCCTTCTGATTTGACCATAATGGAGATACAAGAAATAGAGCAGAAGGTGTGGGATATTAGTTACCTCAATGACTGGCAAGGTTCTAGTGTTAGACACACGGGGTGTGGATCCTGCACGTATTTAGCACAATTCAAATTACCTGCAGGAAAACATAATGCCATGGATAGCATGCAAAATGTCTTCAACAAATTATTACTATTACTGTTGGCAAATTATCTTTAAAATAGAGATAAAAAAATATCTTCGTGTGTTCCTTTTTCTTAATCCATGAAAAATGATAACAATATAAAACAATTCTGAGCAAATCACAACTGTTGAACACTTATCCACTTGTGACTGCTTGCAAAAAATCTTCACAAGATTGGTTCCATCAGCATCCAGTTGTAGAAGAGTTGGATCGCAGGAGCCACAATTCCCTAAAGATTTATATATATATATATATAGAGTCAGTGGGTGAAGGGAGGGAGAGAGGTTTTCTGTAATGATATAGCTATGAGAGTGGTAAAAAAATCCTTCTGTAAACAAAACTTTGTTTTCTTGTAAATAACAATAATGAAGGTGATGGCTGGCATATACATGTGCACATATGAGTGCTCACTGACACCCCCCTACACACAGTACACTTCCAATCAAACAAACACCCAAAGACTTGAAAGTAAAAGAGGAGTTAGTTGAGAATGGAAGGGGATTCGCAGGAGAGGGAAATGGAAGAAACAGGGTAATGGACAGAGTGAATACATTAAGTACAGGCATGAAAATATCAAAATGAAATCCATGATTATATGTAATGGACATATGCTAATAAAATATGATGTTTCTACAGTAAAGCATATCCTGGAAGCTGGAGTTGTAGCTGAGTGATTGTTAGCACGTGTGAGGTCTTGAGTTCCATTCTTAGCATTAAAAATGGCAAAACAGCCCATAATTTCCTGGTGTGATTCTATGCAAGACAGAAAGCACTCTCTTTCTAAGTGCTGTGGTTCACTGAGATTTCAGATTGGAAAGTTAAACTTGAATCCAGGTTTCTGTAGAGAAATTAGTGGTGGCTCTGGTGCAAGTTTCACGGCCCTTGTACAATGCGCACACTGGGTGATGTTCTGCATTCAGCAAGCACTGGTTCAGTGTTCTCTTCTAACCTTTGGCTTGGGACCGCTGTTATTCAAGCTTATCATTATAATTCCTTTTTAGATTACCGTTCTCATGAGCAATTTAGTTTGTTTAGGATGGCTTTCTCTATTCACTGGTCTGCATGGCTACTTCTATCAATAACATTTTTCAGACTTTACATTGCTAATGCCCTCACTGGAGATCCTGAGTGTACTGTTTCAGAAATGGAATCTTTCAAAAGTCCATTTCTTGTTCAGGCTCACCTTATTTTTATTGCTAATTTATTTTAATGACCTAAGACTGAACTATCTGGATGATGATTCTAGACTAGGTTATAAAAATAAAAACCAGAGAAGTGATTAGCTAAGACAAAAGAGATAAGAGGTGGTTAGTCCAAGAGAGAGAGAGAGAGAGAGAGAGAGAGAGAGAGAGGCGAGTCAGAGGAGACAAATATGCAAGCTATAAAATAATAAACTAACATGGAGTATTTATAGGATATTATAAAAGTCTCCTGCTGTTGTGTACACACTAGGACAGATTTTCATAGTAATTTGAGTCTTCAAATGTTGTGAGGCTGAGACTCTCTTCTGTAGCTGATGACTGGGCAGAAGCTGCTGTCTTTCTGCTTCAAACAACTCTGACCATCAGTTAATGTGGGATGGACGAAAAGAGGACAACAGAGGTACAGGGACTCTTGAGAGACTTGTACTTGGGAACTGTGAATTAACTTCTGTTCACCTCAAGAGCACATTGATAACAGTCCAGAGCGAAGGTTCTGCCCAAGTCTAGGTTTGTGGACCAGTGAGATTTGGGTTTTCTTGAGGAGTGTGGGGACACAAAAAGAAAAAGAAAGCTAAGTTACACACACACACACACACACACACACACACACACACACACACACACACATTTCAGCAGGAGTCACCACTCCAGCAAGCTGCATTTCCGGAGCTCCTTATATGAGGTAGATCAGCATCCTAGAACATCTTCCCTCCCCAGCTCTTATAAAATCATGGAGAGCCTTGTGATTCTTACAATTTTCAAGCATTTCTTAAAAATTTCTGAGTTAGAGTATTTTTCTCTTTTTCCTGCTTTCATCATTCCTTAGTTACCTTACTGCTTCATGTAGAATTGAGGGCCTCCTATTTTCCTTCATCCACGTGTTTTTTAACAGCGAATAGTCAGCCCTGAAAAAAAAAAACACATATAAGAAAAATATAATACCGACTGAGCAGGTTGTACTTGTGTGTGTGTGTGTGTGTGTGTATCCATGTGTGTGTGTAACAACACTTAACTAAAAAGAGGTGATGCATTTGAAAAAGATCAAAAGGGGCATATGAGAGAGTTTGCAAGATGAAAAAGGTAGTGGAAAATGATGTAATTCTAGTCTCAAAATAACAAAATTATTTGTTTTTAAAACTGTAGTTACTTTATTTCATTTACCTTGGGAGTTTTATTTTTTTTTTTCCCGAAAAGTAAGGAAACTTCTTCCACTATAGAATGCTTCACTTTGGTGGCATAGGCTCTACAATACACACCTACATAGGCAGCAAAAGAGGGGAAAAAATGAAAATTTCAGTCTGGTAAACTGTCCTGTCAGAAGTAATGTGCAGTTGCTTTAAGTTTAGCATGAGTGAGACAAGTTTTACCCCACAATTCGAAGCAAATGAACTGGTGTGACTGGGAACATGCGAGTTAGCTGCATTACATGCAAACCCCAAAGAGCATATTACAAGTTGAAGAGGGTACAGTAGCAATTATACCATTATCTCACCCTACTCTCTGAGCGAACAGCCTGAAAGCCTAAAATTACAGATGATGTTAGATTTCTTGGCTTCGTGTGCAAATTGGAGTCATTTTCCTTTTTTTTTTGAATGCATAAACACATGTTATATTGCTTCAGAGAAGCAGTCCTTATACTTCGTTATGATATTTTTCCTCATTTTGTTCACTAGGTCAAAGAGCTCTTTTACAAAATTTAAATTGTTACAAACGCATGTAAGACTGGTTCTGTGAATGCTTTGCAGTGATCTTTAGTACCATTTGAGCTAAGGCTATTTGCCATGTCGTTAGGAGGCAAGATCTGATGAAGGGCCTTCAGATGGCCAGATGTGCCATTTTGGAACAGCTTGAGGGTCGGCCAAAACACCATTTGTTGCCAGGACCGGATAACAGAGGGGCTTCATCACCCTGTTACCATATTTTTGCACTTCTTAGCATTGCATAAATAGGCAGCTGTTCTCTATTTGGAATATAAATGAGTCACCAGCTAGCTCTCCCTGAAGCATATACCTACAAGAGGAAACCCCAATGTTAACCCTCTCATCCCCTGTATGAATGTCAAAATGTACACCTCCCTCTCTTCATTCAGAAGCCAGTCCTTATGCATAAATGTCACATGTCCTTTGCCTGTTAGATAAGAGGGAAAAAAAAAAGAAAACCTGTGCAGTTCTTAGTGCTAATGTGTAACGCCTGTCCTTAGGAGAAAAGCATTAAATGAATCTGCTTCTAAGCTGATAGTGAACAATTTGGAACCTTTGCTTCTCTTCCTGCAATGAAAACAAACTTTTCTCTTACGGGGCAATGATTTCATTAAGATGAAAAACTGTCTTAAAAGATGTGTTATGAGAAGAAAGAGAGGGAAAAAAAAACCTGAAAAGTTATCCACTTGTCTCTCTGGGGCTATTTTCAGAAGAGATTTTTTTCTTTTAATTTGGAGAATAAAAACTAACCTAGAGACTTCAAACAACAAAGAAAAGGCTAGATGGATCTCATAAAATGGGATAGGGAGGGCAGCTGTCTTAATATAATCCTTAATGCCAAGAGTTGTTCTCTCTTACAGGCTATATGAGGTAGGTTATCTAATATATATATATATATATATATATATATATATATATATTCAGTTTTAGAAGATATATATGTTATACACATATAGAAGATATATGTGTTATATACACATAGAAGATATATATTATATACACACATTTATTCATTTATATGAACATGCATCATCATCATATACATATAGAAACAGACATGCCTCATGTGTGTACATGTACTATAGATAATAGAAGAGTATATGCAGGTAGTTACATGATATAGATAGATAAATAGATAGACATAGAGAAAGAAAGAAAGGAAGGAAGGAAGGAAGGAAGAAAGGTGATAGATATAAATTTTAGCTTTACATACTTTAAAATAAACTTTGTTTGCTAGATTGTACTATGTGCCTGAAATCATAATACTTGACATATAGGAGAATCATAGAATCATTGATTTGAGGCAAACCTGGGCTACATAGTGAGGCTGCCTCAAAGAACACAAAACTAAACAAAACTCCTTTAATCCCAGCACTCGGGAGGCAGAGGCAGGCGGATCTCTGTGAGTTCGAGACCAGTCTGGTCTACAGAGCTAGTTCCAGGACAGGCTCCAAAGCCACAGAGAAACCCTGTGTCAAAAAACCAAAAAAAAAAAAAAAAAAAAAAAAAACTAAACAAAACTCACTGAGTAAGAGAAAACAAAGCTTGTGAGTGCTGGAATGTCAAAGAAAAGGAAAATGAATGTGATTGGGAAACACGAACAGTGAAGGTAAATATCATGTTAGCTAATCTCAACTCCTATTTTGAATGTTTTTACTAAAATACTTAGGGCCACTGTTTGCCAAACACACTCCATTCTTCTCCATCTGATAGGGCATGCAGACTTCCCATCTTGCCAGCAGAAGAACGGATCACACTAATAGATGTGTAACATTTGGACACCTAACGCATGCCAGATTTTTGAAGGTTGTATCAGAGGTCCAACCTGCTGTTCTCCTTGCTAATAAAAAGAGGGATGATTCGGGCTGCAACAGTGCCATAAAGGGTATCTCTGTTCCGCATGTCATGCTTCCCAGATGTCACTTGGCAGGTGGGGATGCAGAGGGTTTTGAAACAAAACCCTCGTACGTGGGTGCTAGGGCGTTGCAAAAGTCAACAATGTGTTTGCTTAGTGAAGTGTGGAAAGCCGTGACCCACATTCATGTCACAAGCAAGAGAGCTTCTCAAAGTCCTCCCTCCTCCCTCCTCATAGACCCAAGTGTACACAGGATCATAAGCGACCTGTGTACAGCTTGCTTCAGGGTTTAATTTATCTTAGACATTTATTGTAATGCACTCATGAACACATACCCATATACACTTTTCTTAATAGAAAGTAAATCTACATTATGTGAAATGTTTCATACTTTGCATGGTTATTACAGCTCAGAGTTATATCAAAAATATCTTATTTCATTGATGTTTGATATATTATTTTTAAAACTGGATTTTAGAACCAATGTATGTGAATGCCCCCCCCCCCCAGTAGCTCTTTCTCTATCAGTGAGCACTTAGGTTGGATTTGACATATTTTTCTAGTAGATATGGCTATGTGCACTAGAAATACCCAGCATTTATCACATGGCTAAGACTTGAAGTGAATGTTGGCAAGACAAAATGGAATAGTATCATTAAGAATATTTTTACCTGTTTTAATTTTTCTTCAGTATTGCGAGATGACTTCCGGCAAAACCCCACAGATGTGGTAGTGGCAGCTGGAGAGCCTGCAATCTTGGAGTGCCAGCCCCCACGAGGACACCCAGAACCTACCATCTACTGGAAGAAAGATAAAGTCCGAATTGATGACAAGGAAGAGAGGATAAGTGTGAGTCCATTTACAAGAAAGTCTAGAGACACTGAGTTTCACATCGGAATGAACTCTGTTAACATATTAATACCAAAATTGGTCTAAATGCTAATTTTCGATATACCACATATTAAATTTTGGATGGGACTCGGTGAGGCAATCATAAATGTCTATGTTATACTAATAATTGCACCAATTTGAATATGTAATTGTGATTTTGTAGTGTAATATTAATATCTTCACTCTCTAGAGGTTTCTAGCAGTCATTTATGCTTCATACATTGATATTAAAATATAAATGTAGCCATTAAGCTTAAAGGCAACCTCTCATTTTATATTAGATTCAGTATTATAAAAGGAAATGAGGACTTCACTGAAATAAAATTTACATTAGATATTATTTAGAAGTTCATCATTTAGATAAAATACAATGACTGAGAATTAATGTATTTTATTAAAAATAAATGTTTCATTTGACTAGACATATGTTATTTTATTGCTAAATTCTCTTTTGGGACCTCCAACTCAACATAATGACACAAAGACATCTTATTAATTATGAAAGGTTGGCCTTTAGCTTAGGCTTGTCCCCAGCTAGCCCTTATAACTTAAATTAACATGCTTCTATAATCTGTGTTCTATCATATGGCCTTTTTACCTCTCTATCATTCTGTAGGGCCAACTTGGTCCACATCTTGCTGGCATTGCATTGCACCTAGATTTGGCCCCTCTTCCTCTTTCTCTCCCAGGAATTCCTGCCTATCTTTCCTTCCTAGCCATTGGCCATTCAGCTCTTTATTAAGCCAATCAGAAGGTGCCTTGCCAAAGACAAATCCTCACGGTGCAAAATAAAAAAAAAAATATGCTACAACATTATTTAAAAAAAAGTCATGTGTTACTTGGAATATTTAATTATATATTTTATATGAATTTATGTCATGTATACATTGAGATGGCACCATTATACAAAATCTAGATACTAGATAGATATTGCAATATATATTCAAATGTTTCTGCTTTTGCTGTTATTATGAAGCGTTACCACTTCAATGAGAATTTGGTCTTTATGGTTTTGTGTTGAGTTGTGCTTTTGAAAAGAGACTCGTTGGCTTTTGCTATATATCAAACCATCTCTAAATACAATGGTTTATTCAAGTCATTTTACTTGTAATCAAAATTCTATAAAAAATAAAAATTATTTTTCAGCAATAAGTTTGGCAGACCTTAAAAAATCAAAATTATTAACTAGAGCCTCTTTCTTTTCTCTTTCTTTTCCATTTGTTTATTTCATCTAGATCCGAGGTGGAAAACTGATGATCTCAAATACCAGGAAAAGTGATGCAGGCATGTATACCTGTGTGGGCACCAATATGGTGGGAGAAAGAGACAGCGACCCTGCAGAGCTGACTGTCTTCGGTAAAACTCTCTTCTAATTTATGTATTAGTTCCTTTTCTTGTTTCTGTGACCAAATACTTGAAAGGAAGCAGCTGAGTAAAGGAGCATCTGGGGGCACAGTGGCAGAGAAGTCCTGGTCACAGTAGCTTGGTGCAGCTGAAGGCTTATTTTGCATCTACAGTCAGGAAGTAAGGAGACATGAACACTGCTGCTAGGTTAATGTTTTTCCGTGAACACAGCCCTATACTGTGCATATTTAGGGGAGCTCTTCCTATCTCAGTTAACCTAGTAAGAAGCTCCCTCATGAACAAGCTCAAAGTTGGTCTCATCACTAATTCTACATCCTGTCAGACTGACAATATTAGTACTCACAAATTATAAATAGCTGTAGTTTTGTTAGCACTAAAGTTTAGGATATATATGAACAATGACTCAATAATTGGAGTAATCAATAGTGATTAGAATTGGGATTTTGAGGTATTTTATGATGATAACTTTAATGTCAAATTGAGAAAGAAACGTCACTTTATCTTTTAAAAAGAAACATCAGTTTGCCTACTTTATTCATGTATTTAAGATTATTTAAATATCTGTTTTTCAAAATGTTAAAAAATCACACTATTTCTCAGAGAATTAATGTTCCTCACTCATTCTGTTTTAATATATTTATTAGGTATTAGATGCATACATATAAACATACATATATGTATATAATATGCAGACACATGTGTGCTTGTATATGGATGTAAATACATATTAACATTTTTTACTCATCCTGATATCCAGTCATGTGATCGGGAGCAATTACTATGGAAACAGATCCTGTGATGCTTCTCTGGCTGTTCTCTTTGAATGAAAGATCAAGATCTTTTCAAACTTTCTGCATGCTGAATAATCTCTGATAATACTCCCCGTGGATACTCCCCCACTTCTAGTCCCAAATGAGAAAGGCAGGAAATATCTCATAATTTATTAAAGAAACAAATAAATATAATTCTATAACTCTGTTCAGTGTAGGCCTGTAGACTACTTCTGTCCACCTGGTCCAGAAAACTCTTAAGTTTTCCTCTAAATCATATTGCAGTCAGCTTTAAGAGTCTCAAACTCCCTCTACATCGTAATAAATAAAAATACAATTCTCTCTGGTAAGATGTGAAATTAGTGGTCACTGAATATCAGCATTGAAAGCCCACAAATATAGCTCTTCTATTTAAAGAATCACTCATTGCTATTTTTTTTTGTAGCTACCACAAGCTCTTGAGTAGAAAAACATTGCATTATGACAGTATAGACTATCTTCAAAGGGAAATTGAAAGGGTTCAATGTCATTACCAGAGCAATTAGATCTACCAGTAATGTGTCTGTATTTGAAATATTTACCCTACTTTTCCTAAAGACTTTATGGGAACAGCAAGAGACCTGTAAGCCTGTAAAAATTTGTGGTACAAATTATAAATTGTTTTAAAAATAGCTATTAACCCAAGAGATTAAATTTATCCCGAGGCAGTTCCTGTGGAAGAATTGATTTAGGGAGCTAAGAAATCAGTTATCTGATAGTGTAAACTGACCTGAGGGGTTTCATATACAATAAGTTGAGGGAAAGTTGAAATTCCATTTTATATGTAACAAAACAATACCCCAAATCAAGAAAAAGGAAAAGAGAGAGGCAGAGACCAGAAAGACAGAGAGAGAAAGAATGAAACTGTCCCGGGATGGAGGGGGAGGATCTGGAAGAAGCTGGCAAAGGGGGAATGATATGATATGAGATGAGATATATACGCATGTATGATATATGTATATATACATAGTTTTTAAATAATTATGGGAAGAAAGAAAAGATAGAATAGGGAAGTGATAGTCTAATCAAAGCTGTGATTTCTGTGTGAGAGTTTTGCTGATCTCTGACTCCTAATTTTAGAGAAATAAGGTCAACAGTGGGACCCCCCTCATTTATTACACTTGAATCCCTTACCTTGAAAACATTAAAAAACAAACTGCCTTTTAGTTCAGCACTGCTAAATATTATAATTTTGGAATTATGTTTGTAAACGTGGTTTACATTTCTCAGTCCACCTGCTCAGTTCTGTCTTCAAGTAGCTCCAAGTTCACCTTGGGGTCTTTGACTACAATGGTCTCTGGCAACGAAATGCCAGCTTTACTCAAGAGGTTTTACAGGAAAAGTAATTGGTGATGTTTGCTCTTCAAGAGATATCCTTCACTAATAAAGTGCAAGGTGAGCAAAGAAAATATAAAGGTTCTTACCTTATCCAGTAGTTATCTACATTACTAAAAAAAAGTATCTGTTTTTTTTCGGTTGTTTTCTTCTTCAACAACTGGACTTGATCTAGGAAATGTAGTTAGCGCATTCCATTTTCCTGTGACACTTTCCACTAAGGTGTGAGCACAGAAAACTGATCCTAAGTACCAGATGGGTGATCTGTTCTATTTGTTTCTCAGCAATCATGTTCTGTGTATGAGATAACCTCCTCTTCAAGTGTGGATTATCAAGTCTAAAAGTCAGAGTGTGCCCATTATCAAATTTAAAAATCAGAATGTAGTATTCTAGTCTGAAATGACTCTGTCATCTGTAACAAACTCTAGACATTTCATAAAGAATATCACTACTTCCCTCTCTAGATAATTAATGCATATGTTAAGCTTTAAAGAGCCTAAACATGCTCAGAGAAACTAGGATTGAAGCATGCAATCTATAAGCCAAAAACTGTTTATTAAAAAAAGCTAAAAATAAAGCATATGTTTTCTAAATGATTTTAAGTGTGTCTAAACAATACACAAAATCAGTTTTGTACCCTGCAATTTCAATACATATCATAGCTGTTAAATACAAAAATACTGTAATATTTTGCTTAACAGCTTCCTTAAGAATCCTTCACATGTGCATGGATGTACACAAATACATGTATGCATACACACACATATACACATGCACACACATGCATATGCACTGTGGTACATTATTTCTTTGTTAATTACTTTTAAAAGTTTATTTTGTTCTCCCCTCCCTTTTGGGGTATTTATTTTACTATTTTAAACATGTTTTTCTAGTATATATTTTAGATATTCATTATGACACCATTCTATATTCTATTTTAAAAAATAAGAAATTGGAGCCTGTCTTGCAACTAGCTCTTGTAGACCAGGCTGGCCTTGAACTTTTATCTATCTCTTTTTAGTATACTCTTTTTAGAATCATTTGTGCTATTGATATTGAAATTTGCATGGCTAGAGTGATGTCTCAGTGAACAAGAATTATTCATACAAACATATGAATCTGATTTCAAATCCCCAAAATGTAGGCAAAACAGGCATAGTAGATCACATCTCCAATCTCTCTACAGCAAGATAGAAAGCAGAGACACTGAAGCATCCAGACCAGCTAGCCTGATGTATCTTGTCTCAAACAAAATGGGTTATGAGAACTGGCACTCAAAGTTTCCTCAGAATTCCATGTGTGTCCCATGGGTAGTCTGGTGCCCACAAATATAAGCATGTACATGCACATACTTAAACACGTGTTTACACAGGGGCAAATAAAATGTTTTGTGTTATTTTCAACCATGTAAACATTATGACCAATGAACTAAATGTTATGATATTGTGATTCATTTTCTGTTTTGAAACTATGCTTGTTTCAAACTGGTAAAGCTTACATTCTATTTTTCATAACTCAACAGTATGTGCTCCCCTATTATAGCTGTCCTGGAGATCACAAACTCTGTGCACTCAGGTCTACTTCAGAATTTCCAACCCTGATATTCTCCTCCCTTGCTTTGATGCTAGATTCTGTATGCCTAATGCCTAATATCCTGTATGTGTTTCTTTACGTCCTGATTATGCAAGTATTTATCCACTGCTTTCTGCTTGCCTGGAGCTCAGGGCACATCCCAAATTCATTTTCCTTTACTCTATGTGAAATCTAAGTTACAAAATCATAGTGTCAAAATTCTTTAATTTTCTGTGACCATTGAAAGTGCCTCTCCAAAGTTATTTAGCCCCCTTGCATCCTCTAAAGAAATCTACTATGACTGTATTGTCATACCTTTGCATATAGTTGGGTCTTTTGATTTACTTTTTTCCCTCCAAAACTCTTAGCAGTGTGTCCTTATCTCATTTCTCACTCTTTTGACACATTGCAAGTATATGCCTTGATTGGCTACTCATCCAAAACCTTGTTTATTTATATGCTAGTCAAAAAACAAATCAAACCAGAAATCTGTAAACCAAAACAACTCTATTCATTTTATTGGACTTTCTGTTTGGCTCCGGTAAATCATGTATTTTTTTTTTTTGAAATTTAAAGGAAAGAATTATTTGAAAATCCGAAAAACTTTTTTCATAAAATTGTAGCTACAGATACATTGCAGCTATCATGTTAAAACATGCATTAGACACACATACAAAACTCATGAAACAAGCCACCATTTTTTAACAATTAAGCAAAGATAAAATGCCTAAGAAACAATATCGATGACTTGCAAAGGATGGGCTTTTTAAGCACCATTACAAAAAAAAATAATGCACAGATGGATGGGTGTTCAATTATATACACTGAAGTGAACCTTTAAAGTACGTAGTGTCAAAGGAACAGAACCACCAGCATTCAAAAGCAGCTTTGTCAACTAGGCAATAAAACACTCTACAGCATGTCCCTCTGCTGCCCATTGCTGAATACACTGGTAGAAACTTTGAAATGAAAAAGAAAGAAAAAAGGAGCAGTGACTCCTTTTATTTTCTCTGTTTAATGTTGGAGGAGGCTGCTTGTTGGTTTCCGGCTGCTCATCATCTCAGCACACAGAAACTATATCATTTAAATTACTGCTTGGAGCATCAGCTCTAGCTTTTTATTGGGTAACACTTATATCTTAATTTAACCCATTTCTAGTAATCTGTATATTGCCATGTGGCTGTGGCTTACCACATAAAGTTCTGGCGTCCGTGTTCAGCAGGGCTACATGGCTTCTCTCTGACTCTGCCTCCTTTCTCTCAGTATTCAGTTTAGTTTTTCCTGCCTACCTAAGTTCTGCCTTGCTATAGGTCCAGAGCTGTTCCTTTATTTATCAATGGCAATCACAACATACAGAGGGAAATCCCACATCAGTTTAAAATCAAACAGAAAACAACTATCAATTCTGTTACACACTAATGGGTCTTCAAAGTACATCATTTGTATAAGAGAAGGAAGAAGAACCAAACTGTTTGCAGAGATCCAAGCACAAGAGAGAGAGAGAATGCCCCTCACACAGCTTTCTGATGGCAATCACTGGCACTGAACAAAGCTGCATAGTTCTTCACCAGGTATTGGAGGAAATCATGTATATAGCTCAGTAATAAATCAAAGCTATTCTTATTGCTCCAATTCGCACAAATAATCTCAGTAAGTGTGGTGCTCCATACATGTGGGACTTGGGTGCATCAGGAAGATCTTCAAGAACTTCAGCAAACTGTGGTCTCTCAAATTCATAAAGCAGCTGGGTGCCCAGTGTTACACTGAAGTACTCCTTTGTCCTGCTACAACCTCATTGATACCATATTCTTTATCTGGATTTCCTTGAGATTTCTTGTAATTTGCATAATCTTCCAAAATTGAATCCACATTCTTCTTGGCAGGAATATAACAAAGCTGTTTTGTGTGATGATCAAGTCCCACTCATCAACAAGTCATGGTTTCAGCTCTTCAGGAATCTTTAAATCTCAACTCTGTTCATAAATATTTCTTCATTTTCAATGGTAGGATCTTCCTGAGCTCTTTTCTTCCTAGGAGGCTGAGGTGTCTCACTGGTACTACCACCATCTCCATTTCCAGGTGTTTTCTGTTTGTTCTTCTTTGTTTTCACTTCAACATTTTTCTGCTGCGGACAAGATGTCTTCTTTCCTGGTGCAGCCATCTGCATTTGTTTCTGATTGGCCTTTTGAAGGCTCTCACTGTGTTCTGCAAGCTGGTGTCCATGTATTTGAGTGCTCTGCTTTCTGGAATCCATTCATACCAATTATTATTCCAACCACTGTAATGGATAAAGTGTTTCACTTGTTTGTCCTTTTTGGCAACCTTTACACACTTTGCTTCCTAGAGAAGAGGCCCATGAAAGCACAGCACTCACTCGCCCTCCTGGAATTTGGGCTTCCGGTCCTGCTTAGGCACCATTTATAAATGATTGCTGCCTCCTCTTTCTGCCACCAACCTGACTTTGTGAAACATGTATTTAATGAATTGCATATTATATTTCTGGATCTTTCCTATTCTGTTTTTCCCATTGATAGTAATCTGTGTTTGCTTCATGTGTTTCTTTCTGACACAGACTTTGCTTCTTTTTCTTTGGAGACATGGTCTTGTGCTATGCCTCACGCTGTCTTCAGATTCACAATTCTCCTATCCCTGCCTTCTGATTTGGGTATGGCAGGCAGGTACCACTATGCCGGCTCTGTGTCCCTCAATTCTAATAACACTGTTTGAATTATGTTTCTTTGTGGTATTAATTTACCTCTCCTTATTCATAATTCCTTTACACAGACTTGCTCTTCTGTCCATTGCTCTGATTTTATGGAGAAGGCTTTCTTCAAATAGCATATCATGTATTGACATCCATCCATATTTCGTTTCCATCCATTAAAAGTATATCATAAAATTTCTCTCCGTGATTTTCAGTTAGTGTTTGACTACTAGCAACTAGCCTTTTCATGAAGAATGAGGACTGAGACTTGGGCTTGTGATGTGCTTTTTAAGACTCTAGTTGAGAAAATTGGCTCATATGTTGAAAGGAGCTAAAATACACATAGATAAAGTTAAAAATAATGCTATCTCAAAAACCTTAAGAAATATCATTGTCTTGTGGCTGGTGGGATGGCTCCAGGCTTAAGAGTATTGATTGCTCTTCTAGAGAACTTGGGTTTGATTTCCAGTACCCATATGTCACTTTACAACTATCTGTAACTCCAGTCTCAGGGGATCTGACAGCCTCGCTTGGCCTCCACAGGCATCAGGTACACATGGTACACATATACCCATGCAGGCAAAACACTTATTCTTATAAAAATAAAAACATAAAAATATAAAAAGCAATATCTATCCATGCTGCAGATTTTAGGTAAGAATTCAAATGATATTTTGAATAAATCATCCTGATTAGTAGAAGCAATGTAGTACTTGTGAATATTTCTCAAGTACCTACTATATTTTAAAATCTATTTTAATGCTTCAGGAAGTGATAAAATTTGTTCACAGGGGCATATTCTGTAATCACGCTTCATAGTCTATTATCAAGAATAACATTAAATATTGTTTTTAAAACTTGATGAGAGAAGAATTGTCTCCTCCAATTTCTATCTATGTTGGTCTTTACTTACAAGAATAAAATTATTGTCAAAACTAAGTTAATTCAGTCAGAATTTATGTGACCACATCCAGGTTGCCAGACCATTATCACCAAGGTTTGTGGAAGGTCACAGTAATAGCATTCAATGGTTATCAAGCTTCCGTCCTTTTAGACATACACTATAAAGTCAAAGGAGACCTGTGAAGCTAACCATCTGATGACTTCCTTACTTAATAGGCACTGCACCAAGGCAGTTTCTGCTAGGGCAGATAAAGGCAAGGCAAGGTTTACAAGCAGTAGTTAGCTCTAATGTCCTTTTATTACATAGTTTCTTCTTATAGGACTTAAACAACCCCACCTATGCAATTATAGCCACAGTACTGCTTTTACAATCTCAAGGGAATTTTACCTTAAAATTGCTAAGGTCATCCAGGAAATAACTGCCATGTCACAGTCCTTGGCAATTACAGTTACAGCCACTCTTCAAAGACTACATACTGTTGAAAGGGAGAATGTTTTAACTGTGTACTTAATTTCTTCTCTGTAGCATAAAAAGAAGAAAAGATTATTCAAACACCTATTGAATTAGTGGTATAGTGTAAAGTTGAATATTTCTCTCCCTGACTAAGGTTGACTTGACTGTAGTAAGACAAGACATTAGATTTGGTTATAGCTGCATGTAAAGTTGGGTTTTCTACCATGCTGATTTGTAACTAGCTTGACAGGGCTATTTGAGAGCTGTAGTCTATAGAATGGTAAGCAACAGTTATCTCCAGAGAGATTAACCTTGCAAGAAAGTTATGCAGTTGATTCAAATCCAGTTAATCTCATGGAAAAAAAAAAAGTTAATTGCTTTGACAAAGAAGTTGCCTCTGATCACGGCATAGTTATATAATTAGGGATTGGCTGACTTAGGGGGACTGGAATCTAATTGATAAGCCGTCCACAGATGGCCCTAGAGGTTTGTGCCTCTGCCTTTTCAATAAGTGGTCAGACATAAGGGGATACCATGGGAAAAAAATCAGTAGCCTCATTTCGACATGTCTTAAAATTAAGTTGGCTTGTTCAATGGATCAAGATTTCCACACTTGTTTATTTCAATTGTCCAGAGCTTCCTGAGTATAATCTCTGTGGACATTAGCGGATATTGGATGTGATTCTTGTCTCTCAGTAGATTCTCTAGATTGTTCTATTATCAACTTACTCTCACTCCCCTCACTTTCCTTTTTATTTTTTTCTATGATTTTAGTACAAAAAGAGAAACCTTAGACACTTATATTTAGCTTTATAGTTTGTATCTAAAGAGGGGTTACTTTGATAACAGTAGCAAAAACCAATGTAAAACATCTGAAATACATTTTCCATTTTAAATACAATTTGTTAGTTTTAATATTCATGTTTCTGTTTTATGAATTTCCAGAAAATAAAATACAATTAATAGAAGAAAAAAAGAATTTCTTCCCCAAATATTTTGAATATATACCATGTTAATGAAGCCTGCAGTTTTTATTCATTCTTTCCATAAACAATTATTTGTATCACAAATCAGAAAGAGGGTATTAAAAAATTAATATATTACAATTAGGATAATGAATAATACAGATTAGAAATGTGTATTTGAATATTGCTATGGAACTTCTCAGAGTAATACCTTCTAAATTTGTAAACAAAGTCCAATATAGCAATAAGTTGTTAAATTATATCATAGGAAGGAAGGCAAACTGAGATACTGAAATGAAAACCTATCTCCCTATGCCGTAGATACAAGTAACTTTCATTCCCATTATTCTTGAACTCCATTTCTTTTCCTGTCAAAAGAATTGTATTGTGAATGACATGAAATCGAGTTTTTGCCCTGGCAGTGTGAAAGCACACATGGACATCCTGTATATGGGAGTTCTATAGAACTTATCCATGTTGGGTTTTATAGTTTAAGTTGATGAGGACAACTGACCGGGTCTATTCCTCAAGAGGGCACCCGATCTCATTAAAGATGGTTGTGAGCCACCATGCATTACCTTTGGAAGAGCAGGCAGTGCTCTTAACTGCTGAACCATCTCAGTGTCCAATATCAGACTTTTAATATTTGTATACCGTTATGCCCAGATCCACAAAGTCCCCCAGAAACCAACAAGACCGAGTCCCATATGTAAATGCAAAGAACCTTTATTTTATACAAGTTTGCAAACTCGGTCTCTCGGTGTATCCAACATATTGGAACAATCAGAGAGCTCAGTTAGAGTTGGGGTTTTATAGCAGCAAAAGTGGGGGTGAGTGATTTCTAAGGTTCAGGACCCCTGATTGGCTGACATTTGTCTAGGGTGTCCTGGTGAATGTTTGCTTGTTTAATTTAAGTGCTGTAGCTACGAATATTACCTTATTTGTGTCTATTTTCCTTTACTGTTCCATATATAACTTCATTTAACTATTGATACAAAGTTAGGTTGACTTCAAGGAATGGGAAGTTTACTTACAATGACTTAAGCATGCAAAGATCATTTTCTCACAAGAATTCACACTCACAAACACACAATGTATTTACCAGTATGTGCAATTTGTTAAAAATCCCTCTGCTCATCTGATGGAAAATTCATTTTAAATCTCTTAAGTCTACCGCCTTTATTAAAACTTTAGAATCTCTACCAGTTTATAGTGAAATAATTTTACTCAGTAACCATTTTCCTCTTTGGCTTGACCTTTCACAGATCTACCGGTGCAATCCTTGGCATTTAGTTTTTAGAGGGTTCTGCTATGAGATATAAGAGCCCAGGAGCAGTTCTCCTTCAGTCAATCTGCCATCTTCCTTGAGATATTGCACATGCCCTTCACATCCACGGCCCTCCCTCTATGATTAGCTTCATCTCTCACCATCTTCTTGACGAAACAAAGCTGCTGGTTATTTACAATCCATTCAGCTTGGAGCGTGGGGTAGGAGAGGCCACATTCACATTTGCCTAATGATCGAAAATATAGTTATGGTTTGTTCCTCCATAGGCCAGGTATGGTACAATACCCCCATTAACATCAGAGGAACAGAAGAGGTCTCTCGAAATATCAATTTTCAGCCTCAAGTGATGTTATTAGTGGTTTCCTCTCTTTGGCAGGGGGTTAATACAGGCTCTGGATGAAAGCATCAAACAGCATAGGAAATGCCCAACTCACTTCCTATGCTAATTTACTATTAACATTTGAAACACTTGTAGAGATGTACTAATCCTATTGTCTGCTTACTGCTGAAACAAAACACAGCATCATTATGCTTAAAATACATTGCTCTCACCATTTAAAAGGAAAATGCTGAGGCTAGGGAGATGGTTCAGTGCTTAGAGATCCCCAGATCCACATAAAGGCCTATATGCTTGGAGACTTTAATTCTAGCAATGACAGACAGATTAGCCATAGCCTTGACCCTTGAGTTTGATTGAGAAGCTGTACTGAAAGGAAGCTAGTTTTGCAGTGCTGTTGATGACTGCTTATTCACAATTGAGAAAGAGACGCATAGAAGACTTCTGTGACAACCACTACTCCCCTATTACAGCCCCCCAAAAGTAACAACCTAGATAGGTAACCATCAAAAGAACTCTTAAATGTAGCTGGACGTTTTTCTGTTCCGATCACCCACTCCCTGCCAAGCAGCTGCTTCCAAATTACCACACAGACATAATATTATTTATAAATGCTCAGATAATAGCTCAGGCTTGTTGACAGAGTTTCTGTCCTGCCTGGTTTCTGCAATCGGTAAGTTCCAAAGAAATTGCAAAGAGGTCTACATTAGTTATAAACTGATCAGCCCATTAGCTCAGGCTACTTATTAACTCTTATAACTTTATTAGCCCATTATTCTAGTATATGTTAGCCACATGGCTTGGTACCTTTTTCAGCGAGGCAGTCACATCTTGCTTCTCATGTGTCTGGGCCAGGACTGTGGAGGAATGAGTTATCCTCTTCCCAGAATTCACCTGTTCTCATTGATCCCCCTCTACTTTCTGTCTGGTTGTCCCGGCTATACTTCCTGCCTTTCTACTGGCCAATCAGCATTTCTTTGAAATATAATCAACAGAATATAGACATTTGTCCCACACCACAGGCTTATTCCTAACTAGCCTTATATTTGAAGTTATCCCATATTGCTTATTTATGTTCTGCCACACAGCGGTACCTTTATTAGCATGGTGTGTTAATCTCCTGTCTCTGGCTGAGGACTTCTAACTTAGCCCTTCTCCTTCCCATCATCTTTAGCTTGGTCACCTCACCTAAATTTCCTGTCTGAATTCTGGCCAATCAGTGTTTTATTAAACCAATTTAGGTGTCAAATCTTTATAGTGTACAAGAGAATTATTCCACAGAACTTAAAAACTGTGAATGCTGAAGTATAGCCATCCAAAATTGATGGCTTCTGGCAGGGGTGCGAGTGGGGATTAAGATTTTAAGGGGCTTGCCATTGGGAATTTGACCATACTCCAATGAGTGTATGGGAAACACAAATTGGACACATGTGTGAGTGTGTCTGTGTGTTTTCTTTGTTTTGGGGGTGTCGGGTGGGGAAAGGAGATCACAAGGATGAGGGGTGCAGACCAGGGGGTACTAGGACATGAGTGTGAAATGGTTCCATTACGTGGAATTCCCAAGTAGTCAATAAAAAGAAAGAAAGAAATTGTGCCTACCATCAATAAGTTGGAAGAACTGTAAAGAGTAATTTCCAACATGAACCTTGGTCCTTCACATGTTCCTATCATGCACATTCTTCCACACATATGTTTGTGCACATAAATACACCCTACATACAAAGGAAAAAAATAAATCATTCTAACTTGTACTTTTGTTTTGTTGTTTAGGCAGGATATTTTATTGCTAATTAATTCTCCCTATATATACTCTTTGGAAGCAAAACATCTAGTCTGAGTTGCTTGTAAATTCTGCATTTTAAATTTTCCATGATTATAGACTGGAGCAATGGCTCAATGGTAAAAAAGACTCTGTTCTTCCAGAGGACCTGAGTTTGATTCCTGTCACCTACACAATGGCTCACAACCATCTGTGCATATCTCTAGTCTCAGGAGAATTGACACTTTATACTGTCTTTTTGGAGGACATGTGATGTGTAGAGGCATACATTCAGTCACAAACCTCATATACATAAAATATAACAATAAGATATAAACAAACACATAAGTAAATAAACCTTGTAAGATGAAATTCTACCTGGCTTTTTATAGCTTTAAATTTGGGAGTTGCAGACTACAAATACTGGGCTTTAGAGGTCCTCGCCTTTTTCTACTGTCCACTTCTCTGTGGAGAGGTATCACTCTCAGCCTGCTATATGCCAGCGATCATTGTCTTTCTTGAGGAAAAAAAACAACTTTCCTTTACAGTTTCACAATTCTTTCTTGAATATTGATCTCAGTGTAGTCAATAGAAATGTCCATTTGCATCCTGTATTGTTAGTGTGTTATTTTAAGTGAATGAGTTCAAAAATTTTCCTGCCTAATGTGTTTCTATCATTTCTATCTATGTGATATGTTTTCTATCTATGTGATAGTGTGTCTATCATTTCTATCTATGTGATATGTTTTCTATCTATGTGATAGTGTTTCTATCATTTCTATCTATGTGATATGTTTTCTATCTATGTGATAGTGTTTCTATCATTTCTGTCTATGTGATATGTTTTCTATCTATGTGATAGTGTTTCTATCATTTCTATCTATGTGATATGTTTTCTATCTATGTGATAGTGTGTCTATCATTTCTATCTATGTGATATGTTTTCTATCTATGTGATAGTGTTTCTCTCATTTCTATCTATGTGATATGTTTTCTATCTATGTGATAGTGTTTCTCTCATTTCTATCTATGTGATATGTTTTCTATCTATGTGATAGTGTTTCTATCATTTCTCTCTATGTGATATGGCTAGCCATAGCCATACGGCCATATTCACTTTGTTATTCCTTCCCCCTCCTTGAAACTCTCCTGTCTTTCAAGTTCATTTTCTACTTCAATAAGTATCAAACTTGAATTTGATATATGATTTTGAGACCTATGCTCATAAAACTTAAGACGTACATTTTCCTGTAGTCAGCCATTAGCTGAACAGACAGACACTAGACAGGTATGTAATTGTTTGGAGGGAGAAAACTATATCTTGTCTGCTATATCTTTTTGATGGTGAGACCCTTGAAATTAGGAATGCATTTTCCTCTTAGATAGAGAAGTGCTAGAGTATAATTCAAAATATAGACTTAAAAGACTGAAGCACTAAAGGATAATACTGGAAAAAATTATGTAGAGTAGTAAATAATTAGCAAAACAAAAACATTATATTCTTACAGTGTTAGACAGCTTTCAATATATGGATTAAATTATTGATAAATGTATTGGATCTTTATAAAGTAGTGTAGCAAGTGAGAAATGGTAAAGAGTATTTCTGGAAGTAGCATTTTCCTGGAATGTTGTTGATAGCTCCATCATGAATATTCATTATTTTTATTATTATTTATCATCAGCTTTATCTTTTACTTTTCCACTCTGAACAACGATAATAGAGGAATCATCTTAAACTCCCTGTTTATAATTTAGAGGGTTTTTTTTTTGTCTTTTCTTTTTTTAAAAAAAAGGTAAGTTTCACCTATTTTGGTTTAGGAATTCACTGAATATCAACTTCATATCTTTAACAGGAAGTTACACAGTCTTGTACAGAAACCATATTGATTCTTATGTTCCAAAAAGTATTTCAGGTTAATTATATTAGGTTTCTAAGTCATTATCTGATATAGGTGAGAGACAGAAGTAAGTATGTGTGTATTATGTATAAACTACACATCTTTTGTTTTTTTAATGATTTTTTCACATTTACTACGTTGTGTCTTTTTCCTTTTTTTCTCCCGAAGAACGACCCACATTTCTCAGGAGGCCAATTAACCAGGTGGTGCTAGAAGAAGAGGCAGTGGAATTCCGTTGTCAGGTCCAGGGAGATCCACAGCCAACTGTGAGGTGGAAGAAGGATGATGCAGATTTGCCAAGGGGAAGGTATGTTTGGATCCCCACCATTCATGGTTCCACCAGGAAAAACCCTTACATCTTGATTAGCTTTCAGACATGTGATTGTTATTTTTGGTGATATTCCTACTGTATGCATATCACACTCTTTTAGACTTACAATGTCACTCATTTAATGGAAATCCACATTCCAGCCTGATCATTCACTCTACCTTTCATGACCAAATACCACATATTCCTGAGGTATTATCTTTCTCAGGGCTATTTGTACCTTTGTTAACGGCTCCCTGACTGTCCCTCATTGTGTGCCCTGTTTCTATGATCTTTAACATGCAATGCCTTCCCCGAATGCCCAGAGTATCTATAACAAAAGGCTGCTGGTACAGCTGGCTTTAGGGACTTATTTAAAACACAGAGCAACAAACTGAGGCTGCTCAAGAAGATGACCTCCCAGGAGGCTGTGCTCAGGGAGTTTCTGGCCCTCAGTTGGAGAAAGGTCCTCCAGTACTTTCATTCTTCGTTTCCCAGTCCCACTGTCTCCACTGCACCATCTCCAAAGCATCCAAAATTGCTTATCATCTTTTAGAAAAATAATTTGATTATATTCTCTCCTTTTTTCTGTCTGTTAAAGACCTTTCCAAGCAGGTGTGGTAGACCAAGTCTTCATCCCAGTGATAGATAGAGACAAAATAAATAAACAAATGAATGCCTTTTTATCTGTTATCAAATAAGCCGGTCTACTTTGCTCTTTCTATAAAGTACTATTTCTTTTTCTGTTTCCCTTGCCTTCCCCTTATTTCTACCTACTGACATCATAGCCGACACACCTATACAATCATTGTCTGCAGAAGATTGCAAAGTCTGTAGCTTTTCAAGGGTTTATCAGGAATTCTAGAGGTACTTGATTTCGTTCAACAGCTTAAAGTTGAACATGCCTTTACAGAAGCTGAATGCTTTTTATATACATTTTCTGCCACTGAAGAAACTCTGCTAAATTTGCACGTTAACATTAACATCTCAATTTTGAACCCTGTAAAGCTATGAAATGTACCTTCCTTCTAAATTCATATCCTCAGCAACACTGGATTTAAATAGACCAGGCATTTAAATAGTATTGAGAGCTTCTTTGCAATCTATAGTTATGCATCTGTTGCAAATCTCAATTTAGTTATTTAACAAACTGGCTAAATAAGCACAAATCAAATAGTTAAATAACACAGGAAGTCAATTCTTTTTTTTGTTACTTTGCTATCAGATATCTGCCTATAAATAAATGTCACTATTTACCAGTCTGGTAACTATTAGGGTCCTCATGCTCCTTCATCAGAAAATCAAGGACAAATTCTAGAGGGCTGGAGAAAGAACTTGCCTTGAAAACACAAGGAAATGACTTCTCATTAGGAATGCAAGAGAAAAGTCTGGGTATGGTAACATATGCTAACTTGTACTCTAGTCATGGATACAGAGATGTGCACACAGATGCAATTCCTGGGCAACCAAAAAGTCTACACTGCAGTGTAAGATTTAAGTCACTGAAATGTCTGCCAAACAAACAAACAAAAGTAAGAAAGAAATTTAGACTAAGTTAGCCAGCACCTAAGAATTATAGCCAAGATTTCCTATGAACCAGACGCCCGACAAACACACTCACATACAAAGGTGGGGTTACATAAATAGATTGCTGCTATCCACAGCAATATGAATAGTAAAAGTAGTCATCCAATTAGAGATCAAACTACAAATATTTTTAAATGCTAACAGAAGTTAAAGAAAATAATATTAGGGCTGGAGAAATGGCTCAGAGGTTAAGAGCACTGACTGCTCTTCCAGAGGTCCTGAGTTCAATTCCAAGCAACCACATGGTAGCTCACAGCCATCTATAATGAGATGTGGTGCCCTCTTCTGGCATGCAAGCATACATGGAAGGAATGTTGTATACATAATAAATAAAAAAATCTTTTTTTTAAAAAAAGGATGATTCATTTTAAATAACTGGCGCTGTAACTGGGTATGGCAGTGCACACCTTGACAGCAGAGGCAAACAGGTCTCTGATTTTGAGGCCAGCCTGGTCTACATAGTGACTCACAGGCACGCCAGAGCTGCATAGAGGGACCTTGTCTCAAAACAAACAAACAAACACAACAACAACAACAACAAAAAAAAAAAAACCCAAATTGTTGAGACTCTAAAAATTCTGTAATTGTTATGTCCAGACCCATGAATTCCCAACAAAACCAACAAGGAGACCAAGTCTCATATGTAAAAGCAAAGAGCCTTTATTTTATGCAAGTTTGCAAACTCGGTCTCTCCACATGTTCAACATATTACGATAAAGAGAGAGCCCCGAGTTCAGTTAGAGTTGTTTTTTTATAGTATTAAGGTGGAGGTGAGGGGTTTCTGATGTTCAAGACCCCTGATGGGATGACATTTGTCTAGGGGTGTCCTGGTGAGTGTGCTGGCAGGTGGTCCTATCTACACCACCTGGAACATTAGGCATTTCCTTTGGATGGTCTGTTCTTGCATGGTGCTGGGCTAATCTCAGTTTGTGGTTGTTCCTGCAACCAGGTATTGCTTCAGGGTAAACTACTGAGACTCAGGCCTCCTTTAAACTTATCAATGTCTGAGTCCTACTCTGGCAGGTGATAATGGTTGGAAACAAAGAACTTCCTTTTTCTGTTTCTACTTAGCTTATCATGGCTGGCTCCTACAGTAATTTTTAAAATTGTCCTTTAATTTAGGGATATTTTGATTTTTTAAAAGTAACAAAATTGATTCAGTGTTGTCTGTACATCTTGAATCTACTTTTTTACATTTTTAACATTTATGAAATATTTTTCATACCTAATGAAAGATGTTGAAATAATTAAATACAGGCTAAACAATTTTTAGATTTGATCCATTTTTATTATTGTATTTTTCTGCTCAAGAGACTAATTGAGGATATGTATTTAATTGAGAATCATAGACTTTGGAGTTTAATTGAATGTTTCCCAATTATCTTTGGTCTTTGACAGGTTCACAGTGCTTTTTAGAATTGCCAGGCTTGTATTCTTGTAGAGAAATACAAGTCGGATATCCCACAGAATATTCAAAGCTGTATTGACATGTCGTTTTTACATGGGTATTGGTATATTGGTAGTATGCTTTTGTTTGTCTGTTTTTCATTTGATTATTTTGTTTGTTTGATTAATGAAGAAGGCCATATCATCTCATTACATTGTATCAGAGGCTCATGAGTTAAGGACACAGACTGTTAGCCCATCCCATAACTTGTTGAGACAGTTTTGACTCACCCTAGACCCCTCTGAGTCTTCCAAGTGCTGGGTGACAGACTACAGCAGACACTATGTCTGCCTTGGTTTTGTTGAATTTTTTTTAAAATTTCATTTTTACTTTGTATGTTAACTTTGTATGTTTTAATTAATTTATATTTTTACTTTCATATATGTGTACTATAATTAAGTAAAATCAAGTTGAGATAAAAAATACATGCTAGAAAGTTCTGAGACTATATTGAATTTTAACATGTCTTTATTTAAATTAAGAAACTAATACATAATTTAAGAATAGTTTTATTATCCCTATTTATTATGTGTTAAGTGATAAATATGACAACTTTAGTGTCTCTGCTATTTTCCAAGTCTTGTAAAAGTCATTTGCTATAAAGTTGAGGTAACTTGTAAAAAATCAAGCAGTACTATATAAACTACATTTTCAAGAGGTACAGTTAAAATTTGAGAAAACTTTTATCGCTCTTTTCAAAATGTTTCCATATTTCTGACCTCTAGTTTCTTGCTCCTGGGACTATACTATTACAGTACTTGTCTGACTAGTTAAATATTTCTAATCCCTCAGAAAAATGAAAGTGTTAGCTTTAAATCATTATGTAAGAGAATCTCAACATGCAAATTGATGAATAATTATCTTATCCTGATGGAAGCCAGGCACCTTTTCTACACTTCTCAGACTCTAATGTTATTTCAAAGAAGCTTATTCAGTCTTGATTTGTGCCTATTAGCATACGTCTTACTTGAACATGAAAGGCAAGGAGACCTCTCTACTTGGGGAAGGATAACAGTAATGATTTTCAGCAAGTTATAGACTAAATCATCAACATTGATTCCATTACATATTTAGGTTTCAGATGAGAGAGATGACCATTGTTCTTTTATATGGAATTGGTGTAGTGGATGACAGCCATTTCACCTGATGTTTAATGAAATCCGAATATAGGCTGTGTCATGGTTGTAGGACAGTTGTGTAGCATGTAATTACTATGTAAGCAATATGTGACTCTTTTTCTTTCGATGCCAAGAAAAGCTTTTTAATTCATGCTTAAATTGATGAAATGCTATAGTAGCTACATGAACCTTCAACACGGAAGAAACTATCTGTGCCAACCTTTCAGTGGGAAAGATGAATTTAGGGAGTGTTTTTTGCTTTAGCTTCATTCATCCTAGTGAGAGTATTTTAAAATTATAACAACATCCATTTATTTTGTTTAGCTTTAGGGTCCAGAGGTTTCTCTATAAATAACTTTAATGATATTAACAATACTTTTTGTGGAATTGAAATATTATTATTATTGTTTTTACAACTAAAATGTCTTATTGACATAGGAAACATGGAAAGTCTAACAACAATCCTATGCCCAAACAGAGAAATAATATTTAATGTGATCATTTCCAGGGAGTCAAACTGAAAAGATATCCTACATTGTGTCTGATTAGCAGAGTGTAGTGATATTTTGGAGAAACATCTAAAGACACTAGATCAGAGCTGAATAACAGGAGGAAAAAATCCCACTCTTTTTGGTAACTATAAAATCATCAGTGTATGTTTTTCAAGAGGGCTCCAACAATGAGTTGAATAAAAACTATACTATAAGGCCAGAAAGATGGCTTGGTGGTTGCTTTTCCGGAGGCCCTCAGTTCAGTCACTCAGCAGACAAGTACAAACACACCTAACTAATTTCTTAGATTTTAAAGACAAGATTTTTGCACATGAATAAAAAGAATGAGGTTGAAAAAAGGAATGTTCTTGAGTATGTAATGGTTTTAATTTCTAATAACACATTTTCAGCTGAGTAATTTATGTAGAAACTGTAAGTTCTCAGTTCTCATCAGCAGTTCCAAAAGTAATTCTTTAAAGCCAAGTGCAAGGGGTGGTTTTTGTCTTTTTTGAATCATAGGTTAATGAGACAAGGCAGTAGGGACAACCATTTACATACTGAATACATCAAAGACATAAAGCTGAGGTAGAACTCTTTTTCCTCAGTGCCGCATCCCCATATGTCAGGTGACCCTAGACCCTTGTGCTTATTAATATTCTTTGATGATCAAATGATTTAATATGTTTTCACAAGTATTTTATGTAGTAGAAGTTGCTAGAAATTGTAATGAACAGGGCAGTGCACCAGCCTGTGTCATCTCACACTGAAAGATAAAGAGATTATCAAAAAGAGGACATCAAAAATTCATGTGCTGCAAACTCTATGAGTATATCGTAAGCCATCAAAGGAGCAAATATTACATGCTTATGAACAAAGAAATAAGGACAATACTGACAAGCATTTACTGGGATGTTCTATCCAATCTCATCGTAGGATGGAGAATTTAAAGAGCCCCTTAAAATTTGGGCAAAAAGAAGGGAGATTATCCTAATTAAGATCTCATCTCCAAACATTAAAGCACAGTCTGGGTTTCAAGTTGTTAGCAAAATAATGTAAATTGATCACTCAGTATATTTCATCCTGCATATGATTTTCATTATGCCACCAGTAGTTAGCGCCACAAATTTTGTTCCATATTTATTTATTTTTCTCAACTAACTCTACAGTGACACTAACTTCCTCAGTCAGAATCTATAGTAGAATGGAACGTTCATAATAGCTTTCCTGTGGGGGGAAAAAAAGAAATAAAATATGCCATTTACATTCTTATGTATGACTGCCACTTCTAAATGCAGTTGATGGCTTCCCTATACTGTAGGTAATTCATGAATATTTCATAAAACAGAAAAGGGCCTACAGAATAAGCATTTTAAGAAATATAGTACAAAATTCTATCAATTTTCCTCAGCCCACTGTCAAGTTCCGTTTCTGAAGTCTATTTTAAGTGAGACTTTGCAGAGTTCTCAGGTCCATGGAATATGAGATTCACAGAAATAGATGATTCTTTCAGAAGAGGACCTGAATAGACCCACTTACAACCGCCTTTTTGTGCAATTTTGAACAAAGTGGCTCTTTACAGTTAGCCCTGGAAAATGCTCCTGTATTAATTGTCTGGAAGCACTATTGTTTAGAACGCGTGCTCCTCGGATGCAGGGAGGAGATGCTGAACAGGCGGTCAGCTACCCTGCTGTGGAGATCTGTTGTTCTCGTGTTCAGTGTGTACCTCAAGGACATGTGACAATTCGTGCTCCTGATAAAGACCCACTTGGATTAGATTGGCTAGTGGAGACTGGTCAGTAAAGACACTTTTAGAAAAAGAAAAGGAATACTAAGAATATGTGAAAAACAATGTCTATCAATCATTGTCCAAAACGGCATCTGTCCCCAGGAGCCAGATAAACAAGGAAAAGTGCAAATCAAAATTGTCTTTGGTGTTAAATAAGTATTTTACCCATTTCTTTCTGAACAACAACAACAAAAGCAACCTTGCAAAGTGCAAGGGCAATTATTATGGAATGTTTTTGTGCAAATATCACCAGTATAGTAAGTGTGTAGTCTATTGTCCAGGCTGTTGGTTTGAAGGCCTTGTTCTGCCACTGTTTGATTGTGTTTCTCTGCCTCTACCTCTATCTTCTAACAAGGATGTTTGACATATTTGTTTACCACTAGGAAGCAATATGATCTTGGAGAAGTTATTTAAACTGTGTATTTTACACCCTGAAGATATAGAACAAGAGAGTGACATGGTTAGTGATTCCCCTCTGCTTTGGCATGTTCTAACTGAAAGGTTATGAAATAATTTAATTATTGCAAAGCACTGTAAATCCTATATGGGGGCAAATGCAGGAAGCGCTATAAGTACCATTTATTGAGTTAAGGAGGGGAGGTTTAATGATGAAAAATAAGGAACATCCAGTTTGTGTTAATTTCATGTTCTCTTTTATCTGTCTAAACAATATCTACAGAAATTTTGGGTACTGCTTATTTAACAGATACCACCATTGTTTTGAATTAATACAGACTCACTGGTAAATATGACCAGCCAGTTTCCCAGGCCTGGAAATCACTAGCTGTTTTCTTCTATGTCTGGGAAGTTACACCTCCTCCAGTATTGGGTTACAGCTTTAGTTACTTCAGATTTTAAGTTGGGATCACCATATTCCTGGTGTTCCACTGAACTGCTGCTTTTATGCCTGTAATGGGAATGGTGATGCTCCCTTGAGAAGACTTAAGAGAAGTTGCCAGGTACCATAAGTGTTACTAAAAGCTTCTTTCTAACACCAATGCTGTCAATTTAAGTGTTGCGGTCACAGCATAGAATAACTCTCATTTGAGATAGAGAAACACATATTTATGGTAATTTAGTGTTCGACATCATCTATTCATATTAGCGATAGAAATAAGCTTAGACTCTTCAGAAAATGATATCAGTATTCTAAGCTAGTTTTCATATTTTGGGGGTCAGTACTTGTTCATGAACTCCACCCAATTAAAATTTTAAATTGTGTATAAAACCAGGGAATTGATTTAAATTTATAAATTCAGTAGATATGTAGATATATTTTATGCTGAAACACTTGAGGTAATTTTTGGAGAAGTTTCTAAAGCTACACACAACTATTTGACTACATAGTAAACTTAAACTTGGAACAGTGCACATAATCTTCTTGGAAGATTATGAAGCCCAATATTTTGTTTACATACTGGGTTAATTGGAAGCTTCCATTGTTGCCAGGATGGAACTTTTCCTGTGTTTTCATCAAATAGGTGCTAATAGTAACTGTCAACATAAAACTAATTGCTATCTAGGGTGGGGGATCATGGTGCCTGGTCCTGTGACCAAGCTAGCCCATCTGTTGAGAATCCCAGCATAGGACCAAGGCTGAACCTGGCATCCAATCTTTGTTTTGGCCAGCCGTCAACTTCCAAGCTGGAACCAACTCCGGATATGAAGTGCACTGAAGTCAAGAGAAGCCCTGATGCCCATTAACTGGCAGCTCTTGTGCTTTGTGTGAGTTGAGCCAAGACCAGGTGCCAGTTCTCAGAGCAATAGGCTCTGTCTGAGTGCCACCTGTCACTGGCATGTGGGTATCAGCCATCATGGAAGCCACAGTAGGTGTGCTTCTTCTATCAAAGTATGACACATCATAGCCTTTAGACAGGCTGACGTGGGAAATGGGGGTAGCAAGACGAGGGCCCTAGCCAAGACTAGATAGTGACCTTGGCTCAAAAGGAAATACTCAGTACTACAGGTAATGGATATTTTCTAGTAGAAACACTTTCCCAGGTGTCTGTGTTATTTTCTTCACTGTAAATAACATTTTAAAAGAACATTGTTCAATTAAGTATTTTAACACAAGTCTTTAAAAGGCACTATATGGTTAGAATCACTTGAATGATTTGTTATTTTCAAGACAGTGTTTCTTTGTGTCACCTTGGCTGTCCTGGAACTTGTTCTGTAGACCAGGCTAGGCTTGAACTCACAGACATGTGCCTGCCTCTGCTTCCTGAGTTCTGGGAGTAAAGGCACTAGGTTTTTTTTTTTAAATAGATATTTCTTACTTGTTTCTACTACTATTTTATGTAATTTGCGTCATTACACAAGGCTGAAATGTAGATTTTCAGGAGATGATAATTTGTCGTATTTCAAATCACCTTTGTGAACAATTCACAACTCATGTATGAACAGAAGCAACCACCTCTTGAAATATGTAAGTTCAATGGGATGTTTTTGGTGATACGTTTAAATCCATAAATATTAAAACTTTATGGCAAAAGCTATAAACAACTGGGAAAGTAGGGTGCTACTGTTTTCTTCAAAAACAAACAGTAAGAAAGATGACATTAATGAGTATACAAAAATGAAAGTAAATGCAATTCTAACATGCAATGGCTGCTAGTATTTATGTCTTGTATACAATTTTCCCAATTTCTGTATAAATTTGGGCAACTTAAATTCAGAATTGGTCTTTCTATTGCTTGTTTCTTTTTATGATTATTTTTTTCCTTTACAAATTTCATATATGTATATAACATATAAAGATCATATTCACCCTTGCTATCCCCTCTTTTCTTTCTGCAATCCTACTCATCCTTTGCCTCCTCCCAATCAGTTTGCTTTCTATTTTCATGTTTGTTTGCGAGGATGTGTGCAGGTCCTGTGAAAGTAACAACAATGAGCATGAAGAATTTTTGTTGATACTTACTGCTTACATGGGCCCTTATAGAAAAATCCCAGTAAAGATTAAAACTGTTTTTATTGCATTTTTCTTTCTCATAAAATATAATAATGTGAATAATAAATTTTGCTTATACTCTTATCACTTAAACATAGATTTGACATTCTCTTGATTCAACATGATTATTGTTATTATAACTCTAGGCAATAAATATTATCTTTTTAAATGTGCCAGCATGTACACAATGACAATAAATATTTCAAGACATACTACTACAATGGACTTTGGATTTTTGAATTTTCCTAAGCCCATACACTTGAACAGAGTCTAGAGGTATTGAATCTTTTCCATTTCCTATTTGGGCTTGAGGAACAGGAAGAGCCAATGTAGAAGCTATTTGCCTAGACCTATACATTTATCATATAGTCACAAAATATTGTGTGTAACAAAGCAATCATTGGATACAATTTTGCTTTTATAGTAATGATATACTTTGAACCCATGATAAACCCACATCTTTTAAAATTGTTATTTGCACAATTTCTAATAATTTTATCCTGTTTAATTTTTTAACTAATATGATTATTTGTTCTTCCCTACATTATACCAAGAAATAGATAAGAGAAGAAATCACCAGAAATGATCAACTGTCAAAGAAATAGTTACTTAAAGAATCACAAAGTTTGAGAAGTTGTATATGTTGAAAGCTAGAAACTTTCTTTGGAGTTTATAATTCGTTCCTTCATCTTCACTATCCAACATAATACTCCAGACACATCTGACTTTATTGAAAGTGGTTTTTGGTATTTTCATGATGAGATTTAATGAAATAAACACATAATGAAATGCATTTTGATCCACGTTTAGAAAATCACTTTTTTCTATGTTTGTGGAACTGAGTCCAGTTTTTGTATTTCAATAGAGAAGTCAAATTACCATTGGATTGATTATATTTCTTGTTGCTGTGACAAAAATCTTTGACAAAAGAAACTAAAGGTGAAGTGTTTATTTGAGCTCAGGGTTTGAGGATCTGGCCCAGCATGGTGGGAAGTTACAGAAGCAGAAAAGAGATGAATGCTGGCTCTTTCATCACTTCCTACTTTTTATTCCCGACACCAACCTATGGAATGGGTTTAGAGTGGATTTCTCCCTTCAGTTAAACTAATCCAGCAAGTTCTTCTTACACACAGCCAAAGATTTCTTTCCTTAGTGATTCTAAGTCCAGTCCATTTGGAAATCATAATTAACCATTATAACCTTTAGTCCAGCCATTTTTAACACTATTGTGAAAATTATGTTTTAAAATTTAAAGTGGAGTTGGCTTGAGTTGCTGTGGCTTTATGATGGAGGGAAAATCTGGCCAATTGATCATAGTATAGCAACATTTGGTTAGATGACTTTTTAATTTTGAGAAATTAGGAATGTGAAAAATACAGCTCTTGCAATTGACTAACTTTAGAAGTACTATATTTACAAGTGCTTTACCTAGGAGTAGTTCATTTATCTTTCAGAATTACCCCAAACAGCAAGTAAATGTTGCCATCAATAATTTAAAAATGGATCATAGAGATGCTAATTTAATTGGTAGTGTGATATCTGGAATGCAGAAGCATCAGATCCAAAGCCCACTCTCTTAACCACTGTACACTGTAATATTTTGTGGAACATACATAATTTTAAAATAAAAGAACCTACAAATTAAAGCTAAAGTTGTTGAGGGCCTATTGGCTTTGCACTGAGAGATGTATTGCTTAGAACTGATCATTTGAACAGCCTTCAAGTAGAAAACCCTGAAGCTTAGAGATTGAAGAATAAGCTCAAGGTTGCAGGTCCAACATGTGGCCGAGCTGAAAAGGCCCTGTTATCTCTGATGATTAAAAGCTCCTATTCATTTTCCACTGTAAGTGGAGTCCTGTGCATTACAAGCTTTAAATGCACAGCCATTCATGTCTTTTGGTTTTGGTCTTCAATTTATTATGCAAAGGAAGTAAAGCTGTCCTCATTACTGTCGTTTCTTTCTCTATCTGTCCAACTAATTTTGATGTAATCACAGGTATCCTGCTCTATGCCTGACAGGTGATGCTTTGCTCTGCATTTCAGTGCACTAGTTTCTCAACTGTGCACTATTTGTTTCTGCTACTCCTCAGGAGGTATTGCATAATGCTTTAGGGTAAACTTCCATTGGTTGCTTCTGACATTTCATAGGTAGAGACCAAGAATGCTTCGGAAATGCCTTCTAGAGAATATGCACAGCAAAGAATAAGTTAAAATATCAATAGTTTTAAAGTTAAGGAAATTCAAGTGGGGACTATGAACTAGGCATTGACCAAGTGATACTTACATATTTGTTTTGTTTTGTATTTGAGACAGAGTCTTGAAAACAGAATAGGTTGGCCTGTAGTTTATTGTGAAGTTGAGTGTAACATTTAACTCCTAATTTGTCTCTAATCTTGAATCCCGGGTGACAGTATATGCCATCATGCTGAGTTTGACTTTTATTTTATATTTAGGTCAGAAACGGTAGGCTACAATTCATGTATACTCATAATATAATAGTCTTTTCTCATTTCCTCAAATATGAAGCCTGCACATTTGAGGTAGATTAATTATATCATGGTAGGATTTAACATAAACAAATCACTATTTAGCACATGAAGACATTTTGGTTCACTAATGCTATGGAATGAATGCATTTTTGCATATTTTGCTTTTGTTAATGGATTTTTTTAATGTTTTGAGAAAATTAGGCATGATTACTGTACTTATGAAATTACCATTCCTCCTTTTCTCCTTTCACCTTTTCCCATGTACCTTCCAATACACTTTAAAATTTATGAGTTCATTATTACTGTTATTTATATACGTTTGTTTACTTATATGTGTGTGTATATATACATATAGCATAAATATACACATACAACTTACTGAGTTCCTTCATTGTTGCTTATATGTGCAAGTGTTTAAGACTTGCCAGTTGGACCTGAATAAATTATTAGAGTTCTTGTCCCTAGAGAAAACTAATTTTCCCTCTCAGCAGTTTAGTTCTTTCTCTAGGAATGGGACCTTGTGAAATTTCCACCTTCTGTATTGGGCCATCAGTCAATGCTGTCGTGGTACAGGTCTTGTTTAGGCAGCCATACTGTTGATATTTCATAGATGCAGCTTTCCTCTCATGTCTAGAAAACGCTGTTTAGTAGCTGCTACTTTGATTTGCTAATGTTATGAAATAAATGTATTTTAGATAATCTCTAGAATATATGTCAGAGCTTTTCATCGCTCATGAAATCGTTGCTGAGTTGATAAAACTAGTCACCTTTATTAGATAAAGCTCTAAGCCTGGAATTTCAATCAGATTTGTCAAGCAACAAGGTACTTTATACAAGTAGTTGTCAGTAGTGCCCCTTTTAGAACATGTTAAATTTCCAAAGTACGCCACAGTCACATCGTACAAAAGCATTTCTAGGACAAAAGAAAAGGCTGAGAGAGCCTTTCTGGTTTTCCAGAGCATTGCTCAGACTAAACATTCCCAGGTGACAATGCTGTGCCCTCCTTAGCTCAGCTGTGTTCACTCATAAAGCTGATGAAGGAGATGCCTCTGTGTCTCTCCCATCTCAGAGATTGCAAGCATAGGACCTGCATATCAAAACAGACCAGTAAGCACTATGGATTCTTGTGGATTTAATACCTAAGAGCCTCTTCTGAAAGGTTTGAGAGTTGAGGTTAATTTCTTGCCAAACGTCTGACTCTGAGATAGAGCCAATATTCCACATATGATATCTCATGTTCTAGTTTTATTGTAAAATCAAATTATCTTGAGAGAACTTAAGCCAATTGGATAATTATTTCTAAATGAAAAGATAATTGAACCCGCTTCTACAACTTTATTTCAACCTGCTTCCCTAATTGTGAAATATTTGTCATTTTTACAGTAAAATTTCAATGGCCCTGTGAGATGGGCACTATTAATTACTGTATTAATTATCTTAAAGAAGAGGAAAAGTCACAGTCATTTAAAGAAAACTGGGTATAAGTTTCAATAAAATCAAATTGTGTTTTGTTCTACTTTGTTATTTTATTTATGATGTAGTACAGTATTCCATTAAAAATATTTCTTTAGTGATATGTGTTAGATACTGGGGTTGTCTGGAATGTCTCAGGTGGGGCACCCTTTACTTTTCTTGGCCACCTCTATGCCAGAGAGCCAGCCATTAAGAGAGAACTATAATACTTCCTTTATGGTGTTGGGAATAAACTATCTGGGTAAGTAGGAGGCAAGGTTTTATAGACAGGGTTTGAGGTTGTTCAGAAATCAGAGGAGTTTTTACAGTGGCAATGCATGTTACAGAGGTCAAAATAAGAGCAAGATGTCAAGAGAAGATAGACAGGAGTTATTGCTGAGAAGTGCAGTCTGTGAACTTCTTTTTTTTTTTGAGACAGGGTTTCTCTGTGGTTTTGGAGCCTGTCCTGGAACTAGCTCTTGTAGACCAGGCTGGTCTCGAACTCACAGAGATCCGCCTGCCTCTGCCTCCCGAGTGCTGGGATTAAAGGCGAGCGCCACCACCGGCCGGCTAGTCTGTGAACTTCTTACTAGGTAACCACAAACTTACACTGAAAATTGATGCCTGGAAGACCACGCAAGGTCTGCCATTAAATCAGAACATTGAGAGGCAGGGACCAGGAATAAAGCCACAGACTACACAGATTAAGACTTCCAGCACAAGGACTTTGGATAAGTTCTGTGATAGATACTTCCCTAGCATGCATGAGCTAAGAGTTCAAGTCTCACCAAGGAAAACAAATGTTTAGGGAGTACTGTTTAGGTTGGCCACATGGTTTGGCCTTTTAGAAAAGTTCCATCTGTGATATTGTTGAATTTCAGAATTCCAGGGAGAGACAGATTGCATCTAAGTGGTCAAACTAAGGATCCTTGACAGTTGTGCAATGCCTGCTCTACTTGACCTTGTTATACTGTGAACCAAAATCTGCACTTTGTCAGACATTTTGCTGCAGTTTCTCAATATGGGTGTTTTCAACATTGTGTCTTGTTTATTTTCATACAGCTTTGTTTGAATATGCCTTGCTTCTCCTGGCTGTGCAAAAGGGAAAACAGTATTTGAGCCCCCTTATCTGTGCATCTCAAAGCATGGGTAACAAGGAATTCTTCATGCCCAGTGTTTGTGTATGCAAATACACTATTGGTAAAGTTAAAATTAGAAATAGGGAACAATAAAAAAATAAAAACAACTAATAATAAAAAGAGTTACAATACCACATGCTAATTAAGGGAATTCGACTTTTCTCTCTCTCCCTTTCTTGTCTGTCTGTCTGTCTATCTATCTATCTATCTATCTATCTATCTATGTATCTATCTCCTTCTTTCTACATCTTTCTGATTAAAGATAATATTTTTTCAGACAAAGGATGATTATAAATGAAATGGTGAAAAGGTAAGCCATGAATAAGAGGGTGCTTTTTAATAGGGATCTTCTATTCATGGTTAACAATGATAGGAAATCACCCAAGACTAGAATCTGGAAGTAACAAGAGGAGTTTTGAGAACAATTTCCTAGCTTGAAATGTAGTCAAAATACAGTTTGATTTCTTAGATAAGTAAGATGTTGAGTTTTGTGGTTCATAGGCATTTCTGTGGGTTCATAGCCAACCTTGGGACATGGTGACACAGAGCTGCATTCTGCCAAGTTTGTATTTGAGGATTACGAAGTTTTTTAAGAAAAAGAAATCTCATAATACTCAGGGTTTGCAGTTTGGGGCTGAATGATGTTGAGAGCTACTCTGAGGAAAACATGGCATGTGGTCTGCAAATTAGACACCCTGCTGAAGATTCCAGAATAAACTAGAAAGTTCAACCATAGTAACCTGAGACTTTTCAATTTCCCTGTGTGTTTAGGTAAATCTGGAGTTTGGATTATCTTCTGCAGTTAATTCAATGGCAATCATCATTTTTAGTACAGGTAGCCATTCTTCATATTTTCTTTGGCTATTTTTCTAGAATTGATTGTGACATTATTAAAGGAATAGCAAGATTCACTCACCAAAATTCTAAACAAAGCATGCATAGTAGTTGCACATCAAATAACCATGAATTCATTTACATTATTGAAGGTGGTTCAATCTTTGGCCATCAAACAGAAGCCCTGTATTAGTCATGTTATCTGAGAAATTGCCTTTAAGATACACCTTTGGTATTACAGAATTAGCAATTGTACATGATTTAGTTTTCTAGATGTAATTACATGCATGGTTTTAATGTACTCAAGTCTTATCATGAAAGAATGTCTCTAAAAACTATTAATAGCAATAATAATTTAGAAAAAATACACAATCTGTTTTTTTTTCAAGATTAATAAGGGTGCAAAATTTTCCAGGAAAGAGTGGTAAAGATAAATACTTTTACTAAAATTTGTAGGCAATTGATAAATAATGTCATTGAGAGTTTGTTTCTAAGGAGAAGAAAAGGGCAGTACTGTGGGTGATCAAACTTTAGTCCTTGGACATACTAGACAAATGTTCTCCCTGCCTATCGCTCCAGCCCTGCCCCTTATTTTTAAATGGTTATTTTCTATGTCTATGTCATATTCACTGTACAAAGAAATGGTTTTTTGAGTTAGTACTATGAACGTTAATAATCTCATAGGATTAATAAAAAGGTTTGTATAATAAAAATATACTTGTGTTGAAAACAAGGCAATAGACCATTAGGCCACTAGATAGTTGTTAATAATAAAGGTCCATAGTAAGGTTTCACTGAAAGGGAAAGAGTTATTATTGTAGACTTTTCTTTTTTAAAGCATTCCAAAATACATAAGGCTATTTTTAACTATTTGGATAACTGAAATATAATATAAATTGAAAAATATCTTTAAAATTTTATTAATTTTTAAAAGAAAGAAAAATACAAGGGCTGGAGAGAGGCACATACTAGTCTTGCAACAGACCAAAGTTTGTTTCCCAACATCTACCTTGGTTGCTTACAACAGCCTGTACCTCCCAATTCTATGAAGACCAGATGCCTCTGGTCTCCTTGGACACAATAACTCACATATACATACTCAACTGTATACACGGAAACTTACACATAATGGAAAATAAACAGACATTAAAATAATAAGGATATTTACTTTTATATATTGAATAATATCTGGTTTTTAATAATTCATAGTTTATAGTAATGAATAGTTCAAATAATGCATAGCTTCATGGCTAGCTATCTTAACTTTTAGGAAGGTAGGTGTATACTAACATTTTGAGGGTTAATACAATGTACTTGCTCTGGAAGTTTAACCAGTAATCTTAGATTAAGTTGTAAATGAATTTTGAAGAAGTAAAAGAAGTTGAAGATATATGTTTGCTTCCATGAGTACAGATGATTTTGACATGAGAATTATTTAGGAAGTTTTATGGAATCCTTACACAATCCAAACAAGGTGAGGAGAGACACAGGCTTTCAACATGGGGATATCCCAGATTATCTGAAAAATGTCATTTGCTTTCCTTTTGATGGTTCTCTCCAATTCTATAGTCACCATTGAAGGCATGGACCCCCTGTTCTAACACACACAGAAGAACTGGAAAACTGGGATAACTTTTCATCACACCAATCCAATGTGAACTGAAAACTGCAAAAAAATAATTAAGAAAATGAGTTTGAGACCAGCCTGGTCTACAAGAGCTAGTTCCAGGACAGGCTCCAAAACCACAGAGAAACCCTGTCTCGAAAAAACCAAAAAAGGAAAGAAAAAAAAAAGAAAATTTGTTAATACTACAAAATTTTCAAGTACTGCCTGATATTTTAATTTAACTTTGATTCATAGAACTTTTCTTCCTACTATGTAGGATCACAGATTTGCTATATTTTGTGGCAGGAATACATAAAGGAATACAATAAATTCGCTTATGCAAAGTGGGAAATTATTTTTAGAATGTAGCATTTTGTTTCCTAATATAATCAGTAGTAATATTTGTCTTTTGAGACATTTTTAGAATTAGCCATAAATATCAAAACACATGGACAGTATCTTCTATAAAACTGTTTTAAATATTAAAGTGAATCAACTTTGTTTGGTTTACTGTTTAACTGAACAGATGGTAATGGTTTTGATACAATTAAATTCTCTTTTTCTTTTTTTTATCCCCCCCCCCACTCGTGGGGTAAAAATAATGCAGTAATACAGAGCTTCTGTGCCTACATTGTCACAGCTGGTCACCAATCAATCTGGATTCACGGTACAGTGATGCTAGCACATGTTGACCAGGGGCCAAATCTGATTGGATTGTATTTTTCAGCAGTGGTTCACATCAAAAGAAATAAGGTACATCTATGGTAGCAACTGACAGCCTAGGATAACACAACTGTCATTAATCAAACCTGGCAACAATGGCATCCTTCGCATACATCCAAGTCATGCGGATTTCATAAGGAAAATCATCTTGTTTCTAATAAAACTGCCTCATCAGAAATATTCTTCATCTGTTTCATCTTCTCTTTTTAATTAAGATAGTCAGTGCTACTATTATATGCCATGCATATGTAAAATTTCACTATACCGATAAGTGGTTTTATATCAAAGCAAGCGCAACTCATTTAAAGTGTATCCTAGACTAAGCAAAGGCAGCTAAAAACAAATTGAAGTATCTCTGACTGAGAAAAGAAATGTAACAACTTATGTGTAGATTAATATATAATCATACAGTTTTTATAGTTATGCTTATTAAAAAGTATGGGCATTGTTACTTTTGAGAAAACCCTGGATGAATAATCAACATAATACGTTACCTGATATTCAAGTGTAAGAAGCAGCAAACATATCAAACAGAAAGGTAGACTCTTTGCATTCTTAGAAATTTTCTGATAGTGGCTCACAATCCTGTTTACACCTAGACAACAGCAAAATCAGCCTTTTATTTAAAGTCACATCAGGAAATAGGCATTTTCTACAAGTTGTTTATCATCTTTCTGTCACATGTGGAAACATCACAAAGAACTTAAATGGAAGTATTATGGTTAAGTTGTATTATCAGCTTGACACAGTCCAGAATCCTGTGGGAAGAGATTCTCAATGAAGGATTGTCTTCATCAGGTTGGCCTGTGAGCATGATAGTGGAAGTTGTTTGATTTTGCATTAAGTGAAGTGGGAAGCATCACCCAATAAATATACTCGAAGTGAATGCAAAGAAGTGACAAACTGACCATTAGCATTCACACACCCACTGCTCTCTCTGATTCTGAGGTAACATGACCAATTCTCTCACCTGCTACCTCTATAACTGCCTTGCTGTGACGGTAATGGACTGTAACCTGAAATTCTGAGTAAAAATAATTCCTTTATATTGTTGCCTATGTCAAGTAAATGCTTAAGAGAAAACATAAATAATTTTTCCCTGCATATGAAATTATCTCAGATGTATGATTCCGATCAATGATGTAGCAGGAGGATACTTCTGAAATTATAGTTATCTATATTTATACATTAATTTTTAAATTGCTATATAATACATTTACTCAACAGCTCTTTATATTGTTACTCTTTTGTGCTTTTTTAGCTTAAAATTTATCTTAAACTGTAAACATAAGCCATCCTTATAGAGAAGCATTGTAACCTTGAAGCCATTCACATTTAAATAGCATTCATATTAGCAGAAAACAATGCATTAATTGTACATCTCTTGAGTTTTTGTATGTATAATATATAGCTATCATAAATTATATTTTCCTCAGGCTATACTGTTCTTATATATTTTGCAGTTATAGTTGGTACTCTTTCTGTTGAAACAGACATATTTACTGGAACAATTTTGTTAGTGGGATAATTCATATTCAAAAATTTTAAATGCTTTGTCCACCATTAGAAACACAGAGTGACCCCGTTATTTGACCATTAAGTTCCCAAGTCTGTGCTTTAAAGGACTTGTATAAATTTTGAAAGTTTTGTGATTAACAGTATGATGAGAACATTTGGTGAAACAGATAAGATGACCCCTTCTCTGATAAAGGCAACAATGAAAACTCGAAAACTCCATGTAGTTCTAAGTTATACAGAATCATTAACAGGTATCTGCTTTTCAAGGGGGAAGTAGCTGTATTTCTTTTTGGTGAAATTACAGAAGTTTTCAAACACAGAGAGTGAATAAGCCTTTCTTAAAGTCTTAAATCATGGTAAACAGGAAGAATTCCAAGGTCAATATGTTATTAGAAAAGTCAAAAGACAAAGGAGCTGGGGTGGACCAAGCCTCTGATATAGTTGGATGAAAGACATTTCTTTTTGCCATGCCAGTGTACATAATGTAAAACTGTCACTAGTAGAGATAAGGTTGGTTTGTTGTAGTTGTTGTTAGAAGTAGAACACACCTAATTACAATGCTATTTTGTTGAGTGGAGTTTTTGCCCCACCTGGTCCCACAGCCGTTCAGAACCCCCCCAAAAAAGTCACAGAGATTTACATTTAATTGTAAACTGGTTGCCTATTAGCTCGGTCTTTCTTATTAACAACTCTTGCGTCTTACATTAACCCAGAATTCTTGTACCATGTGGCTTGGTTCTTTTATATTTAGGCATTCTCATCTTTCTTCTTCTGCCTCTGGGTGATGACTGCAGACTGAGCCTTTCCTCTTCCCATAATTTTCCTGTTCTGGTTACCCTCCCTATACTTCCTGCCTGACTACTGGCCAATCATCAATTTATTAAACCAGTACAAGAGGCAAATCTTTACAGGTTACAGGACCATTGTACCAAAATACTGTTTGAAACCAGTTGAAAAAGGTATAAAGTTCATTTAACACTTAAAAAGCTCAAGTAGAATGATTGGGATTCCAGGTACCAACTGAGTAAGTTTGAGAGTCTGGGCTACATGAGAGCCTGCCCTAACAAAAAAAATTAGTCAGAGAAACAAACAAACAAACAGAAACCAAAGGAAAGAGAGAGAGATCCAGGCTAGACTTGTGTATCAATTCTTAAAACAACAGAATGTCCCAAAAAGTATCCAACATACACAATCAACTAAAACAATTTTTTGGAAACATTGATACAACTGTGAATCATTGAAAAAGAAAAACAGAATAAATTATCACAAGCTACCAGAAAAGAAAATGTTTGAAAAACAGTGAAAATTGAGAGGCAAGATCAGAAGAGTGGATTTCTGATCGTATTCTTGTCTTGTTTGTCTGTTAACTTGGAATCTTACAGCAATATCATCCCATGGCAAGGCACCCCCAACTTGCTCCAGCAAATCATGTTAATGTTATATGCTGTAAACTTATTTTGAAATAATCTGTTATTTTCTAAATTTAAGAAATGAACCATTATGAATAAGTGTGGGCTATACATTTCCTAAACTGGCGTCAAGTCCAGTTTTAGTGTTCATATAGGTAGTTGGAAAAAAAAAAACAAAGACAAAAACCACTTCCCTTATTTATTATTTTGATCAATGTTTATTTTGTCAACTTTTCAATATAGAAAACAAATATTTCTTCTTTTAATATAGTTTAAGTTTCATGTATTCATATTGTCTAAATATTATAGAGTGATTAACTTACAAAATAATAAATCATAAGTGACCCACAGCAAAAATATGTAGTATTTTCATTTATAGTGGAGAGTTATGAAGGACAGGACAAATTGGAAAGCCTGTCTTTGATAGCTTCAAAGAATAAAATGCTGTATATATGTAAAATGAATGGGTAACTGACAAGCAACTAGTGATCGTTTATAAAATGAATGATCTTAGTTTTAGTAATTTTTGTGTAAATGAGCTTAATTTTGTTGCTAGATGTAAATTGTATCACAAAAAAGAGATAAATGAAGATTACTGCCTGTATGCTATTATCTCTATGACTGATGCTATTTAATGATGCTGTTTCCTATTCTACACAGGTATGATATCAAAGATGACTATACCCTGAGAATTAAGAAGGCCATGAGTACAGATGAAGGTACCTATATGTGTATCGCTGAGAATCGGGTGGGAAAAGTGGAAGCATCTGCTACCCTCACTGTCCGAGGTAAGAGACTTAAAGCGTCAAAGAAAATTGAACCAGGAGCCTAATATTTTGTCCAATTGGTAAGTTCATGCCTGCTCAAAATAGTAGGGGCTCTTGGGCATGGTAGCCCACACCTGTTATCTTAACACACAAGAAGTAACCACAGAGGGATCACAAATGCAAAGTATGCCTTGGGGTCTACATAGCGAGAGTGTTTCAGAGAAAAGGAATATATTATACTTAGTATTATAAAAAATACTCAGGTGTTTTTGCATTAATTGAAATGAAATGACTGCTTTAATGGATCATTCCTTTTTCTTTCCCTCCCTTCCTTCCTTCCTTCCTTCCTTCCTCTTTCCCTCTCTCCCTCCCTCCCTTCTTTCTTCCTTCCTTCCTTCCTTCCTTCCTCTTTCCCTCTCTCCCTCCTTCCAGCCCTCTCTTCTTTCCTTCTTTTCTTCCTTCCTTTCTTTCTTGAATCCACAAAAGAAATTTACTTCCAAATGCAATGACCAGCTCTGAACTAGTGTTTAGTTAAATCTCAGTGTAATAATAAACTAATTCAGACAATAGTCAGTTCTGTCTGCTAAATGGTCCACCACATCTGGTGGTGGACATGTGTAACCTTGCTCACATCCAATCAGAAATACTAACGATTGCCTCAGAACTGGGACTGAATTGATTCTCCTTTCTTGCTTGGGGATGGCTGCCAAAATTGCTGTTGAGAGACTGACTTACATTTCTCTTGACATGCCAGCTTGAACTTAAGAACACAAAGAATCCATTCTATGACCACAAATAACATTTGCATGTGCCTATATTCAAGCTCAAGCTTCTCAAGTTCTCTTCTGTTTAGAATTATGGTTGCTGGAGAGGTTTTAGGCAATTATGTCTCAGTTTGATACTACTATATTCACCCAACTGCAGGAGCTATTGGCACCAATGCCTCCATGGAGACTGTATGAGCCTCATCCCCCTACATAACAGGATTAATGCGTCCTGTACCTTTGAACATAAGAGTAGATTCTTTTCAAGATTCCCATTTGGTTTTAAATCCTCAAGATCTCCAATATATGATCTCTGAATTTTATACAGCAGAAGATATTAAGATATTACAATTGTCTCTAGGTCTGTGTTGTGAAGATCCACTAACTGGCAGCACTTAAGCATTTCCCTGGTGTTGCCTTCTCATTTAACAAACAAAACAAGCTAAACAAGATGAAGGGAGCTGTCTGGGTTTATACTAGTGATTTGTGGAGAAGTCAGAGCAAGCACTCACTTTCTCCCATCATGAGACAATGCTCTGGCCTTTTCACATAGGTAAAATTACTTTGCGGTGTTATGTGCTATCAGAGATAATGATGGATGAGCCCAAACTGGAGAGGCTTTAGCTGGTACAATCCAGTTTCCAGGATTCTTCCCAGTTCCAACTCCTTTCTAGTAGTACTCTGAGTGTGTCTGATATTTGTCCTTCTGTATAGCCAGGAAATCCCTGTAAAAACAGTGCTAGGGTTGGGCTAGCACCAAGCAGTGCGGTTGGTTTAACTGTTTATGGGATGCCTCACTCAAAATCTCCTTTTTGTAGTTAGTACATACACTGACAAACAAAACCACAATACGCTAAAGATCTTTACTGATGAGAGTCTTTGATACCTAGCAAATCTCTATCATACCTTCTCTCAAACCTACTGTAATATGACTTGAAGTGATACATCTAGTCAAAACATATTGTTGAAATAATTTAGTATATACATGATTACTGGAAGCTTTCAAATTCTAATATATTCTATGCTGTCCTTTCAATATATATTTAAGATATATCAGGCTAATAATAGCTTCTAGTTCATAAAAAATTTAAGAGTATTATGGCACAATGGAAAGTTCAACAGCGTAAAATAGGGGTTTAAATTGTTGCTTGTATATTTTTAATTTCATTAATTTTATACAAAGAGGGGTCTAGAGATGCATGCCTAGAGAGACACTGAGGCAGGGGAACTGTAACAAATTGGAGGCCAGTCTGAGCTACACAGTGAGTCTCAAGAAATATGGGCTACACAGTGAGACTGTTTTTAACTCTGTTTTAATACAAGTAAAACCCAATCAAAAAAGCAGACAAGCATTGCTGTTTTATACTATCACTGATTCTAATATATAATAATTACAAGTGGTAAAGACAGAGTGGATGAAGATTGTAAAATATGGTAGTTTGTTTATACATTTTTTATTGTTTCATAAATATGAGTTCTCTGTTTGCATGTTCACTTATACACACTTGAATGGATCAGATGCCATTATTGATAGTTGTGAGCCACCATGAGATTGTTGGCAACTGAACTCAGGACCTCTAGAGACATCTCTCCAGTCTAATTTACTTATATAATTAACAGCAACACACCGACTAATAGTTGATATAGCTGAAAAGCACATCCTAAAAGTTAGGAAGACATAGCTAGTCTTTTTGTTTCTGTCTCTTGCAATGACTTACTGCTCTTAAATGCTGTCGGTTTTGAACTGTTTGCTTTCTGCTAGCTTACCCCTTTATACCGCTAAAACTGTTTAAAATGATGGAATTTCCTGTTTGTCTCAGCATTCAGCACACCAATTTTTTTTAAATTTCTTTTTTTTAAAATATATCTTTTTTTTATTGAGAAAAGGAAAAAAAACAAGTTTCCGCCTTCTCCCAGCCTCCCATTTCCCTCCCCCTCCTCCCACCCTTCTCCCCCTCCTCCCACCTTCTCCCCCTCCCCCCACTCTCTCCCCCTCCCTCTCCAGTCCAAAGAGCAGTCAGGGTTCCCTGCCCTGTGGAAAGTCCAAGGTCCTCCCCCCTCCGTCCATATCTAGGAAGGTGAACATCCAAACTGGCTAGGCTCCCACAAAGCCAGCACATTAAGTAGGATCAAAACCCCGTGCCATTGTCCTTGGCTTCTCATCAGCCCTCACTGCCATGTTCAGAGAGTCCGGTTTTATCCCATGCTTTTTCAGTCACAGTCCAGCTGGCCTTGGTGAGCTCCCAATAGATCAGTTCCACTGTCTCAGTGGGTGGGTGCACCCCTCGTGGTCCCGACTTCTTTGCTCATGTTCTCCCTCCTTCTGCTCCTCATTGGGACCTTGGGAGCTCAGTCCAGTGCTCCAGTGTGGGTCTCTGTCTCAATCTCCATCCATCACCAGATGAAGGTTCTATGGTGATATGCAAGATTTTCGTCAGTATTGCTATAGGATAGGGTCATTTCAGGTTCCCTATCCTCAGCTGCCCAAGGAACTAACTGGGGACATCGCCTTGGGCTCCTGGGAGCCACTCTAGGTTCAAGTCTCTTGCCAACCCTAGGGTGGCTCCCTTAACTAAGAATTGTGGTTCCGTGCTCCCCTATCCAACCTTCCTTTATCCCAATCATCCTTTTTCCCCAAGTTCCCCCCATCCTCCCCTTCTCCCTTTTCTCTCCCCATCTCCCCTTACCCCCATCCCACACCACCCCCAAGATCCCAATTTTTTGCCCAGCAATTTAAGGGAAGCAAATGACTAGCTGTATTTCAAAGGTGGTAACAAAATTCCTGCATCCAGATAAACTGATTTAGAGAGCAATTTGTGAAGTTCACTGACCTTAACTAAGGGAGGTAGTCATGGACACGTCTATAACATGAGCTCTCTGAGTGTTATGAACTCTCCCTATTAAAGAATCATGCTCATTTCTAGACACAATAGAATTGTTTATAGTAACAGAAAGCACTACTAAATCTATGTTTCTCTACAGTGAACTATCTGCGTTCCTGGTGGAATACGGCTATCACAATAGCTTAAGTTATGTGTTCCCAGGTACAGAATACTGTCCCAAGATAGAGGACACTTTTGCTTCCTGCAGAGACATTGCTATGGCACTGTTGAAACTTACCAGTTTTTAGCCTTCTGCCCACCACCCATGAAACGAGAGGCTTTGTCTCATTTCTCTATAGAAGGACGTTGGCAGCAGCTCAGCTGTACCTCATCTTTTACCCTTGCTCAGCTTTGCTCCCACAAGTTTGTGTAAATTAGAAAACAGGTTTAGGGAGTTTAAAGTTCAAGGAATTCATTCAGTCAGGGAAACTTAGGTGAATATTTCATCTGGTAAAAGAGAAATTATGCCACCACACTCATTTGTCTCCAGGTAACAAGCAGGAAGCAAGCATTTGTTCTCTATCCCATATTTTCTCTTCTTTCCAATGGCCCTGTTCTTATTCTCCCAGCACCCCCCCCCCAATTTTTTAGTGGAAACATAGATCCAAACAATTTAGACAGAGTTGGTAGCTCTTGCTTATCAGCATTGTCACTATTTATTTATTAAGTCACAGGTAGCTTATTATTTATGAACCAAATATAATCATTGATTGTATATGATAAAAACATAGCAACTCATGGAAACAAAACTACATACTCCAGTGATAATTTTAAATACATTCATTCTGTTGCTCCATCCAGTTCCACTTCTCAAACACTTTCCCTCTCTCCCAGATTCACTCCCTCCCCATCCCCAGATTCACTCCCTCCCCATCTCCCAGATTCACTCCCTCCCCACCTCCCAGACTCACTCCCTCCCCATATCCCAGATTCACTCCCTCCCCATCTCCCAGACTCACTCCCTCCCCATATCCCAGATTCACTCCCTCCCCATCTCCCAGACTCACTCCCTCCCCATCTCCCAGATTCTCTCCCTCCCCATCTCCCAGATTCACTCCCTCCCCATCTCCCAGACTCACTCCCTCCCCATCTCCCAGATTCACTCCCTCCCCATCTCCCAGATTCACTCCCTCCCCATCTCCCAGAAAAGAGCAGGTTTCCTAGGGTTATCAACCAAACAAGGCACAGCAAGATACATTAAGACCAGGCACAGACCCTTACATAAGACTGGTCGAGGCAATGCCGTAGGAGGAAGAGACTCTTATGAGCAAGTAAAGGAGTCAAAGTCACCCCACTTTCACTGTCAGAATCCATCCAAAACACCAAGCCAACAATGTAGCATATGTGCGAGGAATTATTCTTAAATAGGTAAACTGCCGTGAAAATAATTCGGATAAATCAACTCATCTTTAAAGTATGCTGGGGGATTGAAATGAATGAGGCAAAATTATATGACCAACCCCCAAAATATTCCATTCACAGCCTATTTGCTGACTAAACAAAGGCTGAGAGAATGAGAAAATATGTCAGCTTGTGGATGACACAGATTTCTTTTTACACATGCGTACTCCAAACAAGGAGACTCGGGGTGTTCTATTGGCTTGAGAACTTTCTCAGCTAATTGTTTTCATAATTTGTTGAAAGTTTCAGGTTTAGCATTATATTGGAAGCAAATGTACAAAACTGATACAAAGCATTGTCTTTTAAAATATGATTTATGTATTTTTAAAAGACCAGCAAGCCTTTAAGTGGTTTCTTCTCTGATTTGTAGCTTGTAGATGAATTTGAGTGTTTGTGTCCCCATGGTTTGAATTTGTCATTCAACTAAGGCAGCAACTTCAAAATAAGGGTTAAATAATATTAATAAATCTTTGAAGAACAATGTAATGTGCAGTAAATTATTATTGAAAAACATGTTTTACCATTAAGACATGCTGTGGGGATAGCTCACACTGCAAGGTTAATGGGGGTAAAATTATGACTTTTATTTTCTGTGTCTATTTCATTATGCACATAAATGATATGTTCAGCCTTTCTCTTGGTTGTTTTATTACAATGAGGTCAACTGACCCAAGAGGCCATGTCCATTTTAATCCATTTAATTCTGGAACACATTTGAGTTTAATTTGCTGATTTTGAAGACATCCACCTGCTGATTTTCATGACGGAATGTTGCTATGGAAAATATGCAGCTTTACTGTGATATTTATATAGAAATTGTATCATTATATGAATGTTAGTGCATTGGGGATAGTTTAAAGAGTTTTATAATCAACAATTGAAACCAAAGTCTCTTCAGTCTCTTATTGTGTGTTTGCTTTTTAATTTCAAAAACATGGTAACAAAAAGGTGATCAAAGGAAGCTTGCCATCAAGTATAGATTCATTATCTTCCTTGACAAACAAAATGAAAAAGAAAATAATTAGTAAAAGAACTTGCATCCATAATAATCAAATCAAAAAAATTATTAAGTAATTTGCAAAATGGTTCTTGAAAGAGACATAAAAACAGCAGTTACATTTATGCAAACAGCTTCCCTCATTTCCCAGTTTCTTCATTCACTTGGTGTTAAGGATCTCAATGAACTTACTATATTCCAGTGCAGTAAAGTAAAATGTTTTTGAGATTATTATAAAGTGAACACAAAGTATATTATTTATTTTAACATGAACCCTCACTATGCTTTCTTCTTTTTCATGTCACAGCCTTAGAAGACATATTTCTTAGGGAAGTATATTTGAAAAACAATCTTATATTGTAGCTAAATTAGCACAAATTTCAAAATTGATTTCTTTTTCCTATTTGAAACTCACACAACCAAGGGAAATTATTAGTGGGAGTAAGGAAAAATTTATAATGTCAATCTTATGTCTTTATTTGATTATTCGTCTTGGACCTTTCTACAAATCCCTTTACTTAAGGGTAAAATGGATTGTCCAGCAACCTCCCAATGCCCCCCCACTTTTTATAATAAACATACAATAAAAATATTTATGCCACTGACACAGGAATTTTTTTACTGTTACTATAGTTTTATTATCCTAATTATAAATACTACCATTATAATAGACAGATGTCTTTCAGATATATCTAACTATACTATTATTTTTGGATCTTAGACAAAAATCCAGAATTATGATGAACAGGTTGACTAAATGCAACATATAAAGCATGATCTGAAATGATTTACCTTATCAAGTCCAAAGAATCAACATCAGCAAGATCTATTCATACCTTCTTCTAGAAACTTATTATTATTCTCTAGAGTTATATATGCTGCGGTATGGTTGAATGACATATTGGAAGGAAAGATATATTATATATTCTAATTTTGCAGTTTTATATAGTTAGTTCTTATGAATGGATTTTTTCCTTTTGGATAAAGAAAATCCATATTTTCTAATACTTAATTGTTGCCTTTATATGGTTGTTCATCCATGCTGATTTGAAATTATTTATAAAGAAAATATTAAACGTATGTATGTGTCTTAAAATTTCAGTCATTAAGAGAATGTCCACTTATTGCTTATATATTTTAGTAACTGAAAGTATAATATCATAAAAAAGATATATTTGCTGAAGCATCGGTTTGAAGCTATGCTCACTGAGAGAAAGAATCAACATGTCAGTCACAGCTTCATAATCTATGCCGGAAAAAGGGATAAGTTCAGCGGTGGTTAGGGGGTGGTCAAGTTGAGATCTGCAGGCATGTCTCAACCTATTTGGTGCATGTAACAAATGGAAGATTTCCATGCACGGAAAGCACAGTGGACATAAATTATTGCCTACTGAAAAGTTGTATCAGAAACTTGTCTATATTCCTTGATATAGTTCTGACAAGACATGCTTTAAGATCCAACTGCTGTTTAGTTCAGGTAGTGAGGCCTTATTTCTCAGACATGATGATTGCTTCCTTTTGGCTTGAATAGTTTATCAGTCTGTTCTTAACTTTGAAGTAGCATAAGGATCTTTAACTTGATATCTTTGAAATAAGAACTGAAGTAAGTGCTGACGATAAGACTAAACCTAAATTATTCCTTCAAGTTTCAGCTTTAGGCCTAAGGCTAAAAATAACTTTTACCATAGGATTATGTTTATATCTTTCAGTTGTGTAAGACTTAGGCACCCTGTTCATAATTGAATTATGAGAATGGAAATCACTCTATTGTCCATACTTAAATGTAACATTACACATCATGCATTCTGATAATTTTCTTTTCTTTCTTTTTTTTAATTTCTTTTTTATGTTCTCACCACACCATTGTAATGTCTACAGTTCGCCCTGTTGGTAAGTAGCCATCCTTCTATCCATTTGGCATGGCTTTGCACAGTGCTTCATAATTCATGCATAGTAGCATTTGACAGAATTAAATATATTTATTCACCCATGTTAAAATGCTTCTCGGGGGACTCTCTGCTATAACAGTTGCTCATGGCTTTTCAATTGCGTTGGTAAACCATTTTAGTAATTACTTTCTCGACACAGCAAGGAGTGGGTGTCAGTTTTCTGATAAAATAACATATTGTTAATGATGTAAACCCCTAACTTTTCCTAAGGAGGATGGTATAATACTTCATTTTTTATTGTTTGTACAATATAATAGGCTATGCTTGATATTACTCAAGAGAGAAGTCTATGCATTAAATTGAGATGTTTATTTCTTATTCATCTGCTTCATTTTAAGCCAGTCAGACTCCTCTTTTTTTAGGGTTATTTCTCTTTGTGCCTGCTCATCTGCATTTTGACATAGGCGAAATTTAATAGAAATCTGCTATATGTTTGTTTCAGTGGATTCTTAACCTTAGTGTGGGGGAGTTGGGAGATATGTGTTCTTTGGCATGAAAACAGTGTTTGTGGCTAAATAGCTCATCATTGCTTTGGCTTTGCAAAAATGAATAGCATGCACTTGTAGACATTTAAATGCTACTTATTTGTGCCTGTTTTCATGATGAAATATTTATAAATTCATTAAATTAGCAACCTCAAGCTTAGAATAACTTACCCACGAGTATGTTTAGATAGAAGAAAATTTGTGAGATGAATATATGAATGCATAAAGGCCTGGATAAATGAATGGTTCCAGCAATTTTTTTTTAGAAAAAAATGCCTAAAGTATTTTAATAACTTATTTTGGTTTCATGAATTGTCCATCTAGCTTAAAAACCCTTCATAATATGCTCACCTTGTTGAAATAGGAGCGGTGGGGCTGCGTCCCCAGAACCCCGCGGCCTGCACGGCTAGCTTTACCTGAAATAATTACACGGAAACTGTATTCTTTTAAACACCACTTGACCCATTAGTTCCAGCCTTTTCTTGACTAACTCTCACACCTGGACTAGCCCATTTCTAATAATCTATGTAGCACATGAGCTGGCTTACCAGGAATGATCTTAACCTGCATCTGCCTGGAGTGGGAGAATCATGGCGACTCACTGACTCAGCTTCTTTCTCCCAGCATTCTGTTCAGTCTACTCTGCCTACCTAAATTCTACCCTATCAGAGGCCAAGCAGTTTCTTTATTACTTAACCAATGAAACGACAGATAGAGAGATGACCCTCCTCCATCATCACCTGATGTTGTTGCCATTTGATGTAAATTGATTTAAGCTTATATTTTTCCCTCATTGGATGGAAGACACACAGACACTTATCATAGAGTTTGTTCTTATGTTAATAGCAAATATAGTCATCAAAACTTTGTTTTCTAAATTAGAAGTTCTCATATGCATTTTACTAGCACTCTTTTTCATTCGTGTCTTAATATTCTTACTCCTTACGTCAGATAAGTGCAGAACATCTGTGTGAATGACCTGAGCTTAAGTGGTTCATTGGACCATACATACAACATTTCTATAAACCTCTATTGTCGTACTTCTAGGCCTAGTTTTTGATAAATCGATTGCTTAGCATAGCAACCTTAAATATACTTAAAACTTAATTAATTTAAATAATAACTTGCATTTTTTCTTAAGGCATAATAATTTAACCAATCATACTTTTCAGAATTGATGCTTGAAAATTCAGAACAATAACACTATAATTTTACTGCACATTACTTGAATTTACAGTAATCCATATTAATAATGACAATATAACAATAGATATTTAAAAATAAGAAGAGAATGAATAAAATGGCATAGACTAGGGTTGCTGAGAAGCCAAGGACAATGGCACTGGGTTTTGATCCTACTGCATGTACTCGCTTTGTGGGAGCCTAGATTGTTTGGATGTTCACCTTCCTAGACCTAGATGAAGGGAGGAGGACCTTGGACTGCCCATAGGGCAGGGAACCCTGACTGCTCTTAGGACTGGAGAGGGAGGGGGGAGTAGAGAGTGGGGAGAGGGTGGAAGGGAGGCGGGGAGGAGGCAGAAATTTTTAATAAAAAAAAAAGAAAGAAAAGAGAGCTACTTTTCTACAATATAGCCCACCATTGGGGCTGGAGATATGGCTCAATGGTTAAGACCACTGACTGCTCTTCCAGAGGACCCGGGTTCAATTCCCAGAACCCACATGGTAGCTCACAACTGTCTGAAGATCCAGTTGCAGGGGATCTGACACCTGCACACCAATGCACATAAAATAAAGTTAAATAAACCATAATAAAAAAAAATATATAGCCCACCATTCTCCAGCTGGCACTATTTTACATGGTTATTTTAGAACGAATGCTCTGCTCTAACACCATTCCAGAGCTGCTAGTCCATTACCCTGTCTCCCTAGATCATGGTTCTCTAACACCATTCCACAGCTGCTAGTCCATTACTTGATCACTCTAGACCACATCAACACTTTTCCACAAGCTCCCAAAATAAACAAACATATGGAGACTTAATATTAACTATAAATGCTTTTCAGATAGATTAGGCTTATTACTAACTAGCTTTTACAACTTAAACTAACCTATATTTTTTATCCATGCTTTGCCATGAGCCAGTACCTTTTTTCAGCATGGCATGTTCAAATTGTTTCTCTCCAAAGCTCCCAGTGACTCCCCCCTTTTTTCCCATACTCTCTTTTTGTACACAATTCTTGCCTAAACTCTACCTGTCTAGCTATTTGCCAGTAGTCCTTTATTAAACCAATGAGAACAACAAATATTCACCATGTACAAAAACATACATGCTCCATAGCATCTCTCTCAGCACTGCTGAACTGGGTAGAGAGACCTATTTATGTATCAAAAAATAAATTCATTATTGAAACTTATAATAAAATGTATTAATATATATATATATATACACATAAATATATGTAACCAAATTAAATGTTTTAAATATTAAGGCATAGTAATTGGAAAAATGAAATTCTAACCTTTTTGGAAGTCCTAATGACTGGGCAACAAGAACTTCCCAAATTTAGAAATTTTTATTTCTTTTTTTAAAATTTATTTATTTATTAAAATTTCTGCCTCCTCCCCGCCACCTCCTCCCATTCCCCTCCCCCTCTCCCGATCAAGTCCCCCTCCCCCGATCAAGTCCCCCTCTATCATCAGCCCAAAGAGCAATCAGGGTTCCCTGACCTGTGGGAAGTCCAAGGACCACCCACCTCCATCTAGGTCTAGTAAGGTGAGCAACAAAACTGCCTAGGCTCCCCCAAAGCCAGTACGTGCATTAGGATCAAAAACCCATTGCCATTGTTCTTGAGTTCTCAGTAGTCCTTTTAAGAGAGTCAACCTATGGTTTTCATTGTCAGTGTTAAAATATATGATCAGATGAGAGCACATGTCCAAGAAAAAATTGGAGAAAGAACTCTTCAGATTTTGCTATTATAGCAAGCACTTTTCAAGTGAACAGAAAATAAACAGATTCAACTTACAGATTTTGGCAGCTAGAAATAATATGCTCATGCACCATGCCCTTTTACCTCATTTCATAAGTTCTTAGATTACACGACAATGTTAATAATGTCTAATACATTTGCAAAATGTGGTAGAGTAATGGTTAAAACAACATGCTGTGTTCTGTGCTCTGAGATGTAGCTGTCACTTACAGTGAGTTTCAAAAGTTACTTCCAAATTTATTCTTGTTTGAAACATTTTCTTAAATTCCCATTGGGCTGGGAATAAAGAAAAGCTTTTTGACACATTATATTTTATCTTAGAAAGTCTGCCATTTCATAAATCTGTCTTGAATGACTTATGACAGTGCTGAGAAGTATGAAGAACTATATTTCAAACGTGACAACTGCTGTGAACTTGGGAAACTGAAAGTTAGATGTGTTTTCATGGATTAATAAAGAAAAGACTGACAATGAAGAGAGCAGACTGCTGTGCATTAGCTCCTAAACTGACTTTCAGTACATTAAATGTAGATATTGAAACTTTTATATTAAGTCAGAAAGGAACACACTAATTGAAATAATGAATTAAACACATTATGAAAACTCATTTTATTTATTTTAGTGGAGTCAAAACCAAGTATTTTTCAACTTTGAAGATCTTATAAATAACCTAAAGAGTATTCTAAAATCAAATCATAAAGAAGTGAGAAAATTACTTTATAATTCTAATATAATTAGTGAAATATATTTTCAAACAAGCAAGTAGTCTAGAAAGATATTTCTGTATTCCTCTTATGAAATGATTTTTTTTAAAAAAAAGTATAAATCAAATTGAGATTCCTGAGCACTGAAGGATTCAGAAAACAGTGATGAACCTTCTTTCTACACAGATGTGGAAAGTCAAATTTGGAAACTATTGAAAACTTCATATTGAAAATTTCTCCAAACAGATAACATAAAAGATTCAATTGCATTTGAAAGATCCAAGTTTACTATACCACTCAGGCCACAGTTGAAATTACAAACACAATTAACTGTATTTTGAGATTCTATATAAAGTTGTTTAGGTTTCTGCTGTAGAACGTATTTTTGAAAACCATTAGTTGATAATCATTTTTGGAAAGTATTATTTGTACCGTAGTCACTGATTTGTAACGTCACCAATTTCTCAGACAGAGCCTGCTTATCTGTTAGATTTTGGGTTAGCAGTAAATCTAGATCAATGCCACTTTGATAATGAATTCACTGTGTTTTCCTGTTTTACTTTTGACACTGTTCCAAAGGCATCGCTCATAAGACAAAGCAAAAATTCATCTGAGGGCAAATCTAACTATGGCTAGTGGAGTATTAATTTTTTTCTTGGAAATGTCTTCTGACAGGAGACCTGACAATAAGAAAATGGTCTCAGTAGGGAACCTACCTCTTTTCCTATAACCATCTGGTTTATTTTCCTATTGAAAGTCTTTTCTGCAGCATAAAAATAAAAATGAACATCTATTTTGGAGATGGGCAACACATTTTTTTTCCTTGCAGTAATTCAAAACATGATGAGTAATTTGGAAAGACTGTCATATCTACCAGCTGCCTTGCCTGTGAAGTTGAGCTCTCTTCCGTTTTGTGTCTTATGTACCATATGCTAGCTGCTGATTGCCTCAGCTGTAGAGAGGAAAAGCTGGATTAGGTGAAACTTCTGGAAATCATCAACAGCAAACACCATATATAACTTCATAAAAAATTCTAAACATTTTACCAGTTTAATCACAAAACTGTTTGCTGTTTTGATAGATCATGCCAATGCTATAAGTAGTTCAGAATAACATGTTATTGCAAAAACAATATTAAATGATTTATTTTTAAAGAAACAGTGCTAGAGAAATGTCTCAGAGGTTGAGGGTACTTGCTGCTCTTGCAGGACCCACAAGGCAGCTAACAACCATTTATAACTCCAATTTGTGCTGATCCACATTCATTTCTGGCCTCCACGGGCACTATACATAACTGAAGAACTAACATATAAGTGTGTATGTTATTATATATACACATACATATACTTTTCTAAAGATAAGAGAAAGAGCCATTATTTTAAAAGGAAATCTTGTGGACACAGTCATTTATGTTCATACATTGGCATAAATTTTAATTACAGCATTATCTAAATAATTTTATTCTTGAAGTCAGCAAAAATTCTAATAAAAAAGATAATGAACAAAAATTTTATTTAGAGAAAATTATAATTCAGACCTAATTTAAAGAATAAGATGTCAAATCATTAGAACCCCTTGAGGTTCTGAAAATCATTCTTGAAATTGAAAGTTTGTACATAATTTATTATGGTAACTATTTCAGTTCCTTTGAAAATATGAAAACACAGAATTCTCACGCTTCATTTTGAAATATCTCCTAGCAATCTCTTGAATGTGTCTTGCGAGGAAATCTACAGTTTGGTTCACACAGCCTTCCTTTTCCCTTGAAAATGCCATTCTTCCGATGACCTGAGATGGGCATCTCCTACTTGCAAGTGCTATGCTTCCTGCACCAGGCACTTAAGTTCTGTGTTTTGTAAAGTTCCATCTAATTATTACCGAACACTTTTTCTCCAATTATATTGATTACATAAAAACATTGCTATAGCTTGTAAATTTCAATTGTGTTTTTATCAGGTTACCTGTTTGGAATATTTTTAGCTAGGCTAATTTTTGAGATAAAATGCAATCATGTGTTATTTCTCATACCGCACTGATTAAAGCTTGTGTAAGTTACTATACATACATTATATCTACTAGATCAAATTGCATTTAAACTTATAATACAAATCCTTTTCATCATTCCTTAAACTTGGGAAAGAAATTCTTTTACCATTTTATTTAGTAGTACTATACTGAATTATGACGCTTCCAGAAAATTTTTCCCACTTGACTCAGATTTTATACTATTGAGAGATTGTTCATGTTCTTTGTTCCTATGATTTTGATGTATTAGATTTCAACCTTGATCATGTGGTGTCTAGCATTTTGAGATAAAATAGAACCCCTTAGTCAAAAGATAATGATCTATTAACTTTGTTTTAGAAGTATTTTCTTTTCTAATATATTCATTTCTTCAAGTGTATCAGTTCTGTTGGCTTGTCTCTCTCAACATTCCATATTTATCAACTACTCTGCAGTAATAGCTAAGACATCAGTTTTATAATACATTTTATTATGTATTTTAATGTCAACTAACAACCTCCTTTTCCAGTTAGAGTTATGAAATATTACTTTTTATTTAAGTTTATTTTACTTCTTTATTTTTTCTGCTTTCCTCGCTTGCTTGTTAAACTTCACATTTCGATTACCCTTTTCTTTGTGCCATTTGGATCACTTGCTTATTTATTATATTTTTGATGGGCATATTTTTATAGAGATTTTTTTTCTGTATATACTCCCATTTAGACAATGAAAGCCTTCTAAATGATGGGTTTTTTTTGTTTGTTTCTTTGGGTAGTTTTGGAAGTTATGGGTTCATTATTTCACATTTATTACAATCTTTCTTTTGTCATTAATAAAATGGTTAATTAGTTGATATACCATCCCAATGAATTTAAATCCTGTTTTGATCTCTCACTGTTCAACTATCTAGTTAAATGCAGAAGAACACGGCTTATTTATTTTGAAAAATGGAAGTTGTATTAGGGTCATTCAATATCCCTACTTGATAAGTTGTCTTATCATCCTATCAGAAATCATAATTTATTCTCCTTGGCGTCTGTGCAAGTGTACATAAGCTGTGGGATGGATGAGATACATGGCTTTCCACAGAGAAACAGGGTCCCCCTATCTGTTTTCATTCAAATCCCCTGATTCATGAACAAGATGAACTTCAGGTATGTGAGATTTCTGGCGCTGCATAAAAAATTGTCAGAAATCAATGATTTAGAATGACATCATTTTTCTTGAAAAAGTTCTGTATATACAACAAACACATACACAATTGAGGGGGAGAAATGACACTCTATTTTCAGGCTTATTTGTGTTTTATTCTCAGAATTTTGGGGTGTAGATCCCTGAAGTCTTTATTGGCCTAGATTCTGGCCAGTATCCCAGGTTTTAGAGGCTGTCCACTACACTTTAATGGCTGGACTTCAGGTCCTCTCTGCGTTGCGTTAGTGACTTTCCTATTGCTGTGATAAGACAGTACTATGACCAAGGTGGCTTATAAAAGAGTTCAGATTGAGCCTCATGGTTTCTGAGGATTGCAGTATGTGATTGCTATTACGGTGTAGCAGGCATGATTCTGGAGCAGTAGCTGAGAGCTTGCATCTTGTTTCACGAGCACAAGGCCAAGAGAAACTGGGAATAATGTGGGCCTTTGCAACTTCAACACCCACCCTCAATACATACCTTCAAACAAAGCCACACCTCTTAATCATTCAAACAATGTTTCAGCAACAAGGAACCAAGCATTCATACATGAGATATTGGGGGCCATTCTTATTCAAATCACTACAAACATTTTATATCATACTTCTGTAACTTGACCTGCTGGGAACTACTACTTGTTTATAAACCATGCCCTTTAAAAACCTTACGTGATGACTTAGGCTCACCTGAAGTCAATCAATCAGGAATATTAATAACATCTTCAGGAAACACATTGTGTGCCATAACCTATTTGTAGAAAGAACACAGGGAAGGGAAGACCACGTGGCCCATTAATTTCCAGCCAATCATAGTAGGCTTCTCTCTTTCAAGAAGTTCTTGTCAGGCTCCTAAATTTTAATTAGTATCCTGCATAGTGGTGACTTATTTGCTAGGCCCCACACTTGACTCCAAGTCACACTCAAAGAATCAAAGAATAGCCTTTTGTGATCCTGAAACATATTTCTGTAAAGTCAGACTTAAAAGAGGGCAGAGCTGTGATGTGAAGGTATCCAGCATGGATTCCCATTCTCATCTAAACTTGACCTGTAAGCAAACTATTTTAAAATTTGTGGTTTGGGGTTATGGTAGAATTCTCTTATTATTAACTTCTTTTCTTCTGTGCAATAGCAGAAAATGGAAAAACAAGTCTAATTCCATTATAGACACTAGATATCAAAAGTTTAATTTTTTGTAGTATTTCCATATATGTGTAATATGAAAGCGATATGCTTAAATTTCATACTTAAAGAACTATGTCATATTCTTTAAACTTGAAAATAATCATATCTAAACTACTACAAGCTGAATAAATCATATTGCCATTTGAGCACTACATAATAAGAACAATTTTATTTTTAGAAATAATGGTAATTTTGGACAATGCTGTCAGGAGATATTGACATTAACAATTCTTCCATGCACATTACACATAACTATTATATGGCATTTGAATTCTTACAGAACTTATTTAAATATATTATTTTACTCAGGCAATTGGTCCATAATTATATTCATTAAATATATAAAAACATACAACTAATTAAAATTTGATTTAAATAATTCTAAATATATTTTAAACTCTTTGGGCCAGTATTATTTCTGAAATTTATTGTTGCAGTTACTTTCATATCTGTACAAAACTCTGAGTGTTTTGCTAGAAAGTGCTATTTTCATCTTTCTGCTGTCTCTAGCTAACACTTAGCATGTTATAGGGGCATGCCAAACGTTGGCACAGTTACTAGATGTACACATATGCATACATAGGTAAGAGTTGCCTGGAAAATGTTTATGCAAACAGCTTTAAATGGTGCCATTAAAAGATGAAGCAATATTAATAGTAACAGGCCAGTCTTCTATGCCCCATTCTGTTGGTAGGAGATAAAATGCAACAGAAAGAAAGTACTAATGAGTTAGGACGGTGCCTTACTAAGCGTGTAATTAATGTTATTAAGAAACATTGCAATTGCATATTAAAATTCCGTTAACTAAGCAACCCTTTGGTATCATTTGTTCCTTGGTTGCAAGATTTTTTTTGTCCTTTCGATTTTGCTTTCTCTGACTGGCATCTTGTGTAGTCTTCCTAAAAAAGACATGAGATAACGGGACAGGAGCTGCCTTCCTGGGATAGCTAGAGTGCTGGGGTGACAGTCCTGGCAAGCTGACAAGTTAAGTGAATACAAATGGATGTCTTGTCTTAGCATTTACTTGAAGTATTACCTATAAGCAATGGGTTTCCCTCCTCGTTCCCAATATCCCAATGCCTTCTGCTCCACATATGAGGGATGCACCCTTCCTAATTTAAGATATTAGGCCAATTCAGGGTTTACTTTCCAGCAACCTTTATTCTTCTTTTGTTGATTAAAAAAAATGAGATATTTGTTTTTACAAGTAATGTGGACAGGTTCTTATTAAATAACTAGGTTTTTAAAATATAAAACAATTTCCCTTGCAAGTTAGTAGTACAACTAAAAGCAAAATTTCACTATTTTATTACCAAAATCTTCATCAAGATAGCAGATGGGAGATAATATGACAAAAATATTTTACAAGGATAAAATTTAAAACTAAGGAATAAAAAAAGTAATGTATTTTTAAAAGAGCAAAAGTATATATTTGTAAATGACAAAACAGCATGGAAAATGAGATTTAAAATGGTAAACTTGTTAAAAATTTTAGCATAGTTTTCAACTTGTGATTTTTATATCATCAGACATTCCATGACACTGCCTATTAAACACAGCCTAATTTATTTTGCTTACATGACTTCCTCTGCTTACCTATAATTGCAAGTAAATCTGCTTTAGTAATCTGAAATCTAATATAATTTAAAGTTCTCCATAAGCATGCCTGTCTTAGTTTTTAGTTCATTATTATATTAATTGTAATGTAGAAATATTTAATGACATTAGAAAATTAATGGAAATTTTCTAAAGACTATTTACTTCTGAAAATTCCATGACCCCACTCACATAATCCTTCCGTTTATCAAAACAACAAAAAGAGCAGAATAATTAAACTACCACTGTCAACACAGAAAGCAGGTGAGGCAATAGATGGGGTATATCGACACTGGGTATTGCTTCCTGTGTGAGAAATACCTGCACTCTCCCTTTTACAGATTAACCCCTTCTTTCTTTTGCTCTCCTTGGAATCCCATCCACTATTGTTCTCTGTGGCAATGTATAAATCACCTTTCTCATTTTATGGTCACTAGATAAAAAAAAAAATCACTGGCCAACTTTATTGCCTGTTATAGCCATACAATTTTAAGTTATAGACAATAATTAGGGAAGATCTGAAGTATTCCATAGACCTCCAAAATTAGTCGTCATACAATCAATGAGTTCTATAAAAGTGATCCCAAACTCTAGAGAGGTACAGCTTGCCAGCAACACATCTTCAGTCATACAATACTGATGCAGTTGTACATGTGTGTAAAAGCTCTAGTCAAGAGTAGAGCCTAAAGTACGGGCATCATATACCATAGCCATCCTATCACCAGACTGTTTCATATATTTTGTATTTATGAGAGCAGTGACCAATTTAGTAATTTCCTTTTAAAAAAAATCATTTTGACACTGAAAAAGCAGGTAGAGATAACAGACATTTGTTGAAAGAAAGATAAATATATGAATATTTTACATAGAATAATAATTTTAAATATTAACGAGATTTACATAGAATAAGAAATTAAAATATTAATGAGTTTCAGTCTTGAAAATAAGCCACGTATCTCCTCTGGAGGAATAATTGCTATGGACATAAAAATTTAGTTGATGAGTTATATAATTTAGTAACTTGATAATTTATAATTCCTTGGAAATAATAAAACTGAAACCATTATTTACACAGGCTTTACTAAAGTTATTATTATACATCCTATGTCATTGATTTGTATTTTTCATTACAAATAAATATCATCTTTGGAGATAAATTATGTTTTGGTGTATTTAAAAGTTAAATATTTGATGACATTATGTATTCAATTCCAGTATTAACAAGTTATTTTGAAATCAAGTAAAATACCAAACAGTGAAAATAAGTACAATTGAGTGCTGAAGAACTAATCATTTATCAATTAGAATTTATTTGTCATTTAAATGAGCATTTATGTCTTGCTCCTGGAATCTATTTTATTGTAATGAAGTCAGTTCTCACTATTTTTCTTGGTCGGATAAACTTAACTGATATTCAGGAAATCCCATGCTTCAATGCTGCACAATGTCTATCTTTGTTCCTGTTTTTTGTTTCTCTGAGACCGTGAGTACTTGTTTATGGTCTTCTTACCTTGGTGTAGAGCACTGTCTACTGAATTCTGTGTAGGGATTCTTGAAATGTTCAAGAGCAAATTTCAATGAAGAGAAGTTACCATTTATTTCAGGAAACAAAACACAAAAATAAGGGGAAAATAAACAACTTGCATCGAGTAAAGGCATGTTCCTTCTATGGAGATTGCATAGCAAGTACATGCTCAAAATCTGTTCAGGTTCATCCATCTCAGCTAAGTTAGGATAATAGATGACAGTGCCTGAAGACCACAAGAACAGGCACACAACTATGCAAGTAACAAGGAGTACACGAATTTTGAAATTCTACATCTAGGTGAGGGATATGAGACACAGAGACATGCAAACCCTGACTGTCATATCAAGCTAAAATGCTACATGGAAGAGAATAATTTGCACACATTATAGAAAGATATAAACACTTTAAGACTTCCTTGCCACTAATTAAAAAGCAATGAATGGGTTGATATCAAGGGAGAGCTGAAGCAAGTATTCCTGAGGAGGGTTGTCTTAGATGGTAACTCACTAGAATAAGATTATGGTTTGTGCTATATTAGTAATAACAATTATTCAAAGAAAGCATCATGTAATCTATTGCATATTATTCAATATTAAAAATTATAACCTTAAATTCTTAGTGTTTTGGTTGATTATACAGCATGAAATATTATATGTTTAATTATGTCATTTTCTAATATCAATCAATTTAAATTAAGAACTTAATATCTAATTGATACATTAATAGAACATTGAAGTGAACCAAATGTCAAATTTATCCAGCAACATAACATTTTTACATAACTGATGCACTCATTAAAAGGTTCAACTCACTCGTCTCAATATAGAAATAGTTTAGTTGAAACATGCAAAACTTTGCCTTTGAAATAAACTAATGCCTGTGGACAGTTTAACATGGTCTTTGCTGCTTGATTCATACTCAGTTGTTGTTAATTTTGCCATTGTGTTAAAGAAGTTGTGAGAAATAATGTGTAGCTCAAGCAAGTAATTGAGGAGATTGTTTTAAAAATATTCTTACATATCAAATCAACAAAAACGGTTTTCTACATGAGTTAGTAGGTTCAAAGTGATTATTCTGGGATCAAGAGTTGATTCATCCAGATAACAAATCATAATGAAAGAAGACAGTGGCTGAGTGTGACTGGAACCGCTGCATATCACATCCTAATGGCCCTAACTGCCGCATGACTATTTCCATGGTAATGGTAGCCGCAGAAAGTCATATGTTCCTGTAGAAACAACTTGAACATGATGTGATTGACCTTTAAGGTTCCCCTCCCCTCATCTCGAAGCCCACCTCGAGCATGGCCTCTGCTTCCTACTCATGTTCTGCTCTCTGATTTTCATTCCACCCACTCTGGCTCACCAGCAGGCATTAGCATAAGAGTGCTCTAGCATGACTTTGATTGAAGGCAGCTTGGGCTGAATGCAGTATTGAAGCATAAATTAGCAGAAATCAGATCTCATTTGCTGCGAGTTTTATTTAAATTCTCAAAACACATTTTCAATGGAATTATCCGAGACCTGCAATTTTAATTGACCTTTTGCTATTAGGGTGTGCTTCTGTGACATTCATACAATGCACTTTTCTTTGATAGCTGTTGCTTTTTATTTTGTTTTTTCTTTTAACATGTTCTGATTAAACACTGGATTGTGGAACCAGGCTTCCTTTTCTCTACTCTTGCAGGCATAGCAATAAGATATAATCACCTGGCAGATTTAGCAAGTATATTAGTGCATCATAATTGGAAGAAAAATTTCAAATGTTTCCAGGTTTAGAGAATAGAAATATGTTTTTCATAGTTTTTATCTTAAAGACATGTAGTAAAATTGCCATTTTTCTAATGAGTAAATTCCTCTGGAGTTTACAACTCATTTAACTCATTTTTTTTTTTTTGTAATTTCCTTTGGGTTTAAATGTGGGTTTTGAATGGCCATCTTGAGAGTCTAACTCTGTTTCTTATATTTAATGAGAGCCCTCTCAGAATCCATTTTATATACACCACACTTTGTAATTGTGTTCTGTTGATGGAATGCCTCCTTTGGCTGCTCCCTCCCACTGGTGCCATCACAGACACACTTTTTTTTTAAACCATCTTTGATACCACCTGATAGAAATACTGATACTGTGGAGTGTTACCAGAAGAGTTATTGATGTCATTTTTCATTTTAGTACCTCCCCCAAATAAATTTCTACAGCCAATCTTCCCTTACAGAAATTGCAATATAGATCATTGGCCAGAAGTCTACCAGAGAAAAAGTGATTGTTCTAATTTTTTCTCTTGTCCAGACTTTAGGTGACAATAGGTCAGACATTTTCAAAGACTCAAGAATTCTTTGAATTTTGCTGTGCTAAATGATTTAACATTTTATGATATAAGATAATGCTAAGACGATGGCAGATCCATTGAGACCAATGAATTGAGTTCAAGAAACAGGAAATGATTAGAATCACTAGAAGTGTAGCTAACTAATACAACTTAGAAAAAAAATTATCGTGACTAAATATCTTATACAAGGCTTGTTTTATGAATAGTACCAATAAATCATTTGATAGTCGTTTTTTTACAGAGTTAAAGTTCAGGAAATTATAATTTCCTATTCTTTTTAGATAATACCACCAGGAATAACTGTTGTGCTCCAGTATGGAAAAATATTTTGTTTAAGTGATAATGGCACCTTTGGGTGCCCCCATATAGCACAATTTCTACCTGGATGTTCTATTCCAACATTCTAAGGTTTTTTAGACCTTTGCCTCTCTCTGCTTATCTAATCAGTGTGCCCAATCTCTATCCAGATTGCTTCCAAAAGAGTCATTCTAAAGGCAAATCTGGTTTATTCATTGTCAAAATATTTTTGAATACTTTTTTTTTTCAGGGCAAAAGCTTAAACTCCTTTAGTGTAAATTATCCAGGCCTATCTATAGTCAGCTCACTATGCTAGGTCCTTTAGACTCTTAAATCCCATCCAGAGATTACAGCTCCACAGTTCCCTGCCTTCTGTGCTGATTTCCTCCATGCCTAGTGACCTCACTACTGCCCATCAATCTTGGAACACAGCTCAAACATAGGTGTCCTGTGGTAGTACCCTTCTTTCCTCATTGTGTGTATTCTTCAGTGCTTTTCTGATCTTTTCTCCAAGTGTCTTCTGCAGGGTTTGGTCTTTAGACAGAGTGTCACTATGTCACCTTGGCTGTCCTGAAACTCTCTATATAGTCCAGGATGTCCTCAGACTCACAAAGAGATCAAGGTGCCTTCACCTCCTAAGTACTGCATAAAGAAACAAGGCAAAACAAAACAACAACAATGACTGCTTCAAGAATCACACTCTGCTATGTTCATTTATATGTTTATCAGTATCAAGGCTATTGATCAAGAGCCTTCTTATAATTACTTCCCATCCTAGGTACCAGACAGACCGTCTGAGAGATTGGAACCAGTTAAAAAGTAGGATAAATGAGGACATGAATTGTGTCTTCTCAGAGGGTAAATGTCTGGTGTAGTAGTTTGTTTGTCATTATTGGGGGGAATTAGGTTTCAAGAGCTGCAACCGGCCGGGCGGTGGTGGCACACACCTTTAATCCCAGCACTCAGGAGCCAGAGGCAGGCGGATCTCTGGGAATTCTAGGCCAGCCTGGTCTACAAGAGCTAGTTCCGGGACAGGCTCCAAAACCACAGAGAAACCCTGTCTCGAAAAACAAAAACAAAAACAAAAACAAAACAAAACAAAACAAAACAAAAAAAAGAGCTGCAACCAAGTTGTAGGATAAAGACTTAAAAATGTTTTAAATAAACATTCACCACAAAAACCAACAAACAAAAAAGGGACCCAATTTTGGTTTGCTGCACCAAACATCTGGTGGCTTACATCTACCTATAACTGTAGTTTGAAAGGACCTGATAACCTATTCTGGCCTCTACCTTTCATGGGTATATGAATGCATATGCCCAAAAATTTAAGTAGTACATGCATATACACATGAATAATAGAAAATACAATTTTAAAAAGATTTATTTTTAAGTCAAGCAGTGGTGGCACACGCCTTAAATCACAGCACTAAGAAGCTAAGGGCAGGTGGAGCTCTATAAGTTTGAGGCCAGCCTGGTCTAAAAAGGGAGTTCCAGGCTGGTCTGGACTGTTACACAGGGAAACCCTGTCTTAAAAAATACAAAGATTTTTTTTTTAAGTATGGAAGTAAAATTTAGGAAATCTATAGAAATACCTCAAGTAGTTATAGTAATTTTATCAAAATAAATAAATAATATAATATCCTCTTGCACATTCTTATTTGATGATATATCATGTAATATATTGTTTATTATAGTTTAAAAATCAAATAAAACAGTACTACTTAGAGCTCCTACAGTTTGTACTAGTATTTATTTGGGACATTTTGAAGTCTTTCGCACATCAAGCAGGTCACATGACAAAGGTGTTGAATATGTGGCTTATGTTGAAAAGTTTCTGATTTTGATTGAAGTGAGTTTTTAAAGTCTGCAAAGAATGTACAAGCTAAACTACATTACAATTCTCATGAAGGTAATATGCTTGTTGGCACTATTATTTTTCTTTCTTGTGTTTACAAAAGCAAATACTTATACACTGAGTCTTACATATTTCTTAAAATACATATTTATTATAGAAAATGGCAAAATATAGATAATCCAGTATAAAATGTCATTTTTCATGGTAAATATCTTGTAATTTCATGCTCTTGGAGTGAGTCTGCCATCATCTTAATTTAAAGAATTGTCTAAGTTAGGAAATTTATTTCCTTCTGTCTCCAAACTGTGTGTTAGATGGGTTGAATAAAGAAGAACTATAATTGAATACAAATTTATGCCCAAACAATTATTATTGATTTTTTCCCTTTGAGGAAATGATGTTATATATGCAGAACATGTAGAATTTGTGATAGGTATACTAGATTCTATGTTTATGTGGGGCTATTTTGTTCTAATAACTATTTGAATTTTACTCTTCTTGGACACTGCATATTGTTACAATTCTCCAGACTCCAGCTTTTAGGATTTTTCTTTATATACCAGGCTGTACAAATTAAAGCTTGTTTAAAGCTGTTTGTTTGGTTTCAATTTCTAGCCTGAATAACTACTTACAGTTATTCTAAAAGTTCTTGGATAAGGGCAATGTTCTCCATGGAGATGCTTGGTGTGAAGATGTCCTTATGGAACTGTCTGGATATCCTCAGTGCCCCTCATATTTCTCTCTATCATTAGACCCCTTTAATTCTGAGCACCACTAAGATTTTTTCCCATCTCTTTCTTTTTCTAAAGGAGTTACTCATTCTTTGGATTTTTACCTTTATCCACACCATTCTGCTGGCCTCTTTACTGTATGTATTACCCTACTGAATAAATATTCCTCATGCCAACATTACCATCTTCATACAAATGCTGAAGCCTCTGGAGCGTTCATTTTGCAGCTGTCATTCAGATTAGAAATATCCACAGTAGAGTTGGCAGTGTGGCATGATCCTTCATTTCTAAGACACACTAATAATTTTAACCTTTTACTCTTCTCCTACTGCATTGTTGTGGTAGCTGTGATTTTGGGTCTACCTTCTTCAGTGAGCTCATGACTTAGAAAGTGTTGATCATTCCACTGTCCAATGCTGCTTTTCACTCAATATTATTATAATGCTCATTTTCTATGCAAAGATTTTTTTCAAAAATGCTATAATACAGGAGATTCCTCTCTCGTGTCTTGTTACATTTGCTATTTGCGATATAATTGACGTGTTCTTCTAAGGTGCTCTGAGAAGCCCCCATGTATTCATCACATTCTTCCTCATTGTTAGGTGTGCTTTCTTTGTGTCATCATCAAATTTCATTGATATTTGGTTCTCAAGGCTATGAACTCCTTTAGCTTCTCATCTCTAACTTAATAGTGCCCAGTAGGAGAACATACCTTTGCCTGACTACTGCTTACTGAACTAAGGTTAATCAAAAACAACAACAAAAACAACTGTTTCAGTGCACATGTTTACACTACTAGTTACCTTTGTATGTAGTCCCCATCTCTCAAGTATCTCATGTTTACACTACTAGTTACCTTTGTATGTAATCCCCATCTCTCAAATATCTCACGTTTATACTACTAGTTCTACCTTTGTATGTAGTCCCCATCTCTCAAGTATCTCAGTGCTACCTGCCAAGCCTCGATTGTTCAAGTGCTTGATGAGAATCTGGATCAAACTTTAGACCTTCTAGTTATTTCTATGTCTCAGAAATATCCCCTAAACATTATAAATTTGTGTGTGCTAATACTTTGACTTTTGAGGAAGGAGATAGTTGTTTAAGATGCTGACCCTTTTTCGTCTTGATCCATTCACAATACACATCTAAACTGAAAAGTACATTTTTTTTTCTTGAGAATGTTAGAAACATGAGGAGACTATTTTTCTAAGCAAATGTTTAGGACGTAGGACGATAACGCATAGTATTTAGAGTATGTGTGCTAATAACCTTGCTTCTTTCCTCACGTTTTAGAGTGTGCTCTTTCTTTTCCTTTGTGTTGATAGAAATCCACGAAAGTAAGTAAAGACACGGAGCCCAGCTTCGTCTCTGAGTCACTCACGGAGGACCTGATTTTTCTCTTTGATATCTTTTTCATTGTTGTTGAAAGTTGATATTTACACTTTCTTTCCTTTCAAATTCTAGCTCCTCCACAGTTTGTGGTTAGGCCAAGAGATCAGATTGTTGCGCAGGGCCGGACAGTGACATTCCCCTGTGAAACGAAAGGAAACCCACAGCCAGCTGTTTTTTGGCAGAAAGAAGGCAGCCAGGTGAGTGGGGGCATAACTGCTTTTGTGACATCTCTGGACCTCTCCTCTCAGTGACCCTCAGAGCTTGCCTCATCTCCTCTGCTATCAATGCTCACTGGATTTTGTTTCTAAGAAAGAAATCCTTCTGAAATAACTGGATGTCAAGTGATCCAACACAGCACTCTTCATTTGCCAGTGTTATTTTTTAAACCCTGTCTATAACACAAAAGAGAAATAAAATAGTTTGAGCCCCGACCTATTTAAAATTTCTGATGGCAAAGGTCATGTTGCCTTGTTGCATTCAGTTGCATGTTATGATTAATTGTATCACATACGAAGTGCCTAGAACAAACAGTCCTTGGCACAAAAGAAATGAAATGGCTTCTTGAAAATTCAATATTAATTGCGACTGAATCTACTTTCAACCCCCCTCCCCATGTTTGGGCAATATAAAAAAATTATAGACTTAAGCACACTTCCATTTAAAGGTGGAAGAAGTCTTTTCTTCCTTTTTCCCCTTCTGCACAGGAAACAACACATTTTATATGGGGAACAGTTATCTTGTCTTTGCTGTGATCCTTCTGAGCAAAAACATCTATCACTGTCATTCGGAAAACTCAGCTGGGTACATTATTCGTCTCAAGTAAAATTTGGATAGACTATAAAGAAGGGTTTAGCTTCTTGATTGAGGGAATACAAATTTCCATCTTGATGTAGATGAGAAATTAAGAAACTTAGCCTGCGAACTTGTCTGCACATTCCTTTTGAAATGAGCTGTGTGTTCATTCTGACGGTGCTATAAATAACTCAACAAGGCACATACTTCTCAAAAAGAAGCACTCAGTGCTTTTTCTCAGCATGTTCACTTGCCACTCCAACTTCTGAAAGAAGTTGGGGGAGGGGGTAATGGAATCTCTCTAAACGTCCACAGTTGATAGTGACACGCTTTCTGAAAACTGCACGGGATGAATTTCTCCTCAGGAGTTAATTTCAGTTTAATTTTTATTTTAGTTCAGTAATTCTGAAATAAAAAAAAAGTTTACTTCAGGTTGAATTATAAAAATGTTAAAAGAAACATGTCCTTTTCCTAATTAAAGATATAAGTTAAAATAATTTCATAAACCTACAAATTTCATCCCTAATATATAACACAAGTTAAAATGTACGCTGGTAATCTAGTCCAATCAACAGAGAGTATTTAACACAATCATCAGTGACTTTGAAAAGTAATTTTCAAGAGAATTTAAGTATTCCTTCTGTATTGTTTGACAAAGTGAAATTTAATTCTAGAGATATTGTTAATAATCTTACATAAATTTTCTCATTAGGTATGGTGATTTGTTTATAATATTAGATATAATTTTATTTCTTTCACCAATATCTCTGCCAAGGGAGTGAAAAAAGAGAGAATAAGTGAATAAGGATAAAGATGAAATATTTGAACAAGCTGTAAATTTCCATTCAATTAATTGACATTACCAAAATTCATTGAATTGAGACATATCAAAATATCTTCCTGCTTCCGGTATTCAATTTTTATAGTGATCTGTCCCTATCCATCAGTCGAAAGAACTGCGAGCCTAGACTTAATGGTCCATATTCTTCAATGTGAGATGATAATGCCAATTAGTATTAATAAGATGCTCAAACACTTCCAGGGCTCTGCAGAGTTCCTGAGCTTGACTTGTAATCCATTACTTTTGCCTGTGTCATACAACCTGGGAATACAGATGATGGATTCAACTCAATCAAATGCCACTTTCCATGTCAACAAGTCATTTAGAAGGTAGAATGATATTCCACTGAAGAGGAAGAGATCCTGGGACAATTAGGCCCTCTGATGGATTAGTGCAATGTAAATTAGTATTCTAATGGCTAATCGTTGAAAAGTGCACATTGTATCATTTTCAATTGCGCTTAAATTTTAGGCCCTTCTCTTGTCGATGGCTTATATCTGTATTATATTTGGTTCCACAGGAGATTTAGTTTGTTCTCAAATTATCTTTCAAGTATATGAAAATGCCTAGTGTTGTGTAGTAAAATAACTTTGAGAAGAGGGCAACAACATTTTTAAATTATATTGCTGATATGCTGGCAAACATTGCTCCTTTTAGACAGCATTTAATAGCATGGTAATGTTTATGTAAAGTGGGCTTATAGTGTCACACTTGAATCTAATAAAGTGGACATCCATCATGTCGCAATAAAGAGAAGAGCTTCTAATTAAAGTAGGACATCATTTGCTGGATTAAAGTCATTTAGCGTAATTGAAAAGTGTTAATACCCCATTTTATCCTCTTCCACTGGCATTACTTCAAGGGTAAAAATATTTTAAGGTGAAAATGTGTCTTGTGCCTTTCATTGAATGTTATTACCTTCAGATTTCAACTTATTGAAATTGTTTAATTACAAACCTGGAAAATTAATTACTATATTGCAAACAGATCCCAGAGGGTTCTAATGTTCTTTTTTGTAAGTAAATACAACATAAAAATTGATATGCCATTATTTATAATGCAGCTAGAAACATACCTCAGTATGATTTATTGTAGCCACATGTTTTTCTTAATTGAACAACAGTAAAGCATCATAGGTCATCCAAATTAATGATCCTGTTCTCATGGACGAACTTTGAGTTCTCGTGTTTGAGCTGTCTGAGGTGTGTGTCAGGCTTTAATGGAGAGGGCAGCAAACAGTTTTTAGAAGAAAGTAACACTATGAAGGTCATAGGAGATTCATGTGGCACTTTCAGAGCCATGCCATAGTCTCTATTATTTTAAACAAGTTACTTCACCTTGCTTAAATTGTCTCTTTTTTTCATAGTTCTTTTGGAATCTACTATAGCTTACAATGGAAAACTTTTCACAAAAACAGAAGCCACCCTTAGTCAGTGTGCATTAGCACTTGTCCTGACATATTCAAATTGGTCAACAACAATGGTATTTGGCATTGCTTGTCATTGTCCAGCTTATAAACTACATCCCTACTTATCATTACAGTCAACATCCTTACGGTGTCTTGGAACTCGGGCATCAGAATAGTATTTCGTATGTTTATTTTAATTGTGAGCACTAGATTTCAAAGATGAAATATTTAACTAGGAAACATTAGGGTGTAAATAGTTGATATATAGTAATGTTAATGACCCTGATAAGGTCAATATCTTTCAGATCTGTGTGCTGAAAAACGATACAGTGGACTATAAAACTGTAAGAATGATGTCCAAATCCAAATTTAAATTTAAAAAGTACTGAATTTTAAGAAGCACAGACGATTGTTCCTCCAGCTACATCATGCTGACTTTCCAGTAAAACTCACTGTGGTACACACAATAATTTCAATACTATGTGTTTTTAAGTCTCTAAGTTCTAGTTTTCCAACCGTATGCCAACAGTGTTGTAGTTGTTGTTAATGTGACTTTCCTTGCGGAGAGAGAAGCACTGAAGAGTCTGTGTTTCGTCTTATTTTTTTTTCTTCCCCACAGAACCTGCTTTTCCCAAACCAACCTCAGCAACCCACTAGCCGGAGTTCAGTGTCCCCCTCTGGAGACCTCACCATCACCAACATCCAGCGTTCAGATGCAGGATACTACATCTGTCAGGCCTTAACAGTGGCAGGAAGCATCTTAGCTAAAGCGCAGTTGGAGGTTACCGATGGTGAGATTTATCACGAGTTTTCTCATGAGTATAATGTTTATATTTAGATATACACATCAGGCTTGGAGACTCTTGAGTTGTTGAATCATTTGTATCGGTGTCTGCAGAATATCTTTGCCTTAGCAAGTATATATCATTTACATAAGTAAAGTAATAATTGTTAATAGTTTTTAATTCTCTCTGATTTTATACCACCCATCCCCCACAAAAAAGAGAATCTTAAAGACAGCTATTTAGAGCATTAAAATTTGCAGTGGTACATTATTTTAAACAAGTAATGTGACTCATTGTGTTTACAAATGTCATCTGGATGTTTTAATTGAATGTTTTCCTGAATGGTTGCTTCTAATAGCTATTAATGCTTTTATTTGACTGAAATATAGGAAATATCATCTTTAAATTTATCAGTAAACAGAAATGAGATTTTAGTTAGCTAATCATATTATATGCTTCCAACTTTAATTATACACTCACTAACTTAAATTAATTAATAACATTCTGAAATAGTAATGAATGCTAAAATTATTATTTTTATACTTGCACATTTATACTTTGAGTTTTAATTTCTACTAAAAGTTGAAAAGGATCTGAGTTTTTCACCAATCGTTTATTTATTGCACTTGATAGCTTGGCGGATTTAGATAATGTGTCAGCTGTGAACATGAATTTTTCCCAATCATTGACGTCTTAAATTAAAAATTATTCATTTTTGTTATATTTTTATGAGATTTTGCCTTATTTTTGGCTTTTTTTTTTCTTCTTTAGGGTAGTTTCTGAGATACCGGGTTCTTGATCTGCATACTCTAAGATTTTCTTTCTGTTATTCTGGTGAAAGTCATTGTGCTTTCCTATACTCCAAATACACATGCAGTTTAAAAGCCATTTAAATTAATAGAAAGACAATATCTTTTAATATCTATCTATGGCAAGGCTCAATTTAGCACTGTACCAGAAATGGTGCATGGCTGGGCAGCACAGACAGACACTGTCTAGAGAGAGGCTGAGGCTGTGGGCTGTACCTGCTGGAGCTGTACATGAACTTGTTGCCCTAGAATTGAGGAAGAAGCCCAGTTCAAGGGTAACTCTGATGAGCAAGGCTTCTCTAGAGGGCAAGATCTTTGATCCTCTGGGCTACCATATTTTTTTTTATCAGAATAAAAGATAATGGCTTTAAAATTTCTCATGTTTTGTACCACAAAAAATGTCTAGACATATGTTTGAAAAATAAGACATTTGGACCAAAGTATTTAATATATTCTTGTTTTAAATATATAAAATATATTTATATCCTTACATATGATTAATTTGAAGTAAGTTCACTTCTTTGATTCTCCAATGTTTTTACTCCAAATTAAAAAATTTGTAATGACCACTCTATGGGTAAAGCCAATAGCATGTAAAAAGCCCAGAGAAATAAAATACATTTTCCACTTTATGTTGACAATAAATGTCACACTGTGGCCTTATCTGAATGTTTTACTAAGGATTTATAATGTGTAGTTAAAGAAGACCACAGAGTTCTTCACAGATCAGTGAAAATCCTAAATGTTCATTTAACCTTTGACTTCGGTGTCATGGAAAGCTGTGGTCATCTTCCAGATATAACATCCCTGCCACTGAAATTCCTTCTAGCCGGGAGATTTTCAATTACCTTATTGATTGGAGTCATTCAAAAGGCAATAAGCTACTTATTTAGGTGTGCCACAAAGACGGGGATTCTAATTAGTTGACCTTTAGTTGTGTCTGATGATGTCAGAAATAGGACAATAAAAGCAGGTTATAAGAAATTACTGTGAATTTGACATCGCGATTTAACCTGGAACAGATAGGCCACGGCATTTAAAATTTGATAAACACATTTTACTTGGGTAATGAAGACACATTTTCTCCCTTGATTATATAATTATTTATAATGCTTTATGACTTGAATTTAACTTGAAAACCTGTAAGCCTTTCCATTAAGCTTCCATTTGTCCAGTTATTTTCAGATCTGCTACAATTACTATAATGCTATGCATCCTTATTCAATTAAATTATTTTATTTACTCCTAAATATAAGAAAAACAGATAAAACAAGAGGTTGTAATTTGGGTTTGTTACAAGTAAATCATTGTGGTCTGTTTTTTTGTAGGTTTTAAGTAATTGGAATCATAGGTACATGTTGCTCCGAAGTCAGAGCATCCATCCTTACATATAGGGACCTATGGCCTGATTTCAGTTCAATTACAACTGTTTGGTCCTTATCAAGTATTTGCATATATTATGCATTTAATATGATTTCATTAAGATACACTGTGTGCTTGTTCATACATTGCGTATATATATATATATATATATATATATATATATATATATATATGTATTTATCCATCTAGGTAAACATGCATGGTTACATGTACAATATAGAAAAAGAAAGTATACAAACTTATAACAAACAAAAATATGTGTTGTCTATCCTACTATAGATATTTCCTTTCTAAAAGTTATTATTATTATTATTATTATTATTATTATTATTATTTTGGTTTTTCGAGACAGGGTTTCTCTGTGGCTTTGGAGCCTGTCCTGGAACTCGCTCTGTAGACCAGGCTGGTCTCGAACTCACAGAGATCCGCCTGCCTCTGCCTCCCAAGTGCTGGGATTAAAGGCGTGCGCCACCATCGCCCGGCAAAAGTTATTATTTTTAATTGAGCATATCATACTGATTTTGTGATAATCTGGTGAATTCTTAAAGAAACATAATATTCAACTAATTTTGTTTTTCTACCATGTCAGACATTAAATTTTATATCATTTGAAATATTTCTTAAAAAATGAATATTATTTTATAAGACGATGTTTCATAAACAAGGAAACACACTGTGCTAGAACTCTGTGACATTATGCTGAATGTAAATACTCATTGTGTGAATTTAGTCATGCCATACATTCTAGCTGACTAATTTCTTCTTCTTATCTGTATGTATCTACTCAGTGAACTCATTCAAATGACATGACTATAGTTTAAAGACCGAATGGCATGATTTTGCATATAAATTACTTAAGTTTTAATGTTTTTCTTGCACAAAACACATCAGTCTATGTAAATATAGCATTCAACAGCTGCTATGAATACTAATTTATATAATGCACATGTATTTATAACAAAAAGAAAAATGATTAGTCTTACATTCAATATGTCACATAATTTTTAAAAAGTATGTCTATGAACAATAAATGAACAATTTACGATTAACAGCTAGAACCTACCTATATTTTTACTTTAATTTCATTGTGACTAAGCTCTTCAATACAATTTAATCTTCCTAAAATGTCAAAATTTATCCTCAAATCATTTTAATTATAATGAATGCACAGTAAGTTAAGACAATAGTATGGTCTTTATGCAATATATGTAGATATGTATCCAATGTATATGGTTGGAAAATATAGATATTGAAAAGACTATGTACATTATAAACAATTGTAACATGCTTTAGGTGTTGACTATTGCCATTCAATGTCAATATATCATGACTGCCGAGTGTCATAGAAGTCTAAATTTCCTGAATATGTGTTTACCTTTTAGTTTTGACAGATAGACCTCCACCAATAATCCTGCAAGGACCAATAAACCAAACACTTGCAGTAGATGGTACAGCTTTACTGAAATGTAAAGCCACTGGAGACCCTCTTCCTGTCATTAGCTGGCTAAAGGAGGGCTTCACTTTTCTGGGTAGAGATCCAAGAGCAACGATCCAGGAACAAGGAACACTGCAAATTAAGAATTTACGGGTATGTAGGATTTGGCTTGTAATTGTCTCTTCATCTTATCAACAGCCTTGCTCTAAAGAAGACTTATACAGTGTACTAAAACAAATTCTGATACCTCAGCATGATCACTGTACTTTTTATGATAGGTCTTGTTATTTTTGTCTTAGCTATGATTAATTGAAATTATAAGGAAGACTATCATGTCCTTTCATTATTTACAATTTCAAGTGTTCATCTATATGCATGTCCTCAGTGAAATTAAAGTTCTTGTGTATTACTTTAATTTTTGTTGTGTATGTATGTTTGAATACATGCATATGTTCATTTATGCACTTAGAAGTTAGAGGACAACCTCATTCTTTCTTCAAAATACTTTCACCAGGGCATTCCTTAAACAGAGAGTGTGGAGAATAGCCAAGGTTTCCCTTGGGACTTGAGCTCAATTAGAGCAGAGCCCAGAACCCCACTCTTCTCAACATTCTCAGTGTTGGAATCACAGAAACACAGCACAATTTCTAGATTTTTTAAGTGGGTTTGGGGATCCAACTCCTGCATTGATGCCTACAAAGCAAGCACCAAACAGCTCTCTTCCCAATATTGGGAACTTTTTTTACAGAAAGTTTTGGAGAGTAACAGAGAGCTAAAATCATTTGACAATAAGAGATGCTGCTAAAGTTACTCTCAAAATCAAGAAAGACTGTGAGGTTATGTGGGTAAACTGGCTCAACAAATGATTTCATGAAAGGAATAAAAGAATGAGACTGTGTTTATATAAGACATGTTTGGATAGTTGAACAGAGTCCCTAGTTTTTTTATTTTAGGTTGCTACAAATTTTCTCTTTATGCCTGTAGATGAGAACAAGTCACAGGTATTTTAACTGAATGTACATGAAAAACAATGACCGTGGCTCAAAACGAGACAAGTTGGATTTACATCAAAGATGATTGAACATAGTTTGTGATTCCGAATGTTGTATTAATTTTCTTCTAATTTTAAGAACATTTTAGGAAAAACTGTGGTTTAAAGCAAGACACAGTTATTTTCTCACAATTTCCGTTAAAAAATTAACTGAAAACAATGGCATGACTTAGCTAGGAAGAACAAGTGTTGCAGTGCTTGCTTACCTGCCCGTTAGGGTTAGGGGCTTGCCAGCAAATCAAGGCAAGATTGATTGACTTCCAGACAATGTGCTATGATTGTTGCTTACCTCAAGTTTCTTAGGATGGTTAGATTAACTATCCACCTTCTTTTGGGCATTTTCTGGTGATAGCCTCTAGACTCTTGCTCTGTGGGTTTCCCTAATATGTATGCTTATATGACTATGAGGATAGTCCACTTGAAAGCTGCCGAGGAAAGTGGGCATTTCAGTTTCATGGCATTAAATCTCAGATACAGTAGCTGAAACCTTCAAGTATGTTACTGATCAGAATCCACTCTCAAGGTATCATCTCCGCATTAGTGAGGTGAAGGATTACATAAGTGAAAACCTGGAGGCTTTTACTATAAGGGTTGCCTGTCTGCTCCCAGCACAGCTCAATCACTCAGCTATGTGTGATAGTCACCCATGCAACAACAGTTAGCAGACATGGTAGCAGAGCAATATTTTAAAATAATCACAGGCCTGGGTGGATGGAAGCCAAAAGTGAGATAGGAAAGGAGATACTATATAAAAATATTGGTAATTATTTAGTTCAAGAATGATTAGTAAAATGTGACACTTGGGCAGAAATGAAAAACCAAGACAAAGGGAAGTAAATTAATAAATAAATAAATAATATAACAGAGTCATCATCAGGCAAGATGACTCTGTGGGTGAAAACAGCTGCCACCATACCTGAAGACGAGAGTTCAGTCACTAAGACCCACGTAGATAAAGGGGAGAGAGAAGTGAAGCTTCAAGCTTCCTGTCACCTCCCAACAAAAGCCTTGACACACATATATCATATACATCAAATAGATAGATGATAGATACATACATTGATTCATCGATTATAGGCAGATAGCTAATAAATGGATAGTAGATAAATATATAATAAACAGATGATAGATAGATACACATACATACGTGCATGGATGCATACATTCATAAGTACATAAATACATAGATAGATACACATAGATGTATAGATGGGTGAATGATAAATAGATAGTATATAGATAGATGATAGATGGATAAGTAGGCAGGCAGATAGATAGATAGATAGATAATTGGACAGATAGATAGATGAAAGATAGACGGATAGAAGATAGATACTTAAATTGATGATAGATAGATGATACATAGATCATAATAGAGAGGTAATAAATAGGAGATAAATAGATAGATAGATAGATAGATAGATAGATAGATAGATAATAGATAGTAGATAATAGATAAAAGATAAATAAGTGGATAAAATGAAGAATACACAAATTTGCTGAATATTGAAAATTCATGTTCAGAAGCCAGGGCTAAAGGTAAAACGCTTTGATGTGTATTTTCTAGTGAAGATGATTCTTTTCATAGGATGCAATATATTTACAATTAAGCATATATATGGTAATTGATCAGTATACCATACATATATTTGCAAAACTTATAAACTTTAGTACATGTAAGTATGACCTTAACTTTATTTAAAAAAATAATTATAACTTCCTTAAAAATCTCTTTACCCTGCCCCCCCCCCACATGCATAGACAAATTTAAATCTAGGTTGCACATATGAAAGAAAACATGAAGGAATTGTCTGAGTCTGGCTTATTTTGCTTACCTCAATGATTTCCCTAATTTTGAAAAGACTGTCGTTTCTCCAATGTATGTTTTTGACACATTTATTTATGATTAGGTGTCTGTAACTGTGTAGGCAAAAAGTACTGCCAAGCTCTGTGAATGGAAAGTAAATTACACATGGACTCTTTTTTAAATATGATTTTTAAAAATTCTTTCTGAATTAGCTAACTTTCATTGAAAAAAATGAAGTTATTAAAAAATTCATAACAGTTCTCCTTGCATAAACATTTTAACCTCATTCTGAGATAAAGGAAGACTTGGGCCGTGAAGGTTAATGCTTTTTTACTGTTTTGTTGCATTAAAGCACGTGTTTGCATGGATAGTCAAGATCCCTAGGAATGTTAGAGAGAAGTAATTAAAGGTAGAGGCTTGACGATGTCAAGCAAGCTTTGACTCCTTGCACAGGTCTTTGAATAGTGTCTCTGAGAAGTCATCCCCAGGAGGCTTGTTTGTAGCTAACTGTCCAAGGAGAAAAGGGGTGACAGAGTGTGCTAACCTATTCATTTCTGCTAAAAGAAACTGGTCAAGGATGCAAGGATAAGGAGAGAAAGAAAGTGAAGCACTCTTGATCAGAAAACGTCCTATCAAAAGCACAAAGAAAGAACACGGTGATGGTGATCATAGCAACACAAAAGTGAGGTTCCAAAGCTATTTGGGCTTTGATCGGTGCCAAATTGAGCACATTGTTCTTTTTCTGTACAATGGATGCTGTTAAAGGAGGATTAAGACAGGCTTTACCACTTCACTGGTGTCGTCGAGAGGTTTCCTATAGGTCAGATCCTTTGTGTCTCATGATTTCTTTTTTCAATGCATAAGGCAAGAGAACAAAATAACATGATGGATGCTAAGTTCTCCTAGTCCAGCTAATTGGTATCTGAAACTGTATCTTTTGAGAAGTTGAATATTCCAATACTCATTAAAACCTACCTACCACAGCTAATGTCAGACTCGTATCTCCACACAATGACAAGGGGATGCAGTTAAGATACATTACCTACATACTCTTCTTTTTACACAGAATAACAAGTGCTACATTTTAGTTCAACAGCTATAATAAAATGCAAATTCTTTTACATGTTCACAGTCCATATTCAAATGAACATCCCATTAAAATCCAACTTCAGCTCATTATATTTAGCTTGTGAGTGATGCTTCTTAAATGCAAAGATTCCTAATGACTATAATGCACTTGCAGCCACATTGGAAAGAATGGCTTATTCTGCGATGGCTACTCCCATCCTCCCTGCAAGATAGAAGACAATTTTACAGAAATCATATAGAAAAGAGTGACAAGCTAGAGCAATTTCAAATGACAGTTAAATACATATGACATTAAAATCAATTAAATGACAACGTGAAAGTAACTTCATATACTAATGATTTATCTGAGAATCAATGACTCTTTGAGTTTTAGATTAATTTTAAACCTGAAGGTGTGATATTCTGTAATCTACTACATATCATAAACAGACTCATGCTCATCATGGAACTTAAATTCTGCATCTTTAGCCTGCTTTAAACTGTCCTTTGTCTTTTGCTCGCATCTATTATCCCTGCTCCACCAACCCATTGACAGTAAATGTTGGCACCGCAAGCTCCCAGACCCCAAACACCAGGAGGATCGTTGAGTTTTATGTTTTATTGATCTTCAGGAATTCTTTTGATAAGATTTTCTTTTCTCTCTTTGTCTTATTTTTACTTTTTTTTAAAAGACAGTTTTTGATCATGCTTTCAATAATTCTAAAAGTCCTTGGCCATTCTTCAATAAGAAACAAAGACATTTTAAATCATCAGTGAACTGGGAACTTTTACTCAGTATTTGATTCTTTTTTCTGATTATATTTATTTCAAAATGGCAAGGCTCCATGAAAATTTTCCCTTTATTTTTTTGTTTTGAGATTATACCACTTTGATATTTGGTACTGCATTTATGGCATTTCCTTATAAGTAGAGAATGCATTCCTTAAATAAAAGAAGATATTATATTACTACAAAAGATATTTGGCTTCTTAGAGGTGTGGATGTCTCATTATCTATTTAGTACTAGATACTTTTATCTATTACAATATATTTTCTCTGAAAAAGAAAAGCCAGCATTGCATTTACGAAGCATTGCATTCATCTAGAATTCTTCATGAATTCTAAGTAGGCTTATTAATATCTGGCACTGATACAAAAATCCCAAAGAACATGAAGTTAAAAGGCACACATTACAGTGGAGGCAGGAAAACATAATGAACTTTATCAGACAAATTATATTTAGTTTCATAAATATCATTTTGAAAAATATTTAATCTATGTTGTTACAAAAGGTTGTTTTAATGCCAAATGCATGCGCGCACGTACGCACGCACACACACACAAACACACACACACACACACACACACACACAATTCTTGTACATACACCTGTTTGACTCTCATGCCTGATCAAGACTGAGTGATTACAAGTTGATCACAATTGAATTCTTTCTTTCCATGTCTAGATTTCTGATACTGGCACTTATACTTGTGTGGCTACAAGTTCAAGTGGGGAGACTTCCTGGAGTGCCGTGCTGGATGTAACAGGTGAGTTCCTAATGAGAGTCAATTTAAATTGCAGTGCAATGCTGGATCAAGATTTTATATGCATTGGATGCAAATCTAACTTGTCACATTCAATGTCTTTTTTATTGATTGATTTTATTGAGCTATACATTTTTCTCTCCTCCCCTTCAACCCTCTCCCATGGTTCCCATGCTCCCAATTTACTCAGATCTTGTCTTTTTCTACTTCCCACAACGTCAGTTTTGTATTCGAACATTAGGTGGAACATAGCATGGCATCTGGGGAACTCCATGCATTTGTAACTCATGACCTTGTTGCTTGATTTCTTCTGAAATGCAAGTGATTACACTGATTATGCATGAAAAGGAAGACTATATTTATTAGCATGTTGGAAAACCAGCTAATAGTTTATAACTGTCTGATTTATGAAGATGAATTGCACACTGTCAAGTCAATTTCTTTAATGTTTCCTTCTCTCAAGCATTATAGTCTGCTTACAAAATCAGGAACGAAATTTACTCTGTCTGTCCTCTACAGAATCTGGAGCAACAATCAGTAAAAATTATGATATAAATGACCTGCCGGGGCCACCATCCAAACCACAGGTCACTGATGTTACTAAGAACAGTGTTACCTTATCCTGGCAACCAGGTACACCTGGAGTTCTTCCAGCAAGTGCATATATCATCGAGGCTTTCAGGTATGAGGCAATTCCTGTTTCATTTCTCCACTGGACTTCGGTCTTAGTTACTGTATGGTCAGTTTCACGTGAGCAAATCTGATACCTTATGTTAAGGACAAGTTCTTAAAGAATTTCCACTTATTTTTTATTTTATTCAAAAATAGATATGAGATTTTCATTTTTTGGTAGACAACATGATTAAAAATAAAATTCATTGCTTATTTCTATTTCTAAAATAAAGAGGTATTTTGTAACATAATTGCTCCATCCTTTTCTCCTGACCATTATGTATACATGCAATAACACATCCCCTTTTGCCTATACTCTATATTTTCTTATCTTTTATCTTTTTACTCTCCCAGATACCTTCTAATATTTTAATTTTCTTCATATATATGTATATATAAATATGTATACATTTATATTTATATTTGTATACACATCGCACACATTAGAGGATAGGTACCATATTTGAGAGAGAAATTGCATGTATTTTTCTCAGTTTAAGCCACCTTGCTTAATAATATACTTTCCAGATCCATTCATTTTTCTGGTGATTTCAGAATTTCATTTTTCTTTAAAGCTATGTATCACTATAGGACACTAGACCTAAACAGAACACACCATAACTAGACATATGTACTTATTAAAGTTATGGACATGTATTGTCACACCAGGATTGGGAATATTAGTAATTAGATCACAAATGTAAAATAATTCCAATATTTTTATATTGTGTTCTTGAATAAATCTATTGGTTATTTCTGCAAGAAATCTGAAAACCAAAGTTAAGATATCAATTCCATGTGTTTTTAGTTTTTGAGTGATGAAAAGACATTTCAGTGTGTTTTGTGACAGAGTTGTCCTGGCTACAGGTATTGTTAATAAATCACTGCATTATTTTATTTATTCTAAACTTGATAAAGTAAAAATGGAAAAAAAATATTCATGCTGTATTTTTACATTCCATTTTACTATGCTTTTGTTTGACGTTACACAGTCTGAAAGAAAGCCACAGTCCTTCCTCAGCATCAGGCAAATGATTCCTTTTCGTGTTAATCTTTTCTGTTCAATTTTAAAGTTAATGACACATATTTTCAAATTGTAATTTTCATTTATTTTGTTTGATGCTTAAGGATTTTTTGATGCTAAAATGACATAAAAATCACATTTTTCTTATTAAATTTATCAAAATTGCATTTGACCTTAGGCATAGTGTTCTAAAATGGCATCCATTGGAGCTAATTGTAAAAGGGTCCATACACAGAATCTGATACTTCATCATTTAGAGATGAGAGATCACAATACTGTGTAATGTACATTTTATTAAAGATGTAACCAAGGGAAAAATATTCACTACATGCGTCCTTTCTTCTTTTACAGATATGTAGTTTTAGAAGGCTCTATTATAAAATTTCATGTGGAATTGATGCAAAAGAAAACAGATCTTGTTACAGGAAAATGTATTGGCATATATTACTCTGTAGCCCATTTATTCTTTCTGCAGGTTAATTCTTTGCAAGGTATATACATACGCATTTACGAGGACCATATTTATTGTATAACCTTGAAGTTGTGATTTTGGCCTTTGTTCCTTTTACAGGTATTCATTTAGTGGGCTGCTGTGCATTTAGCTAAGGGCTGTCACATCTTCTGGACTGAGTTTAATTTTGTTGTGCATGGCACTCTGTTAAGTGGGCTCGGCTTTGTGGTTGAATAAAATGAATCCATCCAAATGTTTCATTACTGGGCTGGACAATTCAAGTGTTATGTATGTGTGTGTTTAATTTTCAGCCATTGACCTTTGTCATTGACACTCAGCTCCATTTTGATATAGTTTTTTGACTAGTCGTTAAATCCATTTCTGTTCCATTTTCAGCCAGTCGGTGAGCAATAGCTGGCAAACGGTGGCCAACCATGTTAAGACAACTCTCTATACTGTGAGAGGACTGAGGCCTAATACAATCTACTTGTTCATGGTCAGAGCAATCAACCCTCAAGGTCTCAGTGACCCAAGTCCTATGTCGGATCCGGTACGCACGCAAGGTAATTTCAGTAACTGTCTCAAATAATGGCTTTGGGATGGTACATCAACTTAAAACAATGGAAATTGCATGAGCAAAGAGCATGTGTGCACACTAATTGTAATGGATTCTCTGGGGGATTGTTTTTGCAAGGAAATATTCCCATATAACTTTGCTATGAGGTATTCTTTCAGAACTCTCAGGGTCTATATAGGTGAAACAAACAAATAGTTGGAGCTATGTGCAGTCCCTGATTGAAGAAGAAAGAGTTTCTTCTTCTCTATTCTACAATAGAAAAAGTAATAAACCCTTTAAAAATAGATACCTAAACATGGGTGCCAGAATTTCTTTTTCTGGTTCTGGTTTCTGCTTTTTGTTTGTTTGTTTGTTTTTGTTGTTTTGATTTTTTTTAGGAAAATGGGTTTCGCAGTGGGTTTTGAGTAGGAATATCAAAGACTGTAAATCTGTCCAACATATATTATCAGGCTTCTAGTCCAAAGAAAGGAGACACTCAGGGTCCCGAGTTAGGTTAGCATGTTTAGTGGGGTATGGTGCCAATGTTTAACAGCTATCCCATATTGTTATTCTGATGAGTAATTTCAAGGAGATATTTATTTCAGAAAAGAATAAATAAACCTTTCCTCTTGGCACAGGTGATTTTCCTGACAAACATACGACCACATCTCCTAGAATATTAAAATGATTAGTTTCAAAATGGAAGTTTTCTTCTCCTCCCTTTTTGTAATCTGTTCATTGCTGCTGAGAAGTCACTAAAGTGCGGGTATAATACGGAATACTGCATTATCCTTTCCTGTCTTACTAGTAAGAGAATAAGTTAGTACAATAGAAAATGGGGCCTCTATTGTTTGTTACAGCCTACTCCCCACAGGGTTCTTGAGAGGGTTAATTATTTCTTATTTGTAAGAGCTTTTGAACAAGATATAATTCAAAGTAGTATTTTTATGCTATGAAAAGCACCATGCAGCCATAAAATATTATTATAATTACAATGTAGTTCAGGGGTAGTGACTAGCATGCCATTATCACAGAGAAGGGTGCGGTAAAGGAATGAAGTCAAATAAAGTCACCACGTGATGGTAACGTGGCTGACATGATGACAGTTGAGGGAGGAGGGGATGCTACTTTGCTTTTGTTCTCTCCGCCATAGTGTGCTTAATTTTCCATGAGGATGAAGGGTATGTAGGTAAAGAAACTGTCTCCAGAGAGAGAAAAAGCACAACAAAGACTTTGAAGACCTGAAAGTCGTTACATTTTACCTCATCCCTACGCAACCGCTTTTAATGTGTCTGGGTTGAATGAGTAAATTAAATGACTGTGAAATGGAAGAGATGTGCGATTTCTTTAATTCAAGAAATTTTAGAATGTCTATGAGCTCTACCTATGTGGCTAGCGGTCATTGTGTGTGCAGCTGCAGTTTTGAGGTAGAGAAAGAAGACAGTGGAGCCTCTGGTGTGACGTGACAGAGGGCAGCACACCCTCATGATCTTCAGTAGCTGTGCCAGTCACTAAATCTTGACTCAGAATAAAACTCTCCATGAAAAGGTCAACAAAGATTAATTAAGTTTTTTTGTGATCTGGCATGTTACAGCCGAGAAACTTCAAAGAGCTGTAGACCTATATTCTCTTAACAGACACTTAATAGGAAAAGCCATGTTTTGTGACGGAATGTCAGATTTATTTTTGATGTCACACATTCAGCTGTTTGGCAATCGGTAAAGCATTTTTTTTCAAAGCACATGTTGGCTTTTGAGGTCTGAGTTTTCAAAGGCTTTAATGACCATGTACTTTGAAAGTTGTTTACTTCATTAAACCTCTTAAATACTTTTAGGTAAATATCACAGTAGACCATACATATATCAACAAAGGTTAATAGTATTCATATAAAGGAACATACTGTTCTAAATCAATTCGTGTTTTACTTTGTTGTTTCCACTGAAGATGAAAAAGTGGAAATTAAAGAAAGAGACATTATGTGGTTCCTAACTATTTATGTCTCAGTTTAAGTTAGCACACTCAAGTTATGCTTCAAAACTTTTGCGAGAGCATTGCATTACAATCTGAGGAAAAGGTAGAAGAAGTTAAGAAAATAAAATCATTTAGAATTGGAAATCCTTTAAATCAAATAGCTTTAGGAAAAACTTTACCTTGACATTGAAGTGTGTTGGTGAAGGAGTCCTATTTGCATATGAGTAACTTTTAATGTTTGAGATCAAATTGATGCGTTTGAATGCATGTAATTTTTAATTGTTTTTATGAAGACCTTGGGATGTATTTTTATGACTGTATGGAGTAATAGAATACTTTTTAAGCAAACTAGGGATAAGAAAATGCTGATGAAGGTTGACCATGTGTCATTCTAGGAGCATTATTTATTTATGCTTTCCCTTTTGCTCCTACAAAGCAGCTATATGACCTGTTTTTAGACGAAGGAATTCTGGCCCAAACTGATTATTTTGGGAATTTTATACCACTATTATAAGTTTGTCAATATTGTGAAAGATTCAAATTTGCTTTGTTCTTATTTTCACTCTGTGCTCCTTTTTCTCTCTCAAGCTTTTTTATCAAACTGTGACTCAAATGGATACAGGTCAAGGAGTTGGAATACACAACCTCCTGATCAGGCTAAGAGAATTAAAAATAACTCTAATATTCAGTTTCAGATATGTCTTAAATATAACTTGAAAAATACTTCAGTGCTTTATCATCTCTACAGAAATGGTCATTCTGAACAAGTTATTAGGACATAGACTCCAGTCTAACTTCTAATCTTGTGATTTCCCAAAACACTACATCCATGTGGGAAGGCAGAGTTACAAAGACTCTTTTATAAAAAAAAAATGATAAAGATGATAATAAATATTGTATACCATCATGGAACACACATATTCATACATCCACTTATTTTTATATACATGTGTTTATATTTGTATTCCAAACTGATTTATGTCACGAGGAATTTTTTTCCATCTGGCAGTTAGTCTTAAATTGGATTATGTCAAATGCACTAGAATTTAATAATGAATTTTGAAATCAGGAGTGGTTTTATTTTCTAACTACAGATATAAGTCCACCAGCACAAGGAGTGGACCACAGACAAGTACAGAAAGAACTGGGAGATGTCATTGTTCGTCTACATACACCAGTTGTCCTGACACCTACAACCATTCAAGTCACATGGATGGTAAGTTTTCAGAGATTATATTAGTCTCTATATACAGCAACAAATTTATTTGGAATTTTCTTTTAAGAAAAAAAGTCAAATAAACCCAAAACTAAATTTAGGACATTCATCATTTGATATCAAAGTGTAATCAATGGAAACAAAGAAAATATTTAATAGATGAAATTGTATGAAGAGTTATAAGTAAGAGAAAGGTGTAATTAAAATAAGATCTTGGGGGGGTGGAGAGATGGCTCAGAGGTTAAGAGCACTGACTGCTTTTCCCAAGGTCCTGAGTTCAATTCCCAGCAACCATATGGTGGCTCACAACCATCTGTAATGAGATCTGGTGCCCTCTCTGGTGAGTAGGCATATATGCAGACAGAACACTGCATAATAAATAAAAAAATAAATCCTTTGTTTTTTTTTTAAATAAGATCTTCCCTGTCCTTACTTCTACAAACTTCACTGAGCTTCAATTAACATGCCAAAGTTGTAGAGTTCAGTAAATACTTTTGGCAGGATGAGTGCTCTGATATCATCATTAAATTCAAAGTCAGGAATGCTAAAATCATCACAGAATGAGACCTTGTAACAATTGTGATCATTCCCTTCTACACTCATCCTTACCCCTCTTCATCCAGTAAATGCAACATTGCTGTAGATTTATATATCCTGGAGTGTTGCTTTGTAGGGAATCACAGAAATCATTCATACAGCACATTGTTGTTGAGTTGCACTCATATTATAATAGGTATTATTTCTTTATTTCTTGAATTGTACCAATATAAAATATATTACATCTAACTTTTCCATATGACATTGTCATATTAATATTTTGTTTTATGCACAGTCCATATTCTCTTTTTATAGCTTACCTGGTAAACCTATGAAATGTTTCATTTTATTGGTTACTGTGAATAATGTTTCCATAACTCTTTGTGGATCATTTTTAATGCAGACATTTTCATTTAACTTTGGTATATTCCCGTGGTTTTTGACCAATGTGTTAATTTGACACTTAACATTCTGTTGAACTTGCTAAATATTTCCTAAGTGTTCTTATTTTATAGCTAGTAAATTCATAGAATACTGGTCTCTTCCAATGTTTTTTCAGTTTTTTTCCCTTCATCAACACTTAACATGCTCTTATTTTAGATTGTAACCATTCTAGTGGGTAGGCAGTGATGCATCACTATGAGTCCAACTTTCATTTCTTTAATTACTAGTAATGATATATTTAACTGTATCTGTTGTTAATATTTGGAAATAGCTGAAAAAGTTTTAAAAAACTAAACTGGATTTTTACCTCTTGACATTCAGATCATTGTAGAGAAACAACTCTGTCACACTTTACAGCAACTTTCTCAACCAATCAGCTTGAGATAAAAAATGCTTACTTTTATCAATTCCTTGGTAAATTATTTGAGATGTAAAGCACAGTAAAAAAATTATTTGGGTTTCCTCTCAATATTAATTACTTTGAACAAGTCTGGCTCCAAGGCAGTTTTTCAGTACAAAGCCTGTTCTAGACCTCAATGCCATTGAAGAGTCACAAATTTAGTTGAAAAAGGTAACAATGATATGTGACATAAAATGTTATACATGCCAAAAAAAGTTTCAGTCACATAGGTGTGCAAGTTTATTAAGCTCCAAAGAGTATTATTGCATTAGTTTATTATACATTTAGAATGGAAACTATTGAGGCATTGTATCTTAAAACAGGAGCCATTAAAATAATATTTAAATACTATTTAGTTAAGTAGCAATTTTTATAAAAGAACAACAATATAGACAGTTTTTATAGGTTACATAAATTACTGAACTCACAGTATTTTAGTTTCAGGTGTGCTAGGGTGTGAAGACAAGAATATTTTAGTTCCTGTTTAGTGTTAAGGCAATCCAAAGTGGCTCACAATGGCCTTTAGGTGCCAATCAAAAAAATTGTACATGATTTTTTTCCGGGAAAAATCCATTCACCTTCAAGATATACCAAAGATTTATGTTAATGTCAAATAATTAGCAATGGCAATTTGCTAAAACTGAACAGAGATATAGTGACAGTAGATAAAAATGATTTTAAATGCCATTCAACAGATGAAATAGCAAAAAAAAAATACTTGCTTTGAAAAAATGATGACTTTAGGGCAGTATTCTTGTGGTTCAAGGAGAGAAGAATTAGAGGCCTTTCGTTTAGCACCATGACACTTGGCCTGCAATGAGTGCTTCTTAGGGGCAATTGCCAGAGCAACTGGCTCACCAAAGAAAATTATTTGGGGTTTCCTGTTCAGGTGGAGGATTTGGTTCTCTTACTATTTTTCAATTTATTAATGAAACTGTATAAGTAAACATAGCTTTTGGCAATTCAGTAAAAATGTGGATTTGAAAGTGCCCTATTTCTTCTTTTTTTGTATGTCTTTTTTATTTTTATTTTTTGGGCAGAGATGACCTATAAATGCTCTGTAAATCTCCACAGACTACAGGGTACATTTACTTACATTCATGATTTACTATTTCATGCCCTCATGACATGTGCGATCTGAAGAAAGTAAGCATTCTTGAACACAGAAAGTTAAATAGGTGAAGGTAGAAACCAAATCAGGTGACAACTGGAGACTGGTGTTCTCTGTGTCTTCTGCTTCCTCCTAGAGGCAAACTCCTTAGTAATGCATCATAAGTACTACCTTTTTTAATTTAGGGACTGAAACTCCCAAGAATTTGTACTAGACGTTGATTGGAATAAATTCTAATAGAATGTCCATCTTATAACCTGTTTATTCATAAAATTATTAGCAAGCACAAAACATACCTTAGAAAAGGTTGCCTGTCAAGATGAGCAAGAGTGATGGCGAAGAGCCTATCCCCACTCCAGGCTCATTGGTTTTAAGGTCAACTTACAGCATTCTTTTTTTGCTTTCACCTGTAATAACATTTTCCCTCCCTCTAAGCAGTGCCTCCCAACTGCACAAAATTAAGTTAAACTCTTGTTATGAAGTAGCGCATTACTATCCACTGGGTGATGGCAGTGCTCAGTGGAGTGAGAGAGCAATGCTGTGTAGTAAACATTAGCTTCATAAAGTACCTAAAACACTTAATTAATGAAATACAAACATGGATAAAACCAATTTGCCCTGATTTACAGACTCCCTTCATCTCCAAACAGCTGCTTAATGTTCTTCTTAAAAACACAGCTTGCTTCTTTCAGTATTAACAAGCTATTATTGTGAGTTATGTCTTTCTTTCAGTATATAAATTCACTTAAAGGGAATTCAGAGAAGTTTATAAAATGTAAGCTTAATGTTGTTTTAACATACACAGCAAGGAATTTTTTTTTTAAACTCTGGCAGTTTTGATGAAAGGCAATTCTCCCTGGTTCTCATGAATTTAAATTTTGTTCCTTGGTTGCCTAATTTTATGTTAGAGAAAGTTCTGCTTTCAAAAATTATGTTAGGTTGTTACAAACACAAATTGGTAGCATAGCTGAGCATTTTAAAGTCATTCATGAGGCTCCAGATTAGACGGGAGCTTAATTTTTCTTGATACCGCCTCGTAAAAGTGTGATTCTAATTCCAGAGAATCTTTGGGGTTTCAAAGTCTGTCAACTAAAAGAAGGGATTTCTAGTTTTTGAGATTTGTCTATCAGCTGAAGATGTACTTGTAAGAAAAAAATGTATTTTCTAGCTAGGGCATTCTAAAGAGAAAAATATAGCTTTGTTTTATTGTTTCAGTTGAAGCTTTGCATTTTAATACTTAATAAAAACAATTACGTGATCTATTATTCATCAGTTTGTTGCTTTCTCACAAAATAAGCCATACTCAAATAAACAATAATGATTAGAAGTTTATTTTATGAATTTTTTTTTGTTTATTGCATGCTGATAATTGAATTTTTAAGCCCTAGTAAAAAACTCATATTCTTTTTTATTTCCTTGAGACTGTCTTGAAATTAGGTCATTTCATTTCTTGTTTACTAATCTTTACACTGTCACAGTGAAATGGCTGGTTTTGTGCTTCTGAGCATATGGCCACTGCATGGCGTAGACTACATATAGCCGTAGTCTTTGCTAGTGATCGAGGAAGCAGTTACAAGTGCTTATGTTCAAATCTTGCCTTTATAATGCAAGGTAAACCAGTAACATGACTTGATATTCTTTCCTGTTATTATAGTTAAAACCAAAAAAGACATTTCTCCCTGTAACTGAAACAATCACAAAACCTCTAAGAAAAGGAACAGTTGAGACAACCTGTACAAATCCTGTACTAACCCACAATCCCACCCCAAACCATGGGGTTATTGGCAATAGCTAGCAGAGAGTGAGAGTTTTCTATATAGGTAGTGATTGATTAGTTGGCCTCTCTCCAGTAGAAGATGATATCCATGAATATTTGGGCAGCACAAATTTGTCTTGAAGGATTTAAAAAAGAGGGAAAGAAAACTTTATAGTGTTGAATAGGGAGGGAAGGGATATAAACGCAAGAAGTGTTGGGGGAGGTATGAATATGATTAAAACACTTTGCATGGCATTCTCAAAGAACTAATAAAATTTTAAAGGTTTCTCTTTAAAAGAAAAAAGAAAAGAACAACCTTTGTGATTTTCCGAGAGAGGAGATGAGGGGGAAGCATATGCAGCACTGATATTCTTCTGGTACTATTCTTAGCACTCCTTATCTGTCAAAGGGCTGGATATTGCCAAATGGGCTATGCTGGCTGGCTAGAAGTCCCCATGGTCTCCCCTCCCCAAATCTTGCTTTTGTTGTAGTTGTCTTAACATGTGTTCTAGACTCTAGCTCAGACTTTCAACTTGCGAAACTATTTTCCAACTGACCTGTTACCCCGGTGTCATAAAGTAAAAAGATTTTACTAGTCAAATACAAAATCCCAGACTATAGGTAAAAAATATAGCTGCTGTTTAATATAGGGAGAGACATGGAAGTTGTCAAAACCTGTTGACTGGGAGTACTAGAGGAAGAAACAGCTGCTGAACTGATGGAATTTGAATTACATACTGTTAACAGGGAAGAGCAATCATGTACTTTAAACATGATGGACTCACAGTCTTAATCTCTCATGCAGCTTATCCAGATACAGGAATGTAAGAATTCTTATCCTTTGCTTTATCTCTGGAGTGACTTCCACTCTCATTCAGGTTATCTGCCCTCTACCTCAGCTTCCTCCCTCCTCAAGGCTTTTCTAATTCCCAGTGCTCACATTCAGAGCCTTTCCTTATGCTTACTTGTTATGGTAACTTTAATATTATTTGACTAAGTATTAACTAATGCCCTCCTTCTACATGGACTATGAGAGGAATAAGGATCTGTCCTTTAGTGCTCATTTTCACTCTCAGAAATCAGCAAAGTTCTTGGTACCTATCAGTAAGAACAACAGAAAAGATTCTAAATGAGAAGGAATTAATGAGTTGATGTGAGAAAATTGCATATTACTTATGAAAACCAGGATAATGCGAATTGTTGAATGCAAGAAAATGGAAACCAAATGAGAAACCAAAGATGATCAGTTGGGACCTTAGTAGATCATGTGTGACCATTTTATATAGGGTGACATATTTTCAGACAAGGAGACAATTGTCCTACTCATCATTTTAAAAAAGTATCTTAAAATAACAATGTGTACTTGTGATTTAAGGACTTTATAAGAAGCAGGGAAATGAATGAGATGCGTCTAGCATCATTCAGATGGTCATGGCAAGGGCAGAGATGGGCAAATTCGTCAGTGACGTCTTCCCAATTTCCATCAGTTATCCTATACTGTTTTGTTGTTTTCCAGGTGGATCGGCAACCCCAGTTTATTCAGGGCTACAGAGTGATGTATCGTCAGACTTCTGGCCTACAAGCTTCCACTGCATGGCAGAATCTCGATGCCAAAGTCCCAACCGAGAGGAGTGCTGTCCTGGTGAATCTGAAAAAGGGGGTGACCTATGAAATTAAAGTCAGGCCATATTTTAATGAGTTCCAAGGAATGGACAGTGAATCAAAAACAATCCGTACTACTGAGGAAGGTCAGTAAAGTTTCCAGTGTAAACTAAACCTTTGCTTATGTCACTTTCATTTGTAGTTTTAACTCACATTAATTTGAAGACCAGAAAACGAGCATCGAAGAGTGAATCCAGGGAATGTCATTTTTAATATATATATTATATATATATATATATTATATATATATATAGTAAAAAGATGGAAACATGGGTGAAAGAGGTGTGTGGGTGAGGTGTGTGTGTGAGGTGTGTGTGAAGAGTGTGATTGCATATGTATGTGTGTAAGATGTGTGGGGGAGGTGTATGAGTCTGTATGTGTGTGTGTGTGTGTGTGTGTGTGTGTGTGTGTGTGTTTGTCTATGTATATCTGACAAAAAAGGCCAAAGCAAATTAAAAAGAAAAAAGTTAAAGTCTATTTTTTTCTTATACCTTTGTCCTAAGCTTTCTGTTTTAGGACATTTTAAGTGGCAGTAGTATATTTTTGTATTTTAATGAGGATCTAGCTCATTTTGCTTCAGAAGACATTCAAGTATACAAAATAAGCTCATTCATGTTGACCAGTCTTTAGGGATATAGCCAAGCCTGACATCTACCAGTCCTTTTTCTTTGTAGGAACTGGCAGCTAGAGCCATGCTTTCTCCTTTGAAAGGCCATTTGCACTCTTGCTATAGACATCTTAGAAGAGTTTCATCTCCTCCCCCCATATTTGGAATATCTTTTACCCACAGATACTTAAAAGTCAACCCATGGTGACCTGAGATGAATGTAAATTTTAGCGAGTCTTTTTTTCTTTCAGTCAGTGAGAGACTTTTAGTACATGCTGCCCTCAGAGTGAAAAGGTGAGACCACAAGTACTCGGCCCCCAAGTCAGCTTGTGGATGGATTGTCTGGGCCTCTTTCTATAAAAGCCTAATGCTCATCCAGAGAGCTTTTAAGTCACACACTTCCTATGATATAATACAAAATAAAAATATTAACTTCACATTGACTTGTCCATCAGCATGGACAAAGTGAATATACTTAAAACAATAGTACTTTTAAGAAATAAAGAAGAAAATACTAATATTATTAATAATTTTATCCTGTATTATACTTGACATATGCTGAAAACTTCTCCCACCTGTGAATGGGGCAAATAATTATAATTTAGGATAACTTTAAGCCTTGTTCCAAAATTAGCTTCACTGCAGTGGACTTTTCCTGTGGATTAGATATTTGTCAGCATTTGGACTACATTTATCTCCGTTTTCTGTGGCCAGGTAGATGTAACAAATGGTCTCAGCTGGACTAAGTCTGGAGCAATGAGCAGCGATTCACGTTCTCTCAAATCTGCAGAAGGAAGCTGAGTAGCAGAATAATTGAGCTGTCAGGGAGTAGGCATGGAGTTCTCGCCCAGCTAACAACAAAAAGACAGGAAAGCTGGCTTCCAGGTGATAGCTTTTAGCGCAGTCTTGCTACTTGTAAGTGTAAGGGTGGTAGGCAAGTGGTCAGACTTATGTTTTGGATAATACTGTCACACAGAGAGACAGTAAGGAGCAAACTGTATTAGCAGCTGTCTCTCTGTATTTTATATCTCAATGCAAATATGTCACTCCAATGATATGTGCCATGACAAATTGACCAAACATGGGACCCCTTCTTAGCTGAACTGTGAAATGTGTTTGTTTTAGGATATTTCTAAGGGGGTGTAAATTGCGGTCGTATGAGGCATGAAGAGTTTTGCAGAAATTATTTAATGGTCCACAATTCTTTGTTTTAAATCTCTAGACATATTTTTAGTGTTATCCAAATGTTCCAATGTTTCTCTTTTTTTTTTTTCATTGAGTTAAATTGAAAGGTTCACTGAGAATGGCTGAGTTCTGCACAATTAGTGCTTCCTAGCTCTGGGAATCCCCGAATGGAAGACCCAGCAATCTAAATTCAGGAACCGATTCTCACTCATTGCTTCTCAGCATGGATGTAATTAGTTATAGGAGAAACTATAAAGGAAGAGAATGACTCTCGGAAATAAAAAAAAAAATCTCTATTTCACGTCTGACCCAACATGAGCCCATTTTCAATTTTATTAGCAGAGTCTCTTACCCAGCCACATAAAATATGCTTTAAATCTTAAATTATAAGCCAGTTCTTAATAGTCAATTATTTTCCCCAGTATGAAAAGAAAAGCATTATTTTTGCTGGTGAGATTTATAATTGCATGTCTATTTTTCTTAGTAAGCATTACCCCAAACAACACCAAAAATGCCTCCCCCTAGAACTAATGCTTGTTTGCATTTTGGGACACATCATCTGAGAATACATTTGAGTCAATTAATTATGTATTCTTCTAGAAACACAGCTGTTAGAAAGTGTTAAAGATATATGCAAACTTCTAAAATCAAATACTCTGGGTTTAAATTTTGACTTACTATTTGACATCTGCAATATCTTACATTATGCCCCCCTTGCTAAAAAGCGAACTGAGTTGTTTCTGCTACCTGAGGTCATGAGAAAGACTGGACTCTGGCAGTACACTGCCAAGCACAGAAAACCACCCCGAGTGTAGCTGTTTAGTTTGTGATAGCACGGATAACACCCCTACTGACTGCACCTCTTTAAAATGTACATCAGAAGCCTTTTGTTAACAAACTGTCGCTTGTTGAAATTTACACGCAGATTCAGGGTGACTGGAAGGCAGAACCATAAAGGTCTTTATTTTCCTGTTCTGTGAGCATGTGCCTACCAGAAGTTACTGCTCACATTCAGTCTGTTTCCTCTGCAGCTCCCAGTGCCCCTCCCCAGTCTGTCACTGTGCTGACAGTGGGAAGCCACAACAGCACAAGCATCAGTGTATCCTGGGATCCTCCACCTCCAGACCACCAGAATGGAATTATTCAGGAATACAAGGTAAGCCAGTCTAACAACGGAGGCTCATAGACAACTACACCAAGAGATCTCAGTACTTCAACAGAGCCTTTCTCTAAAGGCCCAGATGCAAACTGAGATGCGTGGTAGTAAAGGGCGAGAAGGCACAGAGAATGAGAACCTAACATCAAGGTCAGACACATTGAGCTCAGTTGGAAAATGGAGAGTGGAATGGTTTTCAGTATACTGGGGCTCAGGAATGACGAAGAAGGGGCTTGAGGTAGAATTAAAACCAAGTTCACCCATATTATCAAGGAGAGATGAACTGAAGATTAGGAAAGTTAAAATGTATAAGGAAGGAACAGGACTGTTGTCCCAATTCACCTTGAGGCTCCCCTTGGCATGGCCACTGAAATAAATTGTTGACAGAATAGCAAAAAGTAGTGGTCTCATATTTGAACTAATGGAATCTAAAGAAGACATGCATTCCTGTTGGTCCATTACTATCACTGATATTTAAGACTCAAAAAAAATTTGGCTGAATCATGATGTTATTATATATTAAACTTTGGGAAAAATTCAAAGAAATTATTTTTCACACACAAACAAACACAGGCACACAGACACACACACACACCACACAGACACACACACATATATCACACAAACACACAGACACACACAGAAACAGACACAGATACACACACACACACACACACACACACACACACACACACACATATATTTCTAACAACTGAAAAGTAGAATGTTCACTAAAGCCAGTATCAATAACTAGAGATTTGACCTTACTTCAGAAATTCATTGCTGGTATGGAAAAATAGGCAGAATAATTTCATGCTAAATTGTGCAGATTGAATTTTATTCCTAAAATCTATTGAAATAAACCTTTGTCACATTAACGGTCAACTTCGTGTTGCAAATAAATATGTTAACTAGACATTGTTGTTTAATCCCCCTATCCTATTTTAAGCAACCATGCTTAGGAAGGATAGATGTCTTCCTGCAAACGCAACTAAATCAATTGTAAAGTTGTAGGATATGACATCTCTGTGGGAATGTTACAAAGTTGAGCACTATTATGTGTTGGTGAAAGAAGCCAGGGATTTGTTTCTGTATTATCCGAGGCTGAATACTCTAAACTTGGGCTTAATTAAATAGCAACAATAGTTTACAGCATGATGTTTCTCATTTATTATATGTCTAGATATATGGGTAGAGTAGTATGCATTCAGATAAGGGCTAAGTGCACCTCCATCAGCCATGCAGATACTTTATTGAAACAAAATAAACCATTCACAGGACATCTTTAGCCGAAAATTTTATAAGAGTTCCCTGTTTCAGAAGCAAATGTTATTCATTCATGCACATGAATATGCATTTTATTATGAAATATTGTATAATAAGAAAATAAACGAACATACTTGAGAACTTTCTTTTTTCTTTTTTTTTCATTTTTTTTTTTTTTTTTTTTTTTTGGTTTTTCGAGACAGGGTTTCTCTGTGGCTTTGGAGCCTGTCCTGGAACTAGCTCTGTCGACCAGGCTGGTCTCGAACTCACAGAGATCTGCCTGCCTCTGCCTCCCGAGTGCTGGGATTAAAGGCGTGCTCCACCATCGTCCGGCGAGAACTTTCATAATCATTTACAGTAACAAATTTCTGTAGCTTTAAGGAACACATCCCATGAAGTTCAATTTATATTGAAATAACAATCTAGCTACTTAGAATCCTTCTTGCCATTTTGTTTCATGCATGTGTAGTGTGTAAATATATTTTGATAAAGACTAAAATTTAGTGATATTGCTCTATATATCACTATTAATTTTAATTTTATTTTGATAAATTCCTGTAATTGAGATCAACTAATCCTGTTAACTACATCTGAACTTGATATTTTCTTGAATGTAATATGAATTACTTAGGTATGTACTTACATACTTTTGACAATATAAATTTATATTGAATTATGTATAAGAGAGTTTTGGATAAATTAAGCAGAAAAATATGATATTTTATGTACACAAATATGAAATTTAAAATAGCCCATAAGTTACCTGATGTCCAAGGAATCACTGTGCCTTCTAAATTGCTCAGTGTAAACTCATATGATATTAGGGAGATGTAAAAGAACATGACAGAGCTTCAGCTTGTCATATTGTTCTCCTTCAAATGCACAGAAATGTACATGAAGCACAGAAAATGTCTCTAAATGTCATTTATAAACAGTTTGAAACGACTGCAAAATTGGTCAGTCACTGTATATGTATCCAGTTATAATAGTTGAATTGTCAGAATAGAAATGTCATACTATCTCTGTGTACTCTCTTTTCTATAGATCTGGTGTCTTGGAAATGAAACACGATTCCATATCAACAAAACTGTGGATGCTGCTATTCGTTCTGTAGTAATAGGTGGCTTATTCCCTGGAATTCAATACAGGGTAGAAGTGGCAGCTAGCACAAGTGCAGGGGTTGGAGTAAAAAGTGAACCACAGCCAATAATAATTGGTGAGTATCAGGCTATGGACTCTGAACTTGAGTGTCTCTATGTGGATAGCAAGGTAGATTGTGGTTTTGAGTGTTCATCTTGACCATGGCCAGCTCTTTTGAGAGACCCATATAGTACACTCAGTACAGGCAAGTAGGATAATTGACAGTTCTTACAACTAATTCACACAAATAATTGTTTGTATATGTGTCCCATAATCTTATAGCTATACCCGTTGATTTTTCTTATCAAAAGCTGGCTAGTTGGCTAAAGAATATTGGTATTCAATAGATCTACTAATAATTGGGGTTCAATAACAATATAGAAAACTAAGCTCTAAGCAGACCGAAATAAGAAGCAGTTCAAAAGAACTTGGTAATGCCCATGAGGGCAGAAATTCATGCTACATTTATTCACATTCTTGAAAAAAAAAAAGTGCTTCCTGTCACTCATGGTGAGGTTTGACTGTTCTTGAAAAGTATATGAATGAAATTATCTAGACATGACAATTTGTGTTTGCTCTTTGACTCAAGCAACACTTTCTGAGATTCTTTCACGTATTTTTAACACAGTTTAAATACTTGGTTACTGAATGGTGTTGAATCCTATGACTATGCTCTATTTTGTTTATCAGATTTTCTCTCTGGTGAATATGCATTTTTCTTCAAGCCTTTGCAAGGGCTCATGCCTTCGTTTCTTTGGAGAAATTCTTAGAAGTAGAATTTACAAATACTAGAATTGCGCATTTTTAATATTACTTGAAACCTCTAAACAACTTGGAAATTGTAAAATTTGAGATTCCTGGGAACCACAAAGAGGACTTGCAGTTTCTCTGCAACATCACCATTTGGTGTTGCCAGTCTGTAATAGGAAACATTCCAGTGGATGTAAACTGTACATCTTTAATCTTAGATGCAAATTTCTTGCATGGTAATGATGTAAAACAACTTTATCTATGCTAATTTCTTGGCCTTTTGCATATTAAATGAAATCTCTCTCTCTCTCTCTCTCTCTCTCTCTCTCTGTCTCTCTCTCTCTCTCTCTCTCTCACACACACACACACACACACACACAAATACACACATACAAGAATGGGGCTATGGTAGAATTTTCTACAAGTCCACGAATTCTCTATTTATTTTAATAGTGTCTTTTGATAAAAAAGTGTTAAATTTTAATGAAAGGCAATTTACTATTTTTTCTTATATATATTGTTCTTAAATTTACACATATATATGAGAAACTGTGTTTTATTTATAAATAGGACACTTTAAATCTATCCTGGAAGCTTTATAATGTTAGCTTTTATACCTATATCTATAATTAATCTTTATGTAATTGCATGAAGTTGAAAGGCTGAGACTTAAATATTATATAAATTTATCAAATTGAATTGACAGCATCTATTGACTCCGCCCCAATATAATAAATGTATGTGAATCTGTTTCAGGGTTTCTAATGTTTATATTTGCTTATATAAACAAACTACCCTGTTGTCACTGCTGTGGTTTACAGTGGTCTTTAAAACTGGGCAATATGGCCGGGCGATGGTGGCGCAAGCCTTTAATCCCAGCACTCGGGAGGCAGAGGCAGGCAGATCTCTGTGAGTTCGAGACCAGCCTGGTCTACAGAGCTAGTTCCAGGACAGGCTCCACAGACACAGAGAAACCCTGTCTCGAAAAACCAAAAAAAAAAAAAACAAACAAAAAAAAAAAACAAAAAAAAAAAACTGGGCAATATGAAGATGTCATCATTTTCTTCTGCAAAATCATTGTGGATATTAATGCTTTACACATACTTTTCAAATCAGATTCTCAGTTTCTACAAAAGTATCTAGAAATTGTAATTGCAAAGACAGTAAACATATTTGTCAAACTGAGTAGTATAACAGTGAGTCCTTGCCAGGAACATAATACATGTTTTCATTGCAGACGTCTGCAACAGTGTTTTGTAGTTTTCAGTATGTGATCTTTTATATATTTTGTTGATATACTTTCTTAGTGTATGATATGGGTTTTACACTGTGCTGAGTCATTGTTTGGAATCTCTTTTTCTCATTGATATTTATTATATATTAACTTTTAAAAAAATCATTTCTCCATTTTGTTGTTGTTATTGACATGCTAAATTCTCCTGAAACTTTTAAGAGATACATCATATTTTAATTCTTGGTTATGAATTCTGCTCCATCATTATTATACTCTTTGTGTCTGTTGCTGGATCTAACTTAGTATCACGTGGTAAAGAATTTTAACTGTGAATTAATGAAGGATGTAGATTGGTTATTCTTTCCATTCTATCTTTTTGTGTCTTGGTCAAGTTTTGGAATGAGTGTGAATGGCTTTATACAGTAGTATTTTTTTCCTCATTTTTATTTATCCTTCAGGAGTTTTGATAGGATCAATGTTGTCTCTTCCTTAATTATTTATTAACTTCACAATGCTATCCATGCCAATAGTAATTATGGTGATTTAATCTTAGTGAATGGTGGATTGTGCATATGAAATATAAATATAATTATCTTCTACAAATATATTTACAAAAACCGAATCTAGAAATACATGATAAGTATGCATTAGTGCATCCCCTTTTAGGTCTAGAACCCCTTGCTTTTATTTTTTGGTATTTTCTTACTTATTGATATGTGTATGTGGTAGGTATGCATGTTCACATGTGTGTACAGGTCTGTGTGTATGGACTCCTGAGACTGATGTCAGGAATCCTTATCAATCTTATGTCTTATCCTTTGAAGCGTGATCTTGCATATCCACAGTTTGCATGTATGGTAAAGTTAGTCTCTGGGGCTATGCTGTCTCTGCCTTCTTTGTGCCAGAATTACAGATGAGTTTCCATGTTCATCTAACATTGATGTTGACTCTCAACATCTAAATTCCAGTCTTCTCTCTTGTGCAGCAAGATCATGCAATGCGTAAGCATCTCTCCAGCCCTCAGTCTGTGAGGAGCAGTCTCTCCAGCCCTCAGTCTGGGAGGAGCAGTCTCTCCAGCCCTCAGTCTGTGAGGTGCACTCTTTCCAGCCCTCAGTCTGTTAAGGAGCACTCTCCCCCACCCTCAGTCTGCATCTTTTTTTTTAAACTAGTTGCTACTGGATGATTAAGACTTACACCCTGTTGGTGTGCTTATTTCACAACCATCATCAGAAATTGCTTTTAATTCACTGTGAGATTTCTTGCTCTGAGATGTACTTTGTTTTTAAATACTAGTGTCAGGTCATCTCTTTAAGTGTTTGCATTATTTTTAATCCTTTATGTTAAGTTTCATCAGTCTATATGGGTTGTATATTATTTTTATTGAAGTTTATTCTTTCAAATCTATTTCTCAGAAAGGTAGAATGGTTCAGCATATAAAAGTGCTTGCTGCTAAACATGATAACCTGCATTTTTTCCCTGGGATTCATATAATAGAACCAACGACCACAAGCTATTTTCTAATTTTCACACACATGTATGGCAGGAGCGTGCCCCACCCAAAGAGTCAGAACAATATGCAAACCCCTAAACTAAACAAAATTATTTTGAATATAACATGTAAAATATTTTCTTCCTGATTCTAAAACCTTTATGTTGAATAGTCTACTTTCACTAAATGTTTTTCCTTTCTTGTTCTTAGCTCATATTGCATTGACTGTTTTTTTGTTTGTTTGTTTGTTTGATTTTCTCTGCCTGTCTATTTTTATATGGCTGGCTCTACTTTCCTGGATACTGGTCTTTGTTATGATATATTTTGAACCTTTGTGATCAGTGAGAGAACGTTTGTGTTTGTCCCACAAACTAGCCTTGTTTGACTTTTATTTTGAATTTGAGATGTCTTACTGATTTTCATGGTTTTTGTATGACAGTTTTTTAGGTCTTGTCCTTTTTCTTGGATTACAACATCAGTTTGATTTTCAATCTAAAGTAAGGGCTTTGGGAATTTCAATAAAAGTATTTAGTAAGTCTTTCTGGTGCCCCTAACTGAATGGATCTCAAATATCAGGAATTGATTTCTCTGGACTGGATATTAGCTGGCCACCCTCTCTTGTCTTTCATCCTCTGCTTTGTACCAGGTCTTTTCAGTATTCCTCAATGCAAAGTTAAGTGTTCACCTCAGGATTTCAGGGGTGATTGTTTGCTTCTTAGTGATCATTACCCTCAGATGATTCTGTGTAGTGTGGATTTCCCTTAAATTCTCTATTGTTCAAGCGTTCTAAGCTGTGTATTCTGACATACCATATAAATGTCATTGAGATTTAGCAGTGTGGTCACAGGCTTGCTTACACTGCAACAGACCCTCACTAAAGGAAGCAAAAGCTCATCAATGAAGATTTCTCTACCACAGCATGTCATTAAGCCCTTTCAATTCTCTTCACTCTTATTGACATCATAGTGACAATATTTTATAAAAAAAAGTATACATATATCAAAAATGTTCCTCAAAAGTTCATAAAGCATTCATTTTGTCTCCTAATTTTCTAACATGATAAAATGATATGCAGACAAGATAGTACCAATTTCTGGGTGATGATTTCTTCTTCTGCACAGAAACAGACTTTATGTTTAGTCACAGTGTTAAATGTTTAGACTTCCCATCTTTTCTTTGTTTCCTAAGTGAATAGCATTGAAGAAAAAAGTTAAAGTATTACCTTTTCTCTAAATTGCCTTTCCCTTCTTAATTAGTTGTTCAGACTGAATTAATTCCTTAACCTGAGGGAAACCTACAAACTTACCCTTCTGAGATTTTTCTGAAATAAATTAGAATAAGGAAGAAATATAGGTATGCTCAAAACGTTTTAAATATATATTCACATAAATATGTGTATGCATAAATACATATTTTATTTAAAGTGTTTAGAAATAAGTCTTTTTACTTCATTTTTCCTTTATTTTTAAGACTATGAGTGCCCAGGTGTAGTGCCAGCTACCTCTAGTCTAGAATCTCAACAAGAGAGGCTGAAGAAAGTAATGAAGAGTTTCTGACAAGCACATTGAGCTCAAGTCCAGCTGGAGCTGCATATGGAGACTCTGTCTCAAAACAGACAAAACAGTGTGGAAAAAGACAAAAGTACATCTCTCTTCACTGTGTGCTTTAATTCTAAACGCATCATTGTTGATCAATGCGAATTCTTTTCTTTAAATGAAATTCAAAGGATATTTCTTCCTGAAAACTCCTAAAAAGAAAATGAATATAAATTGGATTTACTGAATATAGTTTTTCTTACTGAAGATAAGTAAGATTGCCACGTAGTTGTATTTCCCTCCTGTGTCTTGTTTTTCTGCTCTGTTTAGTAATATATGTGTATATATTACTAAAATATTATATACTTAAATATTAATATATACATATATATATTGTTTAAAGCAATGGAGATTTTTTTTCTTTTCCTAGTGGTTGTCTATCTCACAGTATTTTGAATACCTGGTTCGATTGGAATCAAGGAAACATTACACAAATCGATGCTGTGCTGTGATGAGCACAGTTCTTCTCAGAGCAATTATATTATGGCAAAATAGTGGATTTCACTTAGATGACTTTAAATACATTGCAAAGTTTTACCAAAGTGTATTACATCCAAAAGACTGAGTCTCCTAACTGAATTTTGATCACAACTATTAATCTATCTCAGTATATCAAAGAAGCATTTAAATTGTTTTTTAGAAACAATGAAATCAATCAATGCCTTTCCTGCATCGTATTCAGGTAATTTGAATGTGCTATGTTTATGAGGTAATCATGAACACAGCAGTGTAGTAACCAAAATGAGGACATGCACATGTGCAAGTCCAGTTCGACCCAGAAAAGATGTATCCTCCAGAGATCCGTCTCTTTTTAATATCTACTGCTGTCCTGAGACACTTCCTAATTGTTTCTTTAATTATCCCTCCATATCAAGGTTCACATCTTGTCTGATAAGCCTTTGTACACAACTGCTCGTTCTCAGTTGAATAGTGGCTTAATGATGTCTAATCTCCTTTTCTGTTTCAATTTATGCTTCCCCTATTGTATATTCCATACTGGAAACAGCATGAAAAGCGACTCAAGCTTACCTGCTTTTCCCTTTGCTAATTAAGCCATGCATTGGCATTTGATGCAGTTTATGGTTCATAATTTTAGACGGCTGTTATGCCAGGCTGTGTAAAGTTTCAATTATCTCATCTCAGTGTTGTGAAAAAAATACAGTACCTTAAATACTGTGAAATAGCCTTGAAATTGTGCTATTTTATTTTTTTTTAGCAATTTTCAATGTGAAAGTGGGCTTCAAGTGAAATTTAGAATAAAACGACAGATAAAAAACAAACAAAAATTATCCACAACAAATAACAATAATCATCTTAATAATAAAACTATTTTTTTCTTTAATTTACTTTAGTAGTATAAACCTCATGTGGGTCGTATTAAGCCACAACAACAAAGCCACATTGAACAGACAGGAGTTAAAAAGGAAGAAAGAGAAATCAATAAAACTATTTTTTAAAGTATTCATCTTTCATACTCTTCTTGGAGAGTTGGTGATCATCCATACAATTACATACTTTCACCGAAATAGGTACAATTGATTCTGATGTGTCTAATTAAGTCTTTTTCTAACAAATTACTTTTCCTCTTCATTACTCTCCAATGGGAAAAAGGTATTACATTTCATTACATTTTTTTTTTCTGCAAGAACAATAGGACATAGTGGTCACACCACCTTGCCTGTGTTCCTTTCAGGACAATTGACAACATTGTTTTAAAAATTATCAGCATAAGAAGAAATAATATACTAGGGCTCAGAAAAATGCTGTGCAATATTAAATAAAACATTTTAAGGACTCCCCTTTAAAAAGGGCAAATCTCTTCATACTCTTTGTTCTATACTCTATCAGGCTGTGGGGAGTTCTTGTTTTGTTTGTTTAATTTATGTTTGGGGACCTTTTAGTAAGTCTACAGTGAAAAGAGTCACCAGATAACATACTGAAAATATGATATTAAAATACAGCTTTTTACTTTTATACATGTACAATCTAAAGGTGCATATATTTCAGACAGAAAAGATTTACTGTGTAATTTAATTTATTTTAAACCTGAAAAAGCATCAGTAATGTAACACACATACACATCTCTGAGTGTATGTATATAAATATATTTTAAATATATATAAAAACATATATATTTGTATACCTACGTGTGTGTATGTAAGAAAATTCTAGCCATTATAATAAAGAAGCCTGCAGTTTGATTTACTAAATTAAAATATTTTGTTGATTCTCCATAGACCAGTGTTACAAGGGTTAGAAGAATGCTGTCTGGCTTTCTATTCCATAGTCATTCAGCATTTTATATTCTTTTAGCAAGAGCTTCTCTGTCTCTTAAAGACACGATGACCTACAGCACACACTGGTTTCTGATACACAAGGCACGAGGAAGAAGCTAGAGCCCTGCCAAACACTGCTAGGGGGTGCAGCTGAAGGCATGTGAGTCATCCCCTGGCTACCGACCACTGGATGGCCGGGAGGACGCAGGAATGTTTGTTAACTTTCTGTCCCAGAATCAAAGACTAAAAGGATTTTCAGGAGCCTCAATCTTAAGCAGTTCACCTGACAGGTCTAAAAAAACCCAGTGAAAGACTTAATGTAACTCTCTACATCACATGGGACAAGGTTGTACTCCTGTTAGCTTCCATAGAAGCTTCCCATACGATTGTATTCTCATTCTATGTCTCAAATTCTGCAGTTATGTGGTTTTGATCATACTTTGATTTGTAATGGTTTTATGTATGAGGTCTTGTACAGCAAGTGGTTTCCAGATACCAGCAACATCCCTAGTTTCTTTTCTCTTTATAAATTTTACTCATTTATTTTACATACCAGCCATAGTTTCCCCTCCCTTCTCCCCTCCTGTCCCCCACTGCCTCCCATCTACCCCACCCCATTCAGTTCTCAATCTCCACTAATAAAAGGGATAGACCTCCCCTAGATATTAATGAACTGGTGGGGGGGGGGGGGAGCGGTCAAGGTCATGACAGGGAACCCACAGAGACAGTTGACCTAAGCTAGCGGGAGCTCATGAACTCTAGGCTGACAGCTATAGAGCCTGCATGACACCAACCTAGGCCACCTGCATGTGTGTGACAGTTTGTGTAGCTTTGTCTGTTTGTCTCCTTCCCAGCAGTGGGATCAGGACTTGTCCCTAGTCCTTGATCTGGCTTTTGGGAGCACTCTAATTTTCTAACTCATGTCAGTTAAGACAACCCCAGATATTCTGAGATTTGGCATGTATCTCAAGATTTGACACGTTTCTTTAAGAGAAGAAAGACTCCTTTAAAAACTACTGGCCTAAGAGTCTATTGTACAACTGCATTTTAGAGTATGAAAAGGAAAGTTCTCACAAAAAGAAGAAAGGAAGGGAGAAAGAAAGGAAGAAGGAAAGATGAAAGATCACCTCAATGAATCCAAAATACTGAAAAGCAAAAACAACACTGCCAATGATCTGAACCAGGGACATACTGATTAAGCTCTTGACACAAGCCTAGAATTTATGCTGTATTAGTAAGTAGCAGGGAGAGTGTATCTCTTCAAGAGGTCAAAGACATATAAAATATAACATATGTTATATAACATATAACATATCTCTAACATATAACAGTGCTGCATTTGCCACTGATGTGATCTGCTGGGCTGCCCCTTTTATATTTTGCGTGCAATTTACCTTTCATTTATTCTTGATTTATATTAACTAAAAATGATATTGACATTAGATTCATTGATTCTCATTTTCTAAGTTTTTAAAAATCTTTTAAATACATCTAAATCCTTGTTGTCCAGTGTTATTACGATTCTCCAAGTCTACAACCTATTAAGTATGGATTGGGATTTGCTCAATTGATTTCCAGAGGTCTAAATTTTCTCAACATGAAACATCTTGACTCAATGCCCAATTGTCAAGTAACTCTTAACTGCTCTTAGGGAGTGGATAAGATTTGAAATCTCTTAATGTTTTAATTATACATGCTGAACTCCATAAATTAATGTTTTCATATTTGCTATTGTTCTATACAGAGAATTTCATGCCTCATCAAAAATCAAAGTTTATATCTTTGGTTTCATTGACGGTTTTATGAAATTATACAATCTTGTGAATTATGTCCTCCTCAAAATAGGCAAAACAGTAGCAGAAAAGCAATGTACAATGCTGGCTTGTTTGTTGTTTGTGTTTTCTATCCTCCCACCAGGTCCCCCACAGCTGTTTAGCCCCAAAGAAAATCACACATAGGTCTCTATAAATTATAAGCTGATTGGCCCATTAGCTCTAGCCTCTCATTGGCTAACTCTCACATCTTGATTAACCCATTTTTTGGATCTCTGTTAGCCATGTGGCTCAGTACCTTTTTTCAGTGAGGCGGATCACATCCTGCTGCTTCCTTGGTCTGGGCAGGAGTGGGAGGAATCAACTTCCTCCTTCCCAGAATTCTCCTGTTCTCATTACATCATTTCTACTTCCTGTCTGGTTTTTCTGTCTATACTTCCTGCCTGGCCAATCAGCATTTATTTATAACATGATTGACAGAATACAGACAATTCTACCACACCAGTACAAGTACTTGTATTATGGGAAATTTGATAAAAAAATGCTTTACCTTGTTTAAGAAAAATATCTGTTATTTCAGCTGCTAGTAGTTGTTCCAATTAATGTTTATATGATAAATCTGAAGGTCTTTTAGAACCTGTCCTTGAAAAATTAAAAGTAAGTAACATTCTTAACAATACTAATAAACACTGATTTCATATTTCTTTTTAAATTTAAAATGTTCTTATCAGTAATCTTGACAGCCTCAGGACAAAACTATTATCAACTAAGCTTTAAAAGGACATGCCTATGGTATGGTGTTTGTATTTCTGCAATCATCAATCATTTCTCTTAATGTTTATTGACATCATTTTTCCTTTCATAGGGGGACGCAACGAAGTTGTTATTACTGAAAACAATAACAGCATAACTGAGCAAATAACTGATGTTGTGAAGCAACCGGCATTTATAGCTGGCATTGGTGGTGCCTGCTGGGTAATTTTGATGGGTTTTAGCATCTGGTTGTATTGGAGAAGAAAGAAGAGAAAGGGGCTCAGCAATTATGCTGGTAAGAGACTATTTTCAGCTATAAAAACCTCTTATCTTCTGGAATGTAATGCGATGAGAGGAAGAAATGGAATGGAATAACAAATGGATGATTTGGGCTTGTTATAAAAACCCGCTCTGTAAAATGCAATTATAAGCAATATGCTTCAGTGCATTGCTCTTGACCATATCGGTTTATGACCACAGGCAAGCTTTCTGCTTGTATCTCCAGCGAAGCATAGCGAGAGGAGACACTGATAAAATGCTCAACTATTTTTTTTCTCAACTAGTTCTTCAAAAACCACACATACACGCAAAACTTGGAATTTATAAAGACATCTTTTGAGAAGTGTATTTAGACAAGAAAGTTATTAAAATGCTCAGAAAAGAAGATTTGAAAATCAGCTTCCAGAATGTCACAATGCAGATTACACTGGGAAATAGCCCAGATGGTGAAAAAAAAAAGATAAACAAGCAAAAATGGGTACTTATTTCAGTGTGAACAAACAACATTTTCAAAAAGAGGAACAGAAGGAAGCAAAAGGAAGAGCAAAGATACCGAAATAGCTGCAAAAAAATGAAAGGAAAGAGACCCGAGATGTTCTATAACATTTCCAAAATTAGTGTTCTTGTTGCCAAATGCAAGAGAGCTTCTCAAGGATGTTGGATGTGGTACACTTAAACATCTGCAAATGTGAAAGAGACATAGATGAGTTAGGGATGGATGTAGAAATGGAAAGAGACATAGATGAGTTAGGGACTGATGCAGAAAGAGAAAGAGAGATAGAGTCCAGAAGTGGGGGAGAGAGAGACACTAATGTCATAACCAGAGATTGAAAGAATGAATTCAGTGCTGAAGCTCTATTCTGTTATAATTTGTATTGTGGTTACTTTGAATTATTTTCTCTAACAGCAGTGAAAGACTAACTCCAAAAGCACACACTCAGTAGAATTTCAAAGAAGCAATTTTATTTTATCCTTTGAACACTTGAAATATTTTGAGATACTGTATTTAATCTTCTAATAACTGATAAATTCCCTGACAAACTCAGTAATTAAAGTATGTATTCTTGAAATGGAAATTTAATAGAATATCTTAACAGTAAAACAATGCAAAGAATGCATTATGCATTTTGTTGTCTTTCTTGATGTGTTACAACATTAAACATGGCAACTTGACGATAGCATTGTTCTTATGTCTATAACATATAAAATGTATAGTGTATCCATTGACAAGAAGTATCCCAATATCACTTTACAGTAGTCAAAGCTGCCTGCTGCCTTACTCTTTGTCATTTAAGTGTTACACTTCACAGATTAGAGATCCTTCCCAGAAAGCAGTGGTTAGTAACAATTGATGGGTGGCAAAGTCTTGAATTTCAACAGTATTTCAATGCCAGTTTTGCAATCCAGCCCTCTACTTTCAGCACTGTAGATACTGTCAATCATCCAATTGGCTTCATCTGTCGTTAAGCTATATGTCTTCCTGTGACATGCTCATACTAATCATATGAAACATAAGGTAGGCCCAATATAACTCAAGGACAATTTTAGTCTTATTACTTCAATTGACTTAGTGATAATAATTGGAGATAAAACTTAGAAGTCACTTTAATGAGAAGTCCGGATGTACTCACTTGTGAAATGGTACCTTTGTAACCTGCATCCTTCTTTAGTAGCTCACGCCGGAGCAATACAATAAATACCTCTTGCAGTCTGTAGTTTGCACTTTCAGTAGAATTACATGAGGCAGACATCTCTTCCTGTCTCTCATAGCAATTCTTTGCAAAAACTTATACACTTAATTTGAAAATATCTGTTGGTCTTTGAGCTTGACAAGGATTGTCCATTTCGTACTTTCATGACTCATGATTGATGTCCGTGAGTTTGGAAGAGAACTGCTAACTCAGACTGCACTTGCCCTTCAGGTATTTGGAAGAAGGCCAAGCCAGAGAGAAGCCTTTCAAAGCTTTAATACTTAATTGATGGATGGCTGAGGATAGATGTCCTTTATCCTTGTCACTTGCCTTCTAGCAATTGCTGTTCTCTCCTAGGTGGGAAGCAAATGAAGATTTGCCAATCCTAGGGAAGGAGCATTTCCTATCTGGGTTGTAATATCTTCTCTATATTTTTTCTTCTTACTCACCTACCCTCTATTTTTTTCAATTTTTCCAGTCTTGTCTTTACAGAAGCTGGGGATATGCGATTTTAATAAGGAATTGATAATGATGTGCATGTTCCCACACATTTGTAGTTACGGTTTCTATGAATGGGCTGATGTCCCATTTTAAAAGCACAGAGTTACTGATGGATCATTTTTCTTGAAAGGGTTTTCTATTAATAATAAACAGGATGTGTTAGTCTTTTTATATTTTTTCATCAAAAATTCTCTTAGAAATTTCTTATTTTGAAATTACAAATACAAGACCAGATAAAATTAAAGCAATGTGATTACACAAACAAGATGGTATTTCTGAAGTTTCTGTTGATTCACCACTACATGACTTTATGCTGATGCAGGTGCTATGACCTCTCAGGCTTATGTCTCTGTACTCTCTAATAATTATCAAGTCAATGTAAAACCACTTCTTAGAGTATTATATAACTTTCTTTTTCAAATTTCAATGAAAATACAGTAAAAAGTTTGATGTATTCCCTCTATTAGGGATTCTAGACTTTAAATAAAACTAAATGGGTAAAAATTTGATATAGAACAGGTCAGGTTTGAAGCACGCACCCTACACCTTTGTCCCAAGTCTATTCTTAGTCTCTGGAAGTAAGAAATAGGAAGACACTAATTAGTGGAGAACAGAAATAGCTTGCAGGGTGAGACACCAAGTCTGGCAGAATACCTTCATTCACACTATACAGGCAAAGCACCTACAGTCTCTCATTATATGTATTCTGGATCTTGTTTTCATTACAGAATTGTTCTTGTAAAATTTGAGCAGAGAAAACACCAACCAACCAAACAAACAAACACTCTGTTAACTGGTGTTTATAATTTTCTTTGGGGACCAGCAAATTTAACACATTTGCTACAATAAACTAAAGGACAAAATCTCCATTGTATAATCAAATATCCAGAAACAAATACAAACTAATACATTCAAATCATCCTGCAGAAAAAGCTGGTCTAAACATGTTTTGCTTCTCTGCACAGACAAAAGCAGGGGACTTATAGTGCAGAACTGATCCTCATTTTGCCATGTTTCTTTCTGTATTTTTCTCATACTTAAATTCTCAGACACAAATGCCCAGCATAGTTTTGCCCATGCTCTATGTGTAAAATAAACCCACAAGTGACAATTGTAGTTCATTAGGTCCTTCTGTTCTGCATTATAAATGGAGTGAGTTTTCACATTTTTAAAACAAGTAGCTGTATTTACCTTCATTTTTACCAAGGAGGACAATTTCCTTGTCTCTGCATGAAGGGACTCCGATTACAAGAAAACATTCACAACTTCAGATGCTACAAAGTGAGAGAAATTTAAAATGAGATTTATAAAGAAAATATTGGATATTTTTAAATATAAAGTGAGCATATGGTCACAATTACAGTTTTTCATAGCTAAAAAAGCAAACAATTAAATTTTGAAGCAAATCTATGTAGTACCAATAGATTTAGATTTAAATATATCAAGTTGGGCTGATGGCTCAGAGGTTAAGAGCACTGGTTGTTGTCTGGAGGTCCTGAGTTCAATTCTCAGCAACTACATGGTGGCTCACAACTCTCTATAATGAGATATGGTGTGTAGGCAGAACACTGTATGCATAGTAAATAAATAAATCATTAAAATGTGTCCCATAGATTTAAATATATCATATATGTACATGTATAACCAGATAATGTTTATCAATATCATATAATTCAATGGTATATTTTTTCAATTTGTTTCTTTGTAACATTTTTATTAATTTACTTTTATTATGTGTATGGGCATTTGCCTTCTTGTTTATCTGTGCTTCCTCTGCATCCTGAACTCCTGTGGAAACCGAAGAGGGCATGAGATCCCTATTCCCTATGACTGGAGTTACACACAGTTGTGAGATGCCTTGTGGGTACTAGGAATTGAGCTGGAAATCTCTGAAAGTATAGCCAGTGCTCTTAGCCACCAAGCCATCTCTATAGTCCCTATTTTTCTTAATTTGTAATTGTTGGAGTAATTAAATTTTGATAAAAGTGAGCTTTGGTTTACTTTTAAAGAGGAGGTTATATTACGTGACTATTATCTATAAGGACAATATTTTAGAAAGCTTGGTAGATACCAACAATTTAGCATGCTTGAGAACATTATAGCACAGTAAATACTCTATGCATGGATTTTTAAAACACGGTGAAATCAAAATATTTGGCAGGCTCTGCAAGGGCAGTTCAGTGATATGATGGAATTTTTATAGTCTGATTATGTAGGCTTTGTTAATGCTTATTAAAAGGAAACTAATGCATTCATATTTGAGTAAGAGCTTATCAGGAAGAGGAGGAAGGCTTGACTTAAACATTAAAGTTTCCATTTCGAGTAGGCAAAAGTGACCTACTAGAGATAGGCGCTCTGGAAGCTTCTTTACTTCAAAATGTCAATATACTTCATAGTTCCATTTCTTCTTTTTGTCCCCCAGTTCTAGCAAACATGCCAAAGGATTAATTCTGACAGGTGATATTAGAAGCACAGAATTATTCTGTATTTGACAGAAACTTGGAAAATCTCTTTCCCTCCTGATTTTCATGAAAAGCAAAATAAGTTCAAATACTTAAGGCAATTCTGAAACGTTTTAGATGTTCATGTCTGAAGCTTCTATAAGTTGCTCTCCAGAAGTTCTTATATTCAGATGCTAGAAGAAATTCCTCATTCACAGTCAAGGTCTCTTCAATTTTATCTCGGATGAACACAAAGTGACTGGCCTGGGCTTAGAAAAGCAGTGACATGGGGATGGTCATGAATTCTCTTTCCTGATCCCAGGTGCTTTCCACATCAAGGCGAATATTTCTTTGAAATTAGAGTTTCCTCAAAGCAGCTCTTGATTGGAAATGACATTATTTTTTCTGTGATTCCCTCTGCATGACTCCTAAAAATGCTTTGAAAAGATTATGCACAATTTCCATTGTATTAATTCCAATTGTTTATAAGTTGTCATTTGCTTTTATTGTTTATCTATTAAAGCTGTTACTTTTGTTCTGTTTTCAAAGCAGATCACAGGCTATAAAGGAAATTTATTGTCCTCTTTACACCCTCCTTTAAAAAGAACAACTAGGGGCAGGATTTAATGGTAAACACCTAATGTCTGCACAACGGAAGAAGAGCCAGGCTGATGTCTGAGCAGAGGCCAGCCTGGTCTACACAATGAGGCAGGCTTCCCCCTCAAAAAGACAAGTAATCAATATTATTATGATAAGATATATGGGCACATGTGTCACCATTCCCTCTTCCATTCTTCTTCATTCTCTTGACAGAAGTATTAAAATTGGAAGAATTTCACATCCACCAAATTGTGTGTGTGGAGGATATTATAAGTTACACAAGTAATTACATAATGTTCTGTGAATTTTTCTGTTTTGTAATTGTTTTATAAAGATAGGGATATATGTCCTGATGGGATCTTTGACACCCAATGTTAATCTAGACCAATTTAAGAAAGATTTAAATGATGATTGACATACAAAAAGAAAAAAATATCTTCTGAATGTACAATATTAATCACTTTGAATGTCATACTTAAAATTTAGTTCCTATTAGTAAATATAGTTTACCATAGCATTCAAACACTGAAAATTAGCTTTAATTAATGGCATCATTATGTTTAGGTTGTAAGTATTATATCATAAAAATTTGTTTTGCCATTGGATGCTTTTCGTGTCTCTGATTAGACTGTCTCTTTTTCTCTTATGTTTATAATCTGGTAATAACAAAAAGAGGAAAAGGAGCATCATCTTAAGCAGGACTATTTAGCTTCTTGTGCATCCCTTGAGCATCACTTTTGAAGTGTAGTCCATCAAACATTGCCTATTTGCACACCTACAATGTTACAGCATTGTCTTAAATTTATTTTAGCAATTAATATTCTATTATAAACCTCACAGCTAATAAAATTCATGAGATAAGTGGTTGGTAATCATCTTTACTGTTTCCATTTTTTTGTCAGTGTGTGCATGCCTATACTCACATGTGTTTGTGTATGTTAGGCTTTTATCTAATACCTTCCACTAATCACGGCTAATTTGTTTACATTGATTGTTATAGTTTAATTCATTTATGTTAAAAATCAATTAACAATTGGGCACAATATGGTAGAGTTGCACACCTGAGACTGAATTTTAAGCCCTTAAGTGGAACAGTGATAGGTATCATCTTCTTTGAGTAGCTAGTTATAGGCAGATGTTAAGGTTATGTCAGGATGGTTTCATAGCACATTTTCGAGGTTAAAGTGGAGAGGGCAGTATATGTGTGGTCCATACAGTACATTTCTGAGAGCCACACATCAGGCTTTATGTATTGTAGACCTTTGGAGTTAAATTTTCTTTCCTAATGATGATAATTTTACCAAATAGAGAACTGTCAAGGAGAGACCGCTGCACTGTACTAGGAAACTGCAAAATTTCCAGAGTGGTTAATCTTGCTCTGAACTTCAAGCAAATCTTCCAAACTGTGAAAGTTATCTATACATTTGGAGACTATATCTTAGTTAATTCTTTAAAAAAATATTTTCATGTTTACCCCACACAAATCAGAGAAAACATAATTGGTGTCATCTAAAGACAAAATATGGTGTTCATTTTATACCCATCATCACCCTTGATCACTTGTGCTGGTCTGTAATGATTTGGGTTCAAATTATAAGATTCTAACACTTCTGCATTCTGGAAACTTTTTCACAGCAAATATCTTTTACATCAAAAGCAAATTTGATAACTTAGTGACAAACTTTGATCCCAACAAACTTGCAACTATGTGTATATTTTACTCTGCTGTGCTTGGCTTTTCACTTTTGTGGCAGAAATATTAGGCGGCATTGAGTTTCCTCAGCCTTAGGTCCCTAAACCCTTTGTGAGGAATGTAACTTCCTGTACAAATCACTGTAAAGCTCAAGTACATTTTTACCTAACGAATTTTCAGAAAGCAATGATGGAAGTGGACTGATATTTCAACTCTTTGGTCACTACGTTGGTCTACTTTCATGTTTCTGGCTTGTGAAGTGGAAACAATAATTGGAAAGTAGAATTCATGATTCTACTAGACATTTTTTTGGTGTTTACTTTAATAAGTCCCTCAGTATTAGAGAAAATTGAGATATTTACACATAACTGGAATCCATTCAATATCAACTATTTGCAAACTATATTGTCATGAGAATAGTAACACACATTAATAGTAGTTTATGTCTACCATAATTGTAAGTAAGTGTTCAATGCATAATGCTTTTAAATATACCTGAAGTGATTTTTGATGATCAGAAATGTGTGATCAACACTCTTTGTTGGTTTATTGGAAGCATATTACCATATGGAAGAATACTAGTTCTCTTCAATGTATAGTTTTGTATTATTTCTTTTAATAAGACAATTTCTTGTTGGGAATAAATGACTACATTTGCTAATTCCACATTATTGCTGTATCGTTCTTCCAGTAAGAACACTCATACACCACTTGTAACAGTTTTGACACCTAGATACAAATGGCCACTGTAACTCTTCATTTCAACTGAAGAAACTTAAAGCAATCAATTTAATTTAGCGCAAGTGATGACTTTGCACTGAACCAAGCCATTGCTTGTCACTACCTATATAAGTTCATTAATTATACTGTGCTGGAATTCCTGATCTTCACCTCTAAACTGAGATCCAATAGGTAGCTGTTATTAATTGTGATTAACACTGACTACTATGTGTTTATGTCTTTTGTTTATTACAGTAACATTTCAAAGAGGAGATGGAGGACTAATGAGCAATGGGAGGTATGCAAAGGAGTTTCTTTTTATTATTATTTTTAATCAGTACTGGGGAAATTCTGTAGTGAGCAGCTATTATTGTAATAAACGATCACTTATACGTCTTAGAATTCTATGAGGAATTGAATGGCTTACCACAAGGTTTAATGATCTATCTGTTATGCACTTTAGAGGAATCAAGTCCAGATGTTTCATATCTCCCAGATGCCCCTGAAGAAATTAGTAGTAAATATCACAAGGAATGTGTTCATTTGTTAGCACGATGTTTATTGCATTAATTAGACATTAGCAAATGAAGTTGCTGTTGTTTAAGACTCCTTATTGGCTCTCACTAAATTGCTGTGGGTGAACAATTACACATAATCGATCACAAAGTAAATGATTCATGGATGATGAATAGGCTGTAGATTGATAGGACTGGATTCCAGAACTTTGGATACTCAATTGAAATTGATAAAAGCTGATAACAAACCCATATATCCTCATCTATTTTCCCTTTGCCAATATGGAGATTGTAATTAGGCTCTGGTAATAACTTCCAATCTCCCATTTAATCAATATTTTAGCAAAAAGAGATTAAGTCTAATGAGAGCTAGCAGATACAGCAAAAAGCAATTGAATCTTATTGCAGTTTCCATAAAAACTTACGTTTCTCTTAGGGATTGTACCAGAAGGGATCTATCAGAAAAAGTGCAACAATTATAGGTGATCTATTTCTTTGCAAATATGCTAATATTCTGGAAAGGAATCAGAATTCCATTTTTACATTAAATAATGGCACTCCTTATTAAATGTGACAGGAAAAAAGTTTTCTTCACAGGATATGGTAAGGTGTTGGGGTCATACAACTGGGTCATACTGCCTTTAAAAACCCCTAACTAGCCCTTATTTTGCAATGTGAGAAATGTAGAAATGTACTATTAGAAAATTATAAGAAATCTTCATTAATTTGGCTCAAGCTATTTGTCTCCAGTCAGTTATGATATCTTTGTGTAAGGGTGCCTACCTAGACAAAACAGATTCAATTGGGAACTACAGAAATGAGGACTGGGTAGTTTAGTTCTTGGGAAATAGCAGATATAAAGCAATTTCTCAGAGGAACTGTTCCCTTGAGATGTCAACTTGGCATGAAGCTTGGTCTCATGGCCCTGTTATGCTCTCTATTCCACCCTGATTCCAGGGTGGAAAACTGATGTCATTTGTATGTGGGCAGAGTCTCAGGTAAAGCCTCTTCGCTTCCACTGACAGAGAAGATCTATGTATAACTTTAATGAACTACTGAAGTTCCTTATTTCTTAAGAGCACTTGCAATTTAATTTAAAGTCAATTAAAACCTTATATCACTTACACTTTTTAGTGTGTAAGGAAGATGTCAAATTCCTTCGCTGAGCCCACAGGCTAATCTCCATTTCATTTCTGTCTCAGCCGTCCAGGTCTTCTAAATGCTGGTGACCCCAATTATCCATGGCTTGCTGACTCATGGCCAGCCACGAGTTTGCCAGTAAACAATAGCAATAGTGGCCCAAATGAAATTGGAAATTTTGGGCGTGGAGGTAAGTTGTGTGTTTCAAAATAATGTTATTTATTATTGGGGTGTCTATTGTTAGTTTGGTGTTCTGGAATTTTTATTTTATTTTAGTTTTCTTCTAAACATTTTATATTTTTGTTTTGCATGCAGGTAAGAAAATATGTGGTTACAAACACACATGGACAAGCTAGAGGGAAGCTTGCCCATTTCAGTTTTCTTCTTCAACTTGCCCCTGGGGTCAAGCTCAAGTCATAAAACTTAGTGGCTTGATGACTCTGAGCCATCTTGCTGACTTCAGAATTTTAAAATAACACATTATAAATGTCTCCTTTCAGGTCTGGTTGGGTGACTCAGGGGAAAAAACAATGACTTAATGGCCTCTCAGAGGACTCATTTGGTTACCAGTACTCAAACTCGGCAACTCACAACTACCTGTAACTCCAACTCTAGAGGTTCCAGCATCCTTTTCTGGAGGCCAATGATGCCTGCACTCACACATGCTCAGACACACACATACACATAATTAAAAAAACATTTTAAAGAATAATTTCTCTTGTAAGTAAGACAAGAAAAACATATAGCAAAAATGATGTTCTTTGCTAAAAATTTTAGGAGAAAACTTGGATGTCTATATCTCTTTAAGCAAAATTTAGGTTTTAAGGAAATCGTTAATAATTGAGAAGAAAAAAATATTGACTGAGCATTTAATTTTCAAATATTCTCACAAGAATCCTGAAACCAGAAACTAAGCGCTTCGATATTGTACTACTTAGTTTGCCTACTCTGTCCTCATCAGCATATTTTTTACTAAGTACCTCTTGTGTGACTTTCAGTATGGGAGTAATGAAGAGTATAAATAATAAACAGAAAAGATGGTCCTTACCATCATGTAATATATCTATGAAGAGGAGTAGATAAGTAAGTAAATGAGACATGTTCAGAAAGAGACTTCCAAAGTTCTGTGGTCAATAATGGATATTACAAATGAAAGATGTCATCATGCTGAGTAGATGCTAATACTTTCAAATTTGGATGCTACTGTTATCTCTGTTTTATGTTCTGCTGTAAACATACTCTTTCCCCAAAATATGTCTTCTTTGAATAAAGGTAGAAGAAGTAATTCTATACCGAGAATTGAATGGATGGATATCAAGAAGAAACCTTTTGCTGCATCTCTTTGTTCAATGTGATAGAAATATTGAACATTTACTCTTTCCATAGCACAAGCATAGAATATAGTCAGCATGTAATAGGTACCATTAGGTTACAAATGACAATGGCTGGCAAACTGTCCGATTGACTGTTCAGCTTCCAACTCTGTGTAAAATAGCATGGCAAATGTCTGTGCCTGAACACATCCAAATACCCTCTGCGACCCACAATTCCACAACCTACACTGTAAAATTAAATTTGGTTTCTAAAGCTTTCACCTGACAAGGAATAGCTTCCTCTTCACAAGTTGACATGTTCAATTAATACATACACAAAGAATATTATGACTCTGTTAGGCAAGCTCCATTAATTTCTCAGATGCCTTGTTCCAATGTAACCAAAGTATATACATGTAGATTTGCAAAGCTTTTCTTTATTGCAACCTCATTTTTGTGAAGAGAAACACTTCTAGTTGCTTTCAAGGTCAATTTAAAAGGTTTTCCGTGTTTTCTCTGTCTCCTTTCAGTGTTAGAGATTTTAAACATTTACTATTCATGTAAGAAAATGATCATATAGTATTTTCATATTTATTAATTTTTTATAAAGTTATAAAATAAGTAACAATATTTATAGTTTAAATTTTAAGACAATACACTTAATGAAGATGAGTACCTTTGGATCTGAATGGAGAAAGCAGATCAGATCACTTTTTAAAGCCTCAAGTGTTTTATCTAGACTATGGTGCTTTCGCCATGTGGGTTTACATGCATGGCGACATAATTGTAATCATTTATAAGAATTATTACAGGCATTAAGATTTTCCCATTAATAATGTGATGCCAAAACATGTTTGAATATAGATGAAAGAGAAACTTAAATAATAAAGTGACTCACTAGCAAATAATTTTACCTTTTGAAAAGATAAAAATAAAAATTTATTAGGTCACTTAATTAACAAGTGTTTTCTCTCTTCATGTCATTGGATTGTGAATTTACCAAAATAAAGACATAAATCTCAAAAGAAACTTTCCCAGAAGTAACTGAAGATTCAGTGAAGAAGGGAGTCATTCACACAAATAAGGAAGTAGTATGTAAATAGATTCATAAATATAAGCACAACCAAGATGTTCTAATCTGCATTCACTGCAAATGCAATCTACAGGGTAGTAGTCCTTCAATTCACAAATTTCAATGACACTGTTAACAAGAGCCATACAGACTAAATCATTAAGGAGAGACTGTTGGGAACCAGGGGAAAGGGAAAATGGGAAGCGCAACCTCCATATGGTGGTGTCCCTTCAGATGCAACCTGTTGCGACAGAGCTGGCACAGAGGTCCAAACCATCTGATAGTACTAGACTTCCTTCCACGTACAAATGTTCACGAGTAATCTTCCAATCTTTAAAATTAGGATATAATTCTACTTATTATTGAATATATTATAGTGATGAAATAATATTTGAAGACTATGCAGCTGCTAAAATCAATATAGGTACAGTTTTATTTGTAGACTGACTTTAACTTATCCTAACTGGGAACAATTTTGTGTCCAAAGTCATAGTCAGTGTGGTAACAGAGTAATGTTACCTATGGTGTCATTTTTCATTACTCTTTCACCCTTTTTTACCCTTTGGACACCAAACAAACAAACAAACAAGCAAACCAAAAACCATTTCAAGAGTTTACAAATAAACTGTCCTTTAACCTAAGTCTGTAACATTGGTGAATTATAGGTTCAAGATAAGTGAATGTTGGTGAGACATTCTAGATAACTAATGTTCATGAATGAATAGCAGAAGGAAGGAAAATTCTGAAAACTCCTTCATGGGAATATTTTCACTAACTAGTATTATCAAACATAAAAAGTTTAAGAGTAAAAGAATGCTAACATTTAAATGTTAATTAGTTTGCAGTTAAAAACTAGAAGGATAAGAAAGTAGCATAAATCTAAAAAATGTTTTCACTTGTTTATATAACCCAGTGAAATTTACAATCTTTTTTTTTTTTTTTTTTTTTTTTGGTTTTTCAAGACAGGGTTTCTCTGTGGTTTTGGTTCCTGTCCTGGAACTAGCTCTTGTAGACCAGGCTGGCCTCGAACTCCCAGAGATCCGCCTGCCTCTGCCTCCTGAGTGCTGGGATTAAAGGCGTGCGCCACCATCACCGGGCTGAAATTTACAATCTTGAATATAGCTAACAACCACACTGATTTTCATTTAAGATATTTACTTCAGTAAAGTAAAATACACTTTAACATAAAAAGAGACTGAAGGAGTTGGGGATTCAGAACCGTTAGAAACTGAAATATTTTTTTTGGTGTACAAAATTATAAATTTTCTGTTACAAATTCCCTAGCTATCATAAGTTACAAAAGTGAAGCTAATTTTAAAAATCTCCATTTCAAGTACTGTTGAGAGTCATCAAGTCTAAGTTTTAAGACAGATAAGCCAGGCGGTGGTGGCGCACGCCTTTAATCCCAGCACTCAGGAGGCAGAGGAAGGTGGATTTCTGTGAGTTCGAGGCCAGCCTGGTCTACAAGAGCTAGTTCCAAGACAGGCTCCAAAGCTACAGAGAAACCCTGTCTCGAAAAACCAAAAAGAAAAAAAAAATAATGAAAGTTGAAAATGTTTGTATAATGAACAAATCAAGTCATGTGATGTCTTCAAGAGCTAGGGTGCAAGGTTTGTAAAGCACAAAGGTTTTTGGGGGGGTTCTATACTCAGACTGATATTAATTCTAAATGTCTAAAACCAGTGTTAGCAGAATCACCAGTTCTCTTTGATTTGAAAAGAGAAAACAAGCTCAGGAGGGAGGGAGCAGGTCTGAGTTGTAAAGCATCAGTTCACATCCCCGAATGATAAACGGGCTGATCGATGTTCATTGTTATTCCTAAAGTTTAATTTAGCTCTTGTTGTTGTACAGTGTGAAACGAGAATTTCTGATTCTCAGAGCTGATAGCACAAATTAAACCCACTGATCACCAAGATTGCTTTTTTTCTGAGTTAAATTCTCTGCTTTGTGAAAATGACTTGTTCTTGAATTTTTTTCCCTTTGTTATTTCACCAAAAAGAAGTCTGTTTTCTTCCAGTTATCCTCCAATTCCAACACTGAAATAAAGCAAAATAAATGGCAAGTTAAAACTCAAGAAGAAAAAAAATGTTACTTCATGTGAGGATAGTATGATTTTGAGCCATTTTTAACTGTTCTACAGCTATGTATTTTGTCTTTGGTGCTGAAGTGGAAAGGGATGTATTCGTCTCTAATTTGTATATTCCCTCTTAGCAACACTCTTGTAAAGGCTAACAGTATCTCTGCCATTAAAACTACGTGAGCAACTGAGTATGTTTGTCAGTAGTGGCACATCTCAGGTTCCTAATTCGTGCTCGAAGCCAATGGGGAAGAGTTGTAGTAAGCAGCGAGACGTGAAGGACGTGGGTTGCGCCTGCCTGTCACTGGGGTTGATGGTCTGACGAGAGTTGTATATCATCTCCCCTTCATTGGCTCATGAAACCCATCTCGGCTGCAATGCATACGCGCAGTGTGACACATTTATTTTTCATCTTCAGTGCTGATAGTCTGGGTCCCTGTGCATCATTAAATAGTTTCATTTCCCTATGTTCATTGCAGATGTGCTGCCGCCAGTCCCAGGCCAAGGGGATAAAACAGCAACGATGCTTTCAGATGGAGCCATTTATAGCAGCATTGACTTTACTACCAAAACCACTTACAATAGTTCCAGCCAAATAACACAGGCCACCCCGTATGCCACTACCCAGATCCTGCATTCCAACAGCATCCACGAACTGGCAGTTGATCTTCCTGATCCACAGTGGAAAAGCTCAATTCAGCAAAAAACAGACCTGATGGGCTTTGGTTATTCACTCCCTGATCAGAACAAAGGTAACAATGGTGAGTCAGTTTCTTGTATCTTGAGAAATTAATTTCACATCATTTATGCATGATATAGAAATCTGTATCTATTGTTTAATCTTCAATTTAGCGATCCATTCCAAGGCTTATTACCTAAACTAAAATATTCTCTCGGCATGTATGTCTCCAGCACCTTAAATAATCACTACCACTACCGCCACCACTGTTGAATTCACCATCACACACCAACACCAGTTGGTTTCATTCTTTTAGCATTTTTCAGTATAATAACCAGCAATCCATCTCTACTTCCATTAGGAAACGGTAGATAAAGCATTCCTCTGCTCTCCCACAACATCTGCTTCTGAGTTGCTAACTGCATGTTCTGCATGGGCTTGTGCTGTGAACTAATCCCATGATGCCACTATGACCTCTGCCCTTTAACCCTTAGCCTTACTTTACATCCCTGACTACCGATTGGCTGAGGGACTGTCTAATAGAATGCCACACAACCAGTCACAGGATTTCAGCACCACCAGCTCCCACAACAGCTCAGAAAGGAGTGGCAGTCTCTCAGGTTGGTCCGATCACAGTAAGGAGAAATATTTGTTTGTCAAGAGCATATGACCTGTATTTCTAGCTGCCATTGAAGAAATATTTAATCACAACCCAGTAGCAGCCAGCAGCTATTTATCTATCAGATGGCAGTGGTTGACCACAGTGAAGTTATACTTTGATTGGGGGAGGAGGAGGGATAAAGTCACTGTCACCCCTTCATGAACTGTGCACTGATGTGCGTGGAGAAAAATAGAGCCATCTTCATAAAGATTGCTCATGAAGAACAGATGTGTTTTGTCTGTCCTGGGTCCTATTTATGAGTCAAGAGAACTTTATAATAGAAAGATTATACACGATATTCAGTTCCAGGTCATTGATTCTAGAAAATACACATGATGGAAATAAAATTATTTGGGGGCCTTATATTAATGATTAAGCAATGTAGCCTCATAATTTTGTATTGGTTTTCTAAAATATCACATGAGAGCCTTTTTATCTGTCAAATCAGGTGACTCTGCTAAATATGAAAAATTAGTATGGGAGATTATTAACAATTTAAGAGCTATGCATATAATATTTTATGTGGCTTTTTATTTTTATACTGTAAATTGAACATGTATTTGAATGAAATGAGCTGAACTAATTCTAATGCAGGCATAATACAACACATGGGCAGGAATATATTTTGTTACAGTGAAATGCATTTCTATCCTATCAAGCAACAGTGACATTTCCACCACGGGGATTCTTGCCTGTAATAGGAAAATTTGGTGGTAGATGTGTTATCTTGCCATTGTTTTCACACCATTTGGCTGTTGATTTCACGTCTCTATTTCTAATTGATCATGCCACACAACTTGTTTTATCTTTTCAGATTAAAGATATGCCATGTACAACTTCAAGAGCAGAAAGAGTTAACTTTCAACACCACTAGGATTACATTTACTAAATTACTTTTCCTCAGGAGATAGAATATTCTTAGACTGAAATGTTAATGTCCTCTTTTCCCTCCAAAATGAGTCATTGCTCTTCCTGCGTATTGGTAGGATTAAATACATTATAGAATAGGAAAAAATTTAAACATCTGTTATGAATTTAAAGTGGCTGAATAATACAGGGGAACTTTAGAAATGACCTTATATGTCATTTTTGCTGTCGTTTCTGTATAATTAGCCCAATAGTTCTGTATAATTAAAAAGTAATTTTGCTGAAGCTTCCATTTTTACTTCATTAAAGATATGTAAATACTAAGCAATGTATATAAAGAATACTGCATACCATGAAGTATGGATTCTTTAGACATACAAGCCAACAAATATTTGGTATAGATCGATTGTCATGAGTTTTTTTGTTTGTTTGTTTGTTTGTTTTTTTTTTTTTTTTTTTTTTTTTTTTTTGATTTTTCGAGACAGGGTTTCTCCGTAGCTTATGTTTCCTGTCCTGGAACTAGCTCTTGTAGACCAGGCTGGCCTCGAACTCACAGAGATCCACCTGCCTCTGCCTCCCGAGTGCTGGGATTAAAGGCGTGCGCCACCACCGCCCGGCTTAAAAGTTATTTTTGAAAAAATTTTAAGCAGTAGTGCTTGCTGCTCTGTTGAGCCCAGTAATATCCCAGATGACATGTATATACAGATCTAGGAGTTATAATAAATACTTGATCTACATTTGAATACTAAATTACTTCAATAGGAGATAGAAAGAATTTTCAGTAGCTGAGATTAAAATTATTATTCATTTTTCAGTTTTCTGTTCAGTTTAAACTCAAGTGGAGCCAGGCAATGGTGGCGCACACCTTTAATCCCAGCACTCGGGAGGCAGGGGCAGGCGGATCTCTGTGAGTTCGAGACCAGCCTGGTCTACAGAGCTAGTTCCAGGACAGGCTCCAAAGCCACAGAGAAACCCTGTCTTGAAAAAAAGAAAAAAAGAAAAAAAACCTCAAGTGGAGTTCATTATTTCTGTTCTGCTTCATAAGGATGTTTCCTAACACTCAAATGTATGACTCAGCTGCCCTTATGGCTAGCTAATCCAACCATAGAGTAGCATTTGTAAATAATCAATTCACATTGATGCTGATAATGTTTTAAAACATAGTATAGCATTCATAAATGATCAAGCCACATTGATGCAGATAATGTTTTAAAAATCCCAAAGATTAAGAAACTTTCATTTCTGACTTATTTGAATGAATATATTTCATTCTTAAGATACTTTATAATATATTCCTTTTTGAAGGTCAAAAACTTCTGTTAAAAATTTAGTTATTAAAAATTAAAGCTCAGCTATTTTTAATTGTCACAGAAATAATAATAATCATATATAAAATACATATATGAAAATTACTGATTCTGATTTAATGTGCCAACTTTTAAAAAGAGTATGCATTCAATTATATGTGTGTGTGTGTGTGTGTGTGTGTGTGTGTGTGATATGTTTGGGGGTAGTGATGAAGTAATAGCCAGGGCCTCATGCTTGCTAGGTAACTATTACTCACTTCTTTTCCCCTCTCCATGCATTTATTTCTAAAAATAAATTGTTTTCATAATTTTCCTTCCATGGAGTTCATTTGTTAGATAAATAAAATCTAAACACAATTTGACTTTAAGAGAGAGTTCAAATATTTGGACAAAGCCTAAAAAACATAGTATAGGAAGTTCTCACTTAAAACGGTGAAGCTTTTAGTTGCAGGTTGAAGCAAGAGATGCTTCATTTCACTGATGATTCAGGTCTCAGAATCAGAATTTAACTAGTAGGTTAGGTAATATGTGCCCCACTATCATAGAAGCTCACAAATTAGCATGGAGCTAATACACACACACACACACACACACACACACACACACACACACACACAGCCATTTTGGTGAGGATTCCTATCCTGATTATTCAAAATGAGAAAAGAGATAATTGTACATTTCTAGAAGAGGGGAAACAGATGTTTGGTGGAAGGCCCTGGGAAATTCCCTCCAAGATCAGCTGTTTCCAAGCACATTGTAAAGCCTGTTGTTTACAACAGTAGTTGTAAAAAGGCTGAATTGCTTTCTTGATTTTTAGTAAGGATTTCAGCTTGAGTTTATATAAAAACTGAAGTTGGTTTAGACATTTCACAAACAGGTGGCTCTTAGAAACTGCTGCCTGGTGAACTCAGATTTCTCTCTATGTGAATGTGAACGTTAAACCTGGGCAATCAGTGAGAATCACAGAATCTCACCCTTAAAATGGACACACCAAGTCTTCCTTGCTTACATCACTCAGTTCTCTTGGTGTCTGCTTAACGTTTCAAAAAGGGCTGTGGGATTGTACAAACTGTCCTCATCAAAGACAAACAGGAAAAGAAAAAGTACAGCTAGGTAGTATCAAGGAAAGACGAGGTGCTCAACCCATTTCTTTGGAAATAGTAAACTTCAATTACTGTTTTATTAAAAAAAATATAGTCCTTGGTCTTTGTTTATGATTTAGGAGGCTTAATGAGTAAAAGATTTATTTCATAATGTAAAATAAAGATCTATTCAGCAGTAAACTTTTTGTTTAATTCAGAAACTCAGGCTATTTCTGGCATATTCACTGAGCCTGGAAAATTGGAGACTTTCAGAGGTGGCTAGAAAATGGATTTAATTTTTAATGAGAGAGGAGTTGGAAGAGAGCAACAATGACTGCCATTCTGTATTTAATATTTTACATGTAATGTTTTTTTATTTCTAAAGATAGCTTAATGAAACATCTATTTTCTGTATATGGAAAAATGCATATATATATTAGATGACATCTACTTACTGACCTCTGGAATAATAAAGGAATTAGCCCTTGGGTCCAGAAATCAAGCTCTTACCCACAAAAGTTTAGTGTAGAAGATTCCTGCTTTCATTTCTGTGGTACCTTTTCTTCCACCAAAGAATTAAAACAAAAAGTGAAAACGCTATGTGCTGGGATGACATAATGGCTATGCGTGTAGGCATGCATGACACAAAGTGTGTAGTCTCTAATAATGTGAATGCCTAGTGTACCAGTGTTATCTGTTGCCGGGCTTCCAATATATTATTATTATACTTTATAATCTGATTTTGCTGACTCAGATTAGTAATAGATAGGAGAAAGAAATGGATGCGCTTCATCTGCATGACTAGATAGCCCCACTACAAATATCTTACACTCACAACATTTACTTTAATAAAGATTAAGTGCAAAGGGTCAATACCACTGTGTGCACATGCATATAAGTCAAGGAGTCATACAAGTTGCTGGGTACCCTTAAAACATCCTTTGTTTCTTTGCTCGAGGAATAGTGATCCCTGTGTCTACCTTGGTACCATCCTTGGAAATGAAGAAGTTTTAATTTTTTTTTTAATTTTGGAAGAATAAAATGTATAGCATATTTTAAATAATGTTTTGTTTTCATAGTTTATTAATTTTCATGTAAATTCCATTAGGATTTATACACTGTTGTCTTACTTTCTGCTCATATTTGTGCAGGAATTCATTTGTATTATATAAAGTACAGATGCTAACTAGCTTCTTTGCCTAAAAGTCCCTTCATTTTGGAATTTTATAGAATATTAAAGTTAAAATGGTTGAGAACTACTATCATGATATATGCACAAATAATGCTGCTACTCATTGGACAAAAAGTCTATGAAATATATCTTGGTGAGGCATTTACAGATACTCTCTGAGCTATAGTTGATTTATTTTTTTTTAAACTCATGGCTTTGGGGAGAAGAATGTTACTCCTATGGAATAATTAAATTGAATAAATTATAATGGAAAGTTTAACTTGAATCTTTAGATACTGCATTTTCCACTGAGACAGATTATGTAAAAGAGCATTATAAACACAGTAAGATCTGACATTTAAAAGAATTTGCTATGAATCATTATTTCATCTAACAATGAAACATGGAAGTAGCAGAGGGGAATAAATCAATAAATGTGTTCTTAATACAGTGACCATATTTTTTGGTTTATTCGGTTCTCCAGAGAGTGAATTGGGAGAGACAATGATGCTGGTAGAAGTCATTCTTGACATATTCTTGATAATACCATTTCTGTTTATAGCTTCTGCTTTATCAAGCCTAACAAACTGATTCTGCTGCTTTGAAAACATTAATACATCCTGGCCTCTGCTCTACTCTGTTTCTTTAGATAATCATTCTCTGTGAATTTATTGCTTTCAGGTGGGAAAGGTGGAAAAAAGAAGAAAAACAAAAATTCTTCTAAAGCGCAGAAAAACAATGGATCAACTTGGGCTAATGTCCCTCTACCTCCTCCTCCGGTCCAGCCCCTGCCTGGTACAGAACTGGGGCACTATGCTGCAGAACAACAAGAAAATGGGTAAGAGTAGGGTGTATTCTGACAACATGGCCAAGGCTGCCCTCACTTCCACCTCTGTTCATTGTTACTGTGTACTTCTTTATCAGTTAACGGGCTCCCCTCCCTTCATGTTCTTTGCATCCTCCCTTACTGTTTGCACTCTCGCTGTATTCTTAGCTGATAAATATAAAACAGCCCATACTGAGGAGTGAGAATCCTTGGCCTTCAAGTGCTTTAGATTGTCTGCAATCACGATAATCAGCCTCCATTTATAATATTGCTCGTTAGTTTGAAAGCAAGTACTCACAGCTCTGTGAACTAAAGAGGCACTCCTGAGAGGGGCTGAAAGGGAATTAAAATAACCTTCTTCATCATCCCTTGCCGCTCCCTAATGACTCCATGTCTGGCTATAGCAGGGCGCCACCAGTAGAGAACCATCACAATGGGATAATTGTGGGAACTTGACCACTGGGTAGAACTTTAATCACCAGCTCTGAAGGGAATTTAGGGATAGTAATAATAAGGGATTCATGTCAATGGACACTCTTTAACAAAATCTTAAAGTCAGATAATTTTTTTGATGGGCCTTAAATGTGATGGTTCTCTATTTATTCCCTAGTATCTCATGAGTTGGTTTCCTGTTAGTTTGATTAGGGAGTGATTCGAAACACAAAAAAGCGTAGATAATCGTTTTTATTACAAAAAATTAAATGAAATATTTTATCTAAATTAATATTTCTAAAAGCTTTGTCTTGCTTTCAGTTTGCAAGTCAGTATTTTAACAAGGCTTGTATGCAATCCAAGAATACAGAGTATATGGATTTTCCATACATAAATTTTGTTTTACACAGAAGTATTTACGTACTAAATAAAATTTAATTGTATAGTGGAGTATGGCTTATATTTGTTCAAATCATGTAAATATTTGCATTTGCTTATAAATTTTGCATATATCTCTTTTTTAGTAAATGCCATCTTGCATACACATATATAGTATGCATATACATACACACACATATATATACATAATATAGCATATGATAAGTATATAACATACTCATACTTATACACACACATCTTTTCTCCATCTTTCTATCTCTCAAATAGATTTCATTTGTTTTTCTGGGAAATAGTGCCCATATATATGCAAACAATGATTACTTAACTAAATCAATGTTTCCGTTTGAAATTAGCAGTCAAGAGCCCACCCTTTCTTCTCCTGGTGAGCACACCCTTTCTTTTGCTGGCCTAAAAATTAAATTGTGAATATGATCTTAATTCACGCCAGTGGTGTAATATGTCAGTAACTCATGAAGAACAAGAGGTACACACTTCATCAAAGGATTATTACTTAATAGTTTGTATTTTAAGATTGTAGCCAGAAAATATGGAAAGGAAACTAATAACTTAAATGGGAAGAGAAAAGAATGTTAATGCTTTTTAAGAATAACATCTGGATCACATGAAAATTGCAGGTTATTTAGATATCCTTCTTTTTTAGCAACAAATCTCCTTAAAATATTAATTTGACATAATGATGCTCCTTATACTCTGAAAGAAAATTAATTTAATCTAAATATTGTGAAACTTACCACATGACCTTACTAAACAGTGGAAAAACTAGAAGTATTTCTTTTGGTGATGAAACTATTATGTTAGTATACTTTTATGTTCTTACAATATTTGAAATTCTTTTCAAATATTGATATGACAGGTCATTTTAATCTATTTAGTGATCATAGTTTATTTTAAAATTTACTCAAAATTCATTATATGATTTTTAAATTTCCAATGTATTAATTTATTATTATAGATAATTAAAATGAATGTTCTCAACATATACATGCCAATGTGCATAAAATGTGATTGTGCTATATAATTTTTTATAATTTCTTTTTATTTGAAAAAAGAAAACAATCATTTCTTATTTTACATGTCAATCCCAGTTCCCACTGCCTCCCCTCCACCCATTCTATCTACCTTACACCCTACCCTCATCCACTTCTTAGAGTGGGTAAGGTACGTTGCTTTGGGGAAGATCAAAGGCCCTCCCTACCCTGTCTAGGTTGAGTAAGGTATCTATCCAAACAGAATAGTTTCCCAAAAAAGCCAATACAAGCAGTAGGGATAAACCCTGGTGCCATTGACAGTAGCCCCACAGTCTGCCCCAGACATGCAACTGTCACCCACATTCAGAGGGACTAGTTTGGGCCTATGCTGGTTCCTTCCTTGTATGGCTAAAGTTGGTGAGCTCCCATTAGCTCAGGTAAACTGTTTTGGTGGGTGTCCTCATCATGATCTTGACCTCTTTGTTCATTTCTCAGTCTTCCCACTCTTCAGCTGGACTTTGGGAGCTCAGCCCAGTCCTCTGCTGCGGGTCTCTGCCTCTGTTTCCATCAAGTTGTTGAATGAATGTTCTATGGTGACATTTAAGATATTCATCATTAGTTCATCTTACTCTTGAGTTCTTATTTGCCTTAAGTGCTGAGAAACTGCTAGTGGAAAAGAGAACTATTTTAGGCATGGGAATGCATCTCAGTTAGAGAAACCTTACCCACGATTCATGAAACCAGGAATGGAAAACTATATCCTCCAGCTCTCAGGAGGTAGAGTGCTTAAGATTGGAATCTGAAGGTCATCATCAGCTCTATAGCTACTTAGTCCAATTGATGCCAGCCTGAAATATACGAGACCTCCCTCTCAAAGACAAAGAACAAAACACCTTACTTTTCTTATTAAAAAAACAAACAAACAAAAAAACTAGTTTTTTTTAAAGAAGTAAAAGCCAGCCAGTAATCCTACAGTAAAATTAGTTTTTCTATTTTTTTAATTGCCATTTACTGAAGAAGGATGCTAAAAAGAAATTCCACACTAGCTCAGAATTAAGTATAATAAAGGGTTATTTATTTAAGGGTAGAGTCATAGATCACAATCCTCTGCACAAACGAGGAACAGGAATCGAATCACACAGCTGGAAGAGGCCTGATACATGCTTGCTATGGGCATATGTAACATAAGAGGCCACGCCAAAGTGGACAGGTAACTTAAAGGCTGTAGAAATTCCTACAGCAATTTGCAACAGACAACAATAAAGATGTTTGTCAGCATTTTTTAAAGATGTATCCTAAATGCTAGGCCCAGTTCTAGGAAGAGAAGCAATAAGAACAGATGAACAGAAAAAATATGTAGGGAGATCTGCACTGTTAATAGGAAAGATGTAATTATGGTCCGAAGACACTGTATTCGTTGAGCACACATGAACATGTTCTCCTTTCTTCTTCTCACTCCCCCATGACTTTCCTTATCTCATACAAATATAAACACATATGTACACACACACAAGAGAACGAGAGAAAATTTATTTTCCATTAAAATTATAGATTAACAATGGAAATAAAATAATAAGAAGTAAGCAGGTAAACTAAAGGAGTACTTATATCAGTGGAGTCTTGAGTGAATTTTGAATCATTTATTTATAAATGATAGTACCCCAAACTGGTTGGCTATCAGAATCTGTGCCCAGAGTCAAAGCTAATGAAAAATCACCTGAAGAAAGTATTCAATCTAGAGGGAATTTTGAATCAGAGTAGACTGTTAGCCAAACAGTAAAACAAAATACAAGCAGTGATATTACTTGATACGTAATAGAGGAACCTTTCTTTGGTAAATGAGAAAAATTGAAAAGATTCCCATCAATCTTCCTTTGCACCTTATTCTAGTTGTGATGATTTCCCTTTCTTCTACTTCCATCATTGCCTGAACTTGCCTCTCTGTCCTGTTGATCCCTAGATTGCATTTAATTACTGAGACATATGTTTCAGCAACTTGTACATGCTGCATGAAGATGGTCAATGTTGATATTTTATGATAAATATACTTATTTAAAACAACTTTTAAATTTAAATATAATTTTATCATATTTTCCCTTCCCCAAGTCCTTACACACCCTTTTCCTCCCTACCCACCCACATTTAAGTTTTTTCTCAAAAAATAAATAAAATCAAGTAAAACAACCCCCAAAACATAGAAAAAATAAAATCACACTCAAAAAGAAAGACAACAAAATAGAGAAACTTTAAACAAACAAATAAATATGGCACACATATTCAAAAAAAAAAGAACAAACATGAAGTCTGTTACATGTTGGTGAACTTCTGAATATGAGGCCTGTCCTGAGTGGCTGATACACCCAGTGTCACTCTATTGGAGAAAACTGATTCTCCCTCTCCCAGAAGATATAAGCGAGAGCTCAGCTTTAAGCCTCTGAACATCTGAGATGGTGCCTTGATGTTAATTATGAATCTTTGTATGTCATAGACGAATTCAGCTATTTTGCTACTGATAACAGACTAGATAAGAAGAACCTTGGTTCAGGTGGATAATGTCTGGAATGTTCCAAACAAAATGGCCAATATGTATTGGAAAAGGGACGAAAGCAAGGCAGTGACAGTGGGCATGAGGAAGAAGGACAGAGTCAGTAGGGCATCCTGACTGGGATTAGCAATAATGTTGAAAATACATTACTAATGTATTTTCTAATTGTGGTTAGTAGTATTGTTTCATGAGAGTATAGGCTTTTGTTTTTCTTCTAAGTCTTTCATGGGCATTTTCTTTCTTCACAGTACACAATAACAGAAGTTATTCAATCATTGTTCAAATGAAATGATACTTGAATGTTAATTCAATCTTGTAGCCATGGTGCAAATGTTTTCCCATCTTAATATGCTTCTTCTGTTTGAAAAGGGCAATGTGTTAAATGTATTAGGGCCTAGATCTGACTGCTATACATTTATTATAGTCATAGGCTGCTTGGAAGAATTCAATAGTAATTAAATAGGCGCTTTGCTTTGTTCTTGCAATTAGAGATTGGCAAGCTTCTGCTGGAGTTGAATGTTATTGTATTTTTATTAGTAATTTGGTATTTGTATCTGGCCTTTAATAAGTTAGTTCACATGCAGCATTGATTTGCTGTCATCTTGATCATTACTCATCAGGAAAGACAGATAATAGGATGCCTCATACTTGGCTATTAGAATGTCAGTGAACAAGGACTTGCCTTTGAAAGGTTGGGCAAAAGAGCTTTGGTTGCCTCGTGGGAGTAATTTTTTTGTAGACTTTGTAGGTTACTGCATAAGACATCAAAAGTGTAATGCTTAAATAAAATGTGCAAAAGTACAAATTGCAATTAGTAACTAGAGACTGTAATTTCTCCATTATTGTTAATCGCAGCCGGAACTCACTACTGACTCTCCTTCCTCCTCATGCCCACTGTCACTGCCTTACTTTCATCCCCGTTTCTTTTCATATGGGCCACTTTGTTAGAACATTACAAACAGTATCCACCTGAAGCAAGTGAATCTTATAAAATGTGAAGGGAACCATTAAACGGAGCTGGATGTATGAAATATACAGTCATCTGCTACCTTCTTTTCTTTCCTGGGTGGCTGCACTAAACCTTTCTAGTTAGCCCTCTGGAGTGAATTCAGAAGTGAATCCCAGGGAGGTGATGAGCAGTTCTCTACATGATATGAACTACATCCTGACTTGACTTCCTTTATTTATTCTTGTTAGCCTCTTTTGGATAACATTTTCCCCATTTTTAATTTTTTCTATTATTAGTAGAAACCACATTGAATACATGAACTTTTTTCAGCCTTCCTTGTCCTGGAAGGGTGATCAAGTTTATTCATTGTAGTTCCAATTATCTTTGCTGAGAATCCTGGGGAGTATTGATGATAGTATCCATCCTAATTTAATAAAAGTTTAATAAAATTGATTTTAGTAACTTAGCACACCATATTATTTATTTGCCTAGTATTACCTTTCTTTCATGATATCAAAGTTTTTAAATAACCTCTCCTTTGCTCAGTATTAATTTGAATAACAAAAATGAATCAAGTTTAATTTAGTCTAATGCTTTCACCTTACCATTACAAATGATGCATATAGCACATGCTTATCTCTCTTATCCTACTCATGCTATATTCTAAATGTCCATGTCATTTAGACTGTCCAAAGAATTATCTATTATTCAACAAGTAGGAATACTTTTTGTACTAATGGGCTATGCCTATTTGAAATATTAACTATATAGTACTTCATATAATAGCTTTGGAAACATGCCAGTGTAAATATTAAAAATACAACTATTAATTTCTCCTAAAAATGTGATTTTCTTGAACAAACTTTTCAGGGTAAAGTTGACTTTAACTATTGGTAAAGGCTAACAGCAATCATGTTCTATACTGGAAATGAGCAATTATTTTATTAGGTTCTAAATATGTATTTCTTAACCTCAATACTGTAGCTCTCAAACTCAAATAAGTCATGTACAAAAATTTAAGCTTTATTTTAATAAAATTTTTGCATGTCAATAAATATGATTTTCGCCAGCTATAAGAGAGCTAAATTTCCTCGAAGTAAGGATACTATAAACATATGAAAAGCTAAATATTAAACTGAACAAGTAAAAGGATCTACATTGGAAATCTAAAATCCATTTTCAAATCAATGTTCAGTAAGATTGCCAGTAGCAATTATATAATATAGTATTCCAGCACTAGTGAGTTCTGTCAGTACGTTTTACAAAAGATATGTGATTTAGAATTTAACTTAAAGACATATAAGATTAGAATAGAGAACCTGGAGAGGAAAACTCTCCAGGCTTTTTTTATTTGAAATAAATTTATACATAATAAATACATATTTTGAAATAAATTTGTTTCTACAGCTTGTACCAGGCCTCACAATTGTAAAGGAGAAAGGAAACAAAGCCATTTAGTTTCAGCATGAGATTCCTGCTGACAAACTGTGTACTCCATCTAGAAAATACATTGAAGCTTAACTATGTTAAATGAACATAATAGAATGAAGAGAAGTAAATGGTTCTCTTATACTGTTCTGATGTCTTCATAGATAAAACTGTAAACAGTCAGTAGGATTGATTGGATTTGAAAACCTTAAAGCATTAAATACAACAAAGGATGCTAGTTACAGACTTTAGAACAATAGAACTCTCTCTTCAAATGAAAACCATCAAATCTCCATAAAACAAAATAAAATGACAATGTGCTAGAAAAATGTATTTTTTTTTCAGTACAGATTGGCACATGTTATATAGTTAGTAAGTAGGAATTCAGATTTAGCCCATCGCATTTTCTTGGAGAGATAACACACTGAAATTTGTCTGCTGATGACAACAGTAGAAAAGACATGTAGAGACAGCCATCCCTTCCAAACCGTACAGTGCTCCTGAAGCGAGCTTTCAGCTTTATGCTCACAGAAGCAGAAGGGTATTGATGTAGCCTCAGCAAGGCAAAAGCAAGTGACCATAGATACAGAAACAAAGAACTCAAAGGTAAAATTAACTTTGAGTGAAGATTTTTTGGCTTGTGGACATAAGATTTTAGAGAACCAGAGAGACTGGAATTCCAAACTCCCTACAAGTGATGAGGTCCTATGTAACCGGCATATTCCTTCTTCTCCTCACTTATGGCCAATAAATTTCTCTCTTTATCTCCTTTGGAAACTGAGTTCTCCAGTACCTACCTCTGGGATTGCACATATGTAACTTAACATATTCCTGTTGCTATTGGCCAACAGAGCTTTGACAGTCCCCAGACAGTTTGAGTTCTCCAGGTATCTATTCCTATAGCACTCTCAGGTACTTATTAGTCACATCCGCTGATTCTACTAGGCAGAGGCATTCTTCCATCCTCCTATCTTCCTGATATCCCTACCAACGTCCTCCCTTCCTCTTACAAGGCTCTACCCCACTTCTTCCATGTTGTCTTAGACGATGTTGTATTGCCGTGAAGAGACATTATGATCCCAGCAACTCTTATGTAGGAATGCATTGAATTGGGGCTGGCTTCCAGTTCAGATGTTTAGTTATCAGCATGGTGGGAAGCATGATGCTAAGCAGGCATACATGGTATTAGAGAAGTATCTCAGAATTCTATATCCAGATTGGAAGGAAGAGAGAGACTGGGTCTGATGATAGCATTTTGATACCTCAAAGCCCACCTAAAGTGACACACTTCTTCCAGCAAAGCCACACCACCTAATAGTGCCATTACCTGGTGATCAAGCATTCAAATCTATGAGTCTATAGAGGCTGTTCTTATCCACATGTCTTTCTGTTTGATTTTTACTTTGTGACCCACTGGGTTTAACCAGAATTATTAACACGGGCATGGGATGACTCTTTCCACTGGTACATGATTCACTCCCCAGTGGCTACATCACAGAAGACAGTAACTTCCTGTCTCCTAGCAGCCACAGCTCCCCTGTGCCAAGCATGGTTCCATGAGTCTCTCTCCCATCTAAACTATCATTACTGATTTAGCATTTTTGGAAGAACAACTTTTGAAAAGTCTTTTCTTTAAATATCTTAGTATTTATTTGTTTGGTGAAATGCTAGAACTATGGAGTTGGTGTGAATAGAACTGTTATTTATTTAGAATTTACTATACTAATATCCTATATTCTTGATTCAGCGTGCCTTATAAAATCATTTTGATATGCTCTCCACATTTTCAAAATAAATTTTATAAATCAAAAATGTATTAAAGGATGGATGTTGTGCCAATTAATTTTACTGAAATTAGATAATTACTTCTTGAAAACAAGACATTTGGAACTTTTGAGATAAGGTAATGTGAGTTTCTATTGATAAACATCATGAAATTTTTGATGATTATTGATGATTTCATCAATTATGCTTTATTATTTCATCATCATGATTTGATGAAAGGTATATTATATGGAATAAAAAATTTCCATACGTCTAGAAGAGTAAATAAAATTCCTCCACATATGTTAGATGATCAATTAGCATTTTTGGAACATTTTGGTTTTGCACAAGGATACACAAGAAAAGGGAGTGGATACATCTCCAAGCATTGGCTTCATTAATGTCTTCAATTAGTAATTTGGTATTTTCACATGATTAACATTGGAGGAAAGTTATTGCTATTTATAGCTGTGTGGTAGTAATTAGCTAAGAAGGTCTTTCAATAATAAGTTGAGATATTTTGAAAAAATAGATATATAAGATTATTTACTATGTTAGCCTCGATGATGTGATAAGGAAGACATAGACTTTGGAAACCTTTTAGACACCATTTGGTTGTTATGTATTGCTAGTATAATTGTGCAATTATGTGTGTGTATGTGTCAGTGAACATATTTTCTTATTTAATTTCAGCTATGACAGTGACAGCTGGTGCCCACCATTACCAGTGCAAACATACTTGCACCAGGGTATGGAAGATGAACTGGAAGAAGACGATGATAGGGTCCCAACACCTCCTGTGCGTGGTGTGGCCTCTTCTCCTGCTATCTCCTTTGGACAGCAGTCCACTGCCACTCTTACTCCATCCCCAAGGGAAGAGATGCAACCCATGCTGCAAGCTCACTTGGATGAGTTAACAAGGGCCTATCAGTTTGATATAGCAAAACAAACATGGTAAATATCCTCAGTGAGCCACAGGCCCTATACTTTCTACATATGTAAATGTTCTTGGATGTATATTAAGCAGAGATGCTCATAAATATGTGTGGGTGGGATGAACAACAGTTTAGAATATGTGTTAGCAGCCTATATAACGAAACTGGTGACAGAAATTTAAATATCCTGACCAACATTACAAAGCTGGTTAGAGAAGCGAATGAAGCAGGGATTCAGACTGAAGTGCTTTTGGCAACGCCAGAATCCTTTCCCATTCACAAACCAGCTCCAATTAGTTTATCCTTGAACTTGCTTTTAATGCCACAATAAAGGACTCCTTTTAAATTCTTTAAAGTGCCTGTGATTAATTCTATATGTGGTTGTGAATATGTAAATGCATGCTTCTGAAAATTACTATGGACAGTGTCAGTTATTAAAAGACCCTGTTTGGACTGAATTAAGTGGATTAGAAAATAAAAAAAAATAATGACAATAAATGCCTCAACAGAAACTCAAGAACACATTAAGATATTTTTGTAATAAGACTGAAAATTCACAAATTGCAGCTATAAGACTGTTAGGTGTTCTGTGAAAATATGGTAGAAATAGAAATAGGATCAAACGTCGTGGTTTTTAGAGAATTTAATATTTTAACAGTGATTTACTTGTCAGTATATATGACCTATCAAAAAGTATCTCTTGTTAATTTACACCATACTTGAAGTCAAATGAAAGACTTTCCCTTTTTGGCTAGTTCTACTCTCTGAGATGTATTCACGATGAACTATTCGTCATTTTTGGTATTTATGCACTGCTTCTTAATAAAATATATCCAAGATACCAAATAGGGGAAAACATTACATGCTGTCCCAAACATGTTCTTTGCAGAGGAGTAGAGCCACTTATTTTTTTTCACAATCAACAAATATATACTCCATAGTCAAACATGCTTCTTCATAAGCAATAATTTTTCACATAAAGTTCCTTTGTAGAAATACAACTAATAAAACAATTGTGTGAAGAGACATGGGATTTTCTTATTTTCCTCATTAAGTCATGCTACGTGTCACTTATGCTTTAAACACAACTCTGATTCATATTAGAATCACGTGGACAAATGTAATATACAATAATACCTAGAGATTACCTCCAAGTGGAATTTTATTGCTTAGTACGGGTTTCCATAAAGGAGGGGCAAAGTTAGGTTCACCTCCATGAAGATAGATGGGTCTGATCAGATGTATGACCTGGAGAAATTTGTCATATATATGTATACTTCCCCCGTGTGTACAATGATAATAATGATAATTACTAGCTTCCATATGAATTTTAAAGAGACCTTCCCAACAGTACCCTAAATTACGGCTAGGTATATTATAGAGTTGCCGGATCACTCCGATGTTTTAGAACATGCCAAATGAGTTTAAAGAATTCACTGGATCTTCTATAATCAAAGTTACAGATTATTCTCATAAAACACAATGGATTAATATAAACCAAGGGAAGAGATGTGGTGCAAAATTCTGAAGAATTCCAAAGGCAGAGATCCCCCATTGGAGTTTCAGGTAGCTCTGTTTACCCAGCATTAGCACAATGTAAGAAGTATTACCAACCCACGGTACATGGGAGAAGAGCTGAAAATAAGGTCTATTAAATAAAGTTGACTACTTTCATGACTGACCTCAGTAGTCAGCCCACTGAGAGATGGAGTTGTTACTTTGTGACTAGAAGCTCTATGATAACTTGTCCTGTTAAATAGTTTGCAAACCATGGTTTCCAAGTCAACCGGCACTTATACCAGAAAAAATATACTATCAGAGTTGAGACTACCTCTAGTTTTAAACAACATTTTTACGTTAAGGTGAAGCTATCTAGTATGCTTTATTTTTTTTTTTTAAGATTTCAATGTGCTTGCACTTCTTATGTTCCTTAACCTGTCTATATTTTAATTTCTAATGATTAGAAGGCATAGGACTTTTACCCTAGTTGGTTACTGATATCTTTTCACACCTAAAATTCCCCATTGAGTAATTGCTTCATAAGTATATCCCAAATGGGTGAATGAACTGTGTTCTTTCCATATCTTCAATCATCGTATACACTGGACCTTGTTTCTTGAGAATGTTCACCTTGAGAATGGTCTTACACAATCTACCAGTATTCTGAATACCACAGTTAACATTTACAGAAGGGTAGGAATTCATCCTTTACCCCCAAAAAATGCCTGTTTGCTCTTGTGGTTTGAAAGAGCTTCCTGTTTAAGATTACACCTCACATTCACAGAACTCTAAAGATAAAGGATTCCAGCTGTACCTCCGGGGATGCTACTCATACTGACTGATGAAATGTACAAAACACTTCCTATTACTAGAAGATAGTTATAAATCTTGCATGCCATAATCTCATATTTCAGATTAACCTCTAATTCTGTTTAAATTATTGATTACATTTTCATCTCTTTTTAATTTTTCCCATCAACACATGCCAACAGCTATATAGAATTACATTGTTGGTCTGTTCTGTCCTCACCCACCTTGAAATCTATAACACTGCAGTGAAATGGACCACATATGTCATACTGCTTGATGTCCTCCTGTTTGTCATGTAACTCCCTCTCCTCCTTACAAACTGAATGTGACGACACACGTATAGCAATGTGGGCTTGTCAACGCACAATATTCAGTCTAAGTGAGCTTAGTAAAACTTGCTTTTCTTTCCTCACTATAGATTACTGGGTTGTGATGTGTGCCAAGGGGTTGCACACTGCCTGAAACACCTGCTACATACCAATAGCGATTAAATCTGGTTACACAGAAGTGATGTCCAGAACTAACATTCTTGGGGTTTTACCATTGAAGGATATAGAATACAGTTAGTTTATAAATTCACAGATGAAAATCGCAGATGCATATTAAGCAAATTTTAGAACAGGAAACATCTTCTCAAAAGACTAAAATGAGAGCAAAAATAACTCTTCGCCTTTTTAAAAGCCAGTGACAAAAATGCATTCTACTTAGTTGTGATGACTCTTACATGGGAGGGGCCTTTTGAATACTTCTGTAAGAAGACAAGAAAAAAATATTCAGACATAGAACACATCCACTCTTTGTTGACACTTGCAAATAGTGTGAGTTACCTCAAACTGAGCATTTTATAAGTTAGAAAGAATTATTTAATAGTCTCACAACACAGCAAGTGCCCGGCAGAGTCCAGATTCACATTTTTGTTAGTCATAAAATGAAAGCCAAGTCACTCGGGCTTTCTTTAAATATTTTCTAATAAACAAATGGCCGTGCATTTTCTGTTAATTTTGTAATGTTGGGATTACATTTATTTACTCATTACTAAGAAGTTATTGAACACGCCTTATGTTATAAATACCAACCCCCTTTAAGATTTGGTTCTTGTGATACATTGCAAATATCTAGAGAGCACAAAGTATTTGTGTCTAATCTACACTGGGATAATGGAACAGCTGTTCAGCCTGATGTGATGGGAATCATCCCAAAACCAATCTTCATAGGGCGGGAAGTGTGCCAGAGGCAGGGCTGGGTGATCAGGCCCCCACCTGACAAACTTTCTTCAAACATGCTTCATAGGTTAAAACTAATGAGTTAAACTTCAAGAGTAACTGTGAAACCAAGTACCAATGGTTATAGGTCGGGGGGGGGTGTAAAAATGATTTATGATAAATATTTATATTCTCTTTGGAATAATTTATCGATACAAGAGTGTTCAGTATATATTTTTATCTCTGTGTATCACCTTATAAACATCTAAACAAGAGCTTTTGTAGTTTATGTGGCTGCTGTTTAGTAAAGCTTGTAGTCATAACACAGTATCTCTGCTAACATAAAGAATGTGATATGAATTAGTAAACATGGAAGACAGTAAGGGTTAGCATACCATGCCATTGACCATGAGTTATAATTTTGTAGAATGGTAATGAATTGCCTCTCGTCTTCTGTTTCTTTCCATTTAAATCCCAGGCACATTCAAAGCAATACTCCACCTCCACAGCCCCCAGTCCCACCAATAGGTTACGTGTCTGGAGCCTTGATTTCTGATTTGGAAACAGATGTTCCAGATGAGGATGCTGATGATGAAGAGGAACCATTAGACATCCCCAGGCCCCTCAGAGCACTAGACCAGACACCTGGATCCAGTATGGACAATCTAGACAGCTCTGTGACAGGTAACAAAACTGATAGAATGGGAATAAGTGACCTATTTGCTATATTAAAATGTATCACAAATCAAATGCTGCCTTATGTAAGATTTATTCAACTCCATCTATTTTTGTAACATTTTAAATATGTTAATGTTAAACACCAAATTCAAAAAGGATTTAGAAATACTTTTGCTTTGCTGCTAAAATGATAAGGAAATTCATGAATTTTAAAAAGCTTTAAAGACATGAAAGAAAACTCAATTATATCCAAGGCTTTCATGAGAAGTTCACTCTGCTGGGGAACCAAGTCTATTATATGAAAAACCTTTACTTTTAGAAATGATATAATTTGTATATCGGGAGCAACATACAAAGTGAATGAGATCTTAAAATGCTTCTTGATATTTCACTCTGTAAAATCATTGACTGTTGAAAATAAGCAAGTCTTCAGAATGAGCGTCTCTTAGGTTGCACGTGGTATTATTTCTGGAGTGGAAACATGCATAGCCAGATAAGCAATACATTTATGCATTTCACACTGCTGAATCTAATCACCCGTCCTCTGCCAGGAAGTGTAATTGTTCTGATTGTTTATTGCTTAGGCTTCCCTCCCAATTTTTCTTGTTCGATAAGCAAAGACTTCAGTCGGTGCATGCCTCTGATGACTCTAGGCCTGACAAACAGCCTATTTCCAATGATTTCAAAATGGTCCAGTTGAAATGCTGCATATACACAAAGGAAGTGGCAAGAGCCAAACTTCAGTCTTTCTCTCCCTGAATTATCTGCCCCTTGACTCACAAACATGTCCCTTCCTAAATAATGAAGACATAGCTACTCCAAACGTAAACCTGATCTCTGCATTCACTTGGGTCACCTCAGACCACCTATGTCTATGTTCATTTGAATGATTCCTTTCAGCCCCAAATGACTTTTATCAGTATCCCTGGATTCCTTGGACTCCAATAGCTTCCAATCTCTGCAGAACTGGGGCTTCTCAATAGATTTACAAACACTGGTGGGCCATGGTATAATAGTACAGAGGACACATAGGAACCTCTGCCTTTCTTTTTATGTTTCTCAGCATCTGAAGCATGGATCTAATTTTCAGTTCATCTTTTTGCCTGAAGGCTGAACTCCTTATGAAGCTGATTAAGATTTTAAAAACACAGATATATTCCTGGGATTAGAACATAGATCCAACCGACGGTGACAGAGCAAAAGTTAAAGATTTGAATGCTGTGGAGTTGACTTATTATTACACTATTATGTTAAGCCTCTGCCTGGATTTCTAGCATAATCTACTTTAGGGCAAACTCTGAATATCTTTGCATACTTCACTAGTAATACGAAACTGTTTCTCATTAAGAATGCAATGCAAGTTCCAGGAATAATGGCAAAAGTCAGCCATAGGCTCTGAAGATATTATTAAATATTATAATTTCAGAGACAATATGTACATCTCTAAGTTAGCAGAACCCCATTTTGCCCTTTACATACTCAACTGAAAGGAGATAGTTAGGGAGTCTTTTGTGAGGGCAGTGTACACTTCTCTAATTCTATGTTCATGCCAAATGAAATTGCTAAGAAAACAAAGTTTCTCCTTGAATTCCCTACTTAATTCTTGCCCTACATAAAAAATTCCTCAGGCCATATAGGTTTGTATTCCTCCATAATGTGTCCCATGAAAGTACATCTCTTAAGTTACCTTGTATCTTTCACTACACTCCCTAAACAAGAGCTTCCATTGTTTTCTCCTTTCTTCTACCAGAAACTCAGAGGAGAAAGTTTAATCAGTGGTCTAATTTACCTTCTAGGCTGTGTGTGTATGTGACAAAAGTTGTATATAAGCATAACAGAGTGCTTATTTGTTGAGTATGAGAGGATGGAACGAGTGTGAATGTAGATTAGATTATGAGTGCACATGAAGAGTATATGGGTCATGTAGAGAATACACATACACAGGGAGTGTGAGTAAATATATAGAGGGAGGGCACACATTAGAATGTACGTAATCATGGATATAGAGAATGCAAGTACATAAATTTACATGAGTGTACAAATTGAGTGAGTGTATATGGAAAGAATATGTGGGTGTGTACAGGGAGTGTACATGTGTAGATTTGTAAACTGACAGAAGGCATGCATGCAAGGAGGCTGCAAACATACATGCATTCTGGGGCTTTGACCTGAGGTACACGTATATATTAATCATGATACCCCTCTTCCCAGTGCAAGTACTACACCCAAATGATGCAGAGACATACATTCCGACAAAACACCTGTAAAAGCAAATAAATAAAATTATTATAATAACAGAACACTTCTCTGTAAAGAAGCACATTAATTCAGAATATATTCAAGACAACGAAAACAATCTGTGGAGTTCCTTAAATTCTGAAATGAACATTCATTTAAGAAAAGAGACAGGAAAAGAAGTTATCGATGGTTCCAAATTATATTAGCTTAGCGGCAAAAAGCATATGTTAACAAATCTATTGCTTTATAGAATTATTTCCAAAACAAACATTTATTCTATATCCCTCACTGATAATCACTAGATTAGGAATTTTGATTAAATAATAATAATGATAACAAGCCATTCTTCTGAGAGCAGTTGTGGCTGCCATTTGGATGGCCCAGAGATTTAAGGATAATTTTATAACTTTTTTTTTCTTTTGGAGAGCGGTTTTTACTATGTAGTCCTGCTGTATTGGAGGATACTATACAGACCAGGATGGCTTCCGCGTGCTAGAATTAAAGGCATGCATTACCATACCCCAACTGGTTTCTCACATTTTAAAAGCATAGCAAGGAAAGAAAATATAAACAAAAGATAAGGGAAATAAAAAGAATTCTCAGAGGAACAAAAGAACCCCAAAGACACAAAAAGAATGCAGGACTGAGATTTTGAAGTCTAAAGTACTGACTACCTGGAACCCAGCAAATGTGTCCTGCCCCTCATTCTTAGGGTTTACTCAAGGTTATAGTTCATTTAACCACCAATAGTCTGATTTCTGATGCTATAATATTATAGATATAAACATCAGGTCAAGATTAGGAAAGCAGGTCACAGACACTCGATTACCTCAAGTGGTTAAAAAATATATACAAAAATCAGTTTTATGCTAATTAAAATGGCTGTAATCCTGGCTCTGGTAATGTCTAACATTTATCTCTGGACTTATTTTTTTAAATATAAAAATGATGGCTGGTTTGTTACCCAACATGAGGTTTATCTCTTCTGTATGTACATATAAATGGATATATAACTGTTTCTAAAAAAAAATCACATAACGTCATATGGACACATTAATTCTAACCCTGTACTTACATGACTGTGATCAGGGTTTTCAGATGTGACATTTATATTTCTCATATTTGGTTCTACATTCACTTACAGTGAACTGTCAAATTTTGTCAGCATTTTTTAAAGGAGTTATTTTTTTTTTTTTTTTTTTGTAAACTGGGCATCTAACTTATCCTGCACATCTTTTTGATTGCCACAAAGCACAAAAATAGTTTTAGTGTTGCGGGGTGCTCTTGTTGTGCCTTGGGAAAGAAACAACAAAAAGCTTCCATTTTCAGAAATAAGCTAGTAAGATATCCACCTAAACGTCAACCATCATCTCAGAGTGGAAGAGACAGAATTTGGCATTTACTTCTCAATTCACGAGGTAGAAGACATTTCCTGAATTTAACACCACCATGAAAAGAAAATTGTAGAAGGAGAGGGCAGAGAGGGATTGAAAAATGGTGTCCTTAACAGATAGTTGATGTTTGAACTGCCTGTTGGCAGAATTAAGGTCGATAATGAGTTCTGTTGATTGAAGTAGAGATTGCCTTGAAAGGTGGGCCCACAGCACATAGTGGCTAAATGGAAATTCTGGCACTACTTTCTTTTCTTATTTTGGGAAACTTTAATTTGTTTTCTAGAACTCATTCACCAGAACAGTGTGAAAACAAACCATTTGACAATCTCCATCTCCATTCTTCCTCACAGGGTATTTAGAAAGTTGGCCAATAAAATATCTCACCTGTGGTCTTCCCTCTGCTACAAAACTTCTTTAAAAAATTTTAATACAAAGAATCATTTCTGATAGACCCTACAAGTGACAAATTTATTGCCTTAAGCTACTTCAACAGCATTAGGACCTTTAAGACAAATTAGATGCCAAAATTTGACAGATGAATGGATGGACGTTATATGTATGATTTTTATCTGAGTGAAACAAGTTAACAGATGTCATGCAAAGTAAGGAAAATGCTCTCTAATTTCTTCCTTTGGTTTTCCCACATGTCACACACACACACACACACACACACACACATAGACACACACACACACACACACACATACACAGATACAGACAGATAGACACACATACACACACAAACACACAAACTTTCACATACCTGAAGAAGTGGTATATTTGTTACATATCCAAATCTTTGGAGTATCAGAAGCATTTGCCACATTTTTTCCATTTTTGCCTACATCTAGAAAAGGTCAATATTTGGAATGATTTGATCAACGACAATTATAGCAGAAGATTTGACTTAGCTAGTAGTTAGACAAGCCGTGCTATCTAATAGAGTTCCTGGATTAAATATTGGCTAAAAAAATGGGGGGCCATAAGTTTTTGTAGCTCATAAAAATGGTAATGCAACAATTAGCAGGGTCATATAAGAGAGCACAGACTTTACTCCAGCTTAATGGATCCGAGGGTAGCATTTGTCAGCAAGGAAGGATTTAGCATAAATTGACATGTAAATGAATTGACGACTGATCATAAATTAATTTTAGTGCTGAAGATGTAATAGAGACACAGCAAGATGCCACTTTATCATGGCATTTTATGCTCAGTAACATTTAAGCAACTTAATGTCCTATGTGAGATTCTTCTTCATCAGCTGGAATTAATTTCAGTTTTTTCTTTCCTGGCCTTTTTGAGTTTTTAACTTGAGGAGTTTGAAAAGATTGAAGCTGTAAAGACCAATAAATTTGACATTGTGGCATAAATTCATTTTTCATTAAATGCTTAAATATGTATTGATTATATTTGTGACTATAATGTGTCAGAGCGGTGGGACTTGCTTGTAATTTGTTATATATTCTCTAGCCAAGTTGTTTTTTCCTCATGTTCTCTAATTTTCACACTTGTGGTCATAGATATGAAAGACATAGTTAAGAAAATGACATGCTTTTTAATCTACCAATTAATGCTTTTCCTCTCATCTCTCTCTCTGACACACACACACACACACACACACACACACACACTAACACACACACACACACACTTTTGCTCTTTGTAATTATTTAAGTAAATATTTGAATATTTTTTAATGTTTAAGGGATAAGGGAAAATAGTCGCCAGTGAGGGTCAAAACCAGTAACTGACAGAAATAGCTTCAGAATTTCATTGAAAGAATTTGAACACACAGCATGTAGTATGGTAATGATATATGTCCAGATAGTTTGAACTGCTGCCCGTTAATGTCCATATTAGTGAGCTTACCCCTGGTCCAGTGAAGTGTGCGTTAGAGAAAGGCAATGATGCCTATGCTCCTTGTTCTACATTGTCAAGGAGCAAAGACAGCAAACTGTCTTCCATAGACTTTGCTTTGTATCACCAGCCTTCTCAAGGCCTAATGAGGGGGACATGTCCATGGTATGTATCTCTTCAGCTCTGAAGCCATCTATGCAGATCCTTTGCTCCGAAACACAAAAGTAAATAAACCAGAACAACTAAAGTGTCTCTGCTGTATGACAACCATGTGAGAAACACTGTCTACGCATTCTTCCAGAAAACAGGCAGTTAATACACCAAGGAGGACTCTGTAGGGAAATGGGGGAGGTTAAAGGTAGTCTGTCTATTATGGTGTGGTAAATATAGGCATGGAAATTCACATGAAGAACTCATTACTGTAAAGAAATAAACCAGGGTGTTTTGGGAGGAAAGCAAAGAGCTGACTTTCTTTCAGAAGGCAGTGCAGAATGTCACTAGCGATGCTGCTGTGACACGGGCCTTTCTCCTCTGCATTTTGTAGTATCTGAGACCCAATTGTGGAACCACAGAGCAGGCACCAACACAGCAGACAGAAGTAACTTGGGTTTCATATATTGGAGAAAAGATTTGAATAAACAAAACGTTAAACTAAATATATAAATATGTATGAGTATGACTAAGCGTCAAACTCAAAAATAAAATTATGACTTGAAGCAAATTCAAATTACCACTATCTTAATGAAGCAAAGCATAACCAACATATAGATATGTATATGTATGTATAATATGCATTTTATTACATAATATCCACCCACTTATATAAATAAAATCATATATGTTACCATTTTGTGTTGCTATTTTAGACAATTGCATCATTATCTTCTATGCCTATAAATGACCAACAATAATTCACTAATATTATATTTTATTTAGAAAGCAAATAAATTTACTGAAATTTCTAAGAATGCTTATAAAGACATTCTTTTGCAAGTAAAATAGGTAATTGCTGAGCATTGTGGCATATGCCTTTAATTTCAGAACTTGCGAGTCAGAAGCTGGCAAATCTGAGTTCAAGGTCAACCTGGGTTTACGGAGTGAGTTCCAGGGTGATATCAGGGCTATAAAAAGAAGTCCCTCCCCCCTTTTTTTTTGGATTTTTCGAGACAGGGTTTCTCTGTAGCTTTTTTTGGTTCCTGTCCTGGAACTAGCTCTTCTAAACCAGGCTGGCCTCGAACTCACAGAGATCCACCTGCCTCTGCCTCCCGAGTGCTGGGATTAAAGGCATGCACCACCACCGCCCGGCAAGAAGCCCTTACTTGAGAAACGAACAAACCAAAAGATATTATACATCACAAAGACTCATTCAAAGAATTTATAGTGAAGACTAAAAGTGCCAAATGCACTTTATTCAATTTGTCAGTCTTTATTGAATTTCTGATCTTCAATATCTCTGTATAACTTATATGGGAATGAATAACAGGTAGTTTTTATATCTAAAACTCTTCTTCTTAGTGAATGTATATGTAGCAAGTACAATCAAGGGATAGAACCAGTGTACTCTTATTTGCATAGTATTTAGGCAACCAAGGGGCTAAGACCGATTCGAATCCAAGCCTGAATGTGAAACAGAAACATGTCAACTAAGGGCTAATATTTCATTGACACACCAGATACTAGAGGTGGTAGCAATGCTGAAGTGTACCGAAGTGGTAGGAGAAAATGTGTGACTACAAAAACTGCAGAGGTAGGCAGCACTCCATACTATAAAAACCCAGGACCTCAGAAGTCTAGCAAGAATGTGGATGTGATGTTGGTAGTCTAGAGATCTCAAAACTGAGATATCAAAGTGAATATGTTCTTGAGAAAGAAAATGTAGACAACAATAAGGAAGACAGGAGGTACCACAAAGAAACAAGTTAGAGTTGAAAGATGAAATGCAAGTGAGAGAAAAAGGCCATGACTATTTTGATATTGAAAACAATAAAAATAGCCTGCGGAAGGAACAGATAATGAGGTTTCAGATTCCGTAAGTCTATTCTCAGCTGTGGTTCCACAGTCTGTGGTGACTCCTAACTGAATAGCCTTGGATTTTTTCCTTATCTCCTGTGACATTACACCACAGCGTCCTTTGCATCATTTCTTCTTTCATTGTGGTCTACTGGTTCTTGACATTGATCATTAGCCCAGAAATGAATCTTCCACAGGAGGCTGGGATGCTAGTGTTATCTTAGTTTCCGTATAGTGGCCTGCCACAGGGGATTTATTTGGAATGTAAACAGTGTGTCTGTGTGCTTTTGCCAACTAGAGTCCAAACTGTCTTAGTTTCTTCTACCTAACACTATTTTATCTTCTCAGATTATCCAATATCTTTGCAATTTTGCTTTCTTTCTGTTTGAAATGGATGTGCTATGTCACTGACCCTTTTCTTAACATTTCAAATACTTCAAATGCTTAACAACACTATTGTCTTGAGAAGAGGGAGAAAAAAGAAAGAAAAACACTACCGTATTAGATTTTACCCATTTCTTATAAATCTTTTTGTCAGTTCGAAAACCTAACATGGATTTTAAGTTTGTGTCCCTTTTTAAAATATATTAGGGTAAGCACTACTTGGTAGTTTATGTATGATGGTTTAAGAAAAGAATGAAAGCTGACTTTTTCCCTAGAATCTTAAGAAAATGTTACTTATATCTTCAAAGTACTTTGTATTATCAACTAGCACTGTTTCATTTTGCTGAATAACACACATTAATGTTCATGATATTTTTGCGATTATTTTAAAAGAACTATTAGCATTGAGAAAAACTGCAGTTATTAAGCTAATTAAAAATTAAAGAACATATAACAAACATTGTCATAATTAGAAATTCAGAAAAATAGTTTTCCTTATGTTCCATATTGATTTGATATTGTTTAGACACTTTATATATGAGTTTTTGTTGTTTTTATGAGTAACTTTTATATTAAATTCTTCATATAGTTGATGAAATCTGAACTACCCTTAAAATACATTCACACTAAATTTTTTCAACCCACTCCTTCCGTTTCATTTCACTAGTTTACTTCAGTCAGATTATTCTTTCTTGATACATAGTTAAATATACATAGCAGTTGTTATAGAGAAATAATCATGTGACAGTTTAATCAATAGAAGAATTGGACCAATTTGAATGTGTTTTGTCAGTGGGCTACAACTAGATACAGATTTGAAATTGCCTTAGTTCTTTAGTGCTTAGAATGTTGGAGACATAGATAATGGGGCAGATAATAAAGGACTCACAATGAAACTTTAAAGGAACAGTGAAGAAATGAAATAACCAACTTGTTCATTATACACTGTGTTACAGCAGATCAAATATCTGATCTATACAACTCACTGGACCACTACATTTGTTTTTAGGTTCAATGGTAAATGGATGGGGCTCTGCATCTGATGAGGATCGTAACTTTTCTAGTCATAGATCTAGTGTAGGTAGCTCCTCAGATGGCTCCATCTTTGCCAGCGGCAGCTTTGCACAAGCATTGGTGGCAGCAGCAGATAAAGCTGGTTTTAGACTGGATGGAACCAGTCTTACAAGAACAGGTTGGTAGACTCCAAGTCAACACTCTTTGCATGAGAGTATCCTGTCCTCTGGACATTGACCTTTCCTTCTATTCTTTCTTCTTGGTGAATCTAACTACAGGCTTTTTAAAATATGCATGAACACAGCTGGATGGATGCTATGTTATCAGAATCCTCTTTTGATGCTAATATTGAAGAGCCAAAAATAGGCTTCTACTCACTATGTTGCATCACATCCATTGTTTCTCTTCATGGTTCTACTGGTTAATTGCACTGTGCTTCCTTTTCATATTACAACAAAGGCACAACTAATATTGTCATTAAACCTTCAGTAAGTCACATATTACAAACCCTTCACAAAATCAATACCGAACCTGATGATTAAAATTATTCAGCTTTTATCTCCACTATGGTGCCTTGCCCCATTTCTTTCTGCAGAGGCACTCTCTGGGAAGGCTTCCTTTCCCCAGCATGGGGTGAGTGGGTCTAACACTGCTGTCTAACACTTCACTTGGCTGATGGTCCTAATGGTTTGACTAAGATTTTAATACAATAATTTATTACTTGTTTTAAAGGATGCTAACTAAAGATACACCAAATGCATTTGTGAGTTCGAAAAGATAATATCTATATGTGTATTGCTCTTTAAGTAAATTCATTTTGATTACCAAGAGCAGTAAATAATAACATTGAAGTCAATTATATAATTGTTATGTATATTTCATGTAACAGCGGGAAGGAGATTAATTTTGGTAATTTGTCAATAATTTGTAAACATGAAGATTTTTGATAACAGCCCTTATATTTGTTTATGTACTTCCTTGCTGCATATAATAGGAATATGATGTGTGCATTTAGTATGCTCCCTAAACAAAATAAACTTATGAAATATCAAATGCACTCTTAAATTTAATGGTGCTCAAATAGTAAAGAAAAATTACTTTGAACCTTTGCTACACTTTCTGGCCATAAAATTATGCCTTGTACATTGTCTTTAAGTTTTACCATCAATATTTCTTTCAAGTGTGCATTAAGCATTCTTCAAACAAAATGGAAGAATTTTTCAGGCATTGCAAAGGTTTATTTTTATATAGCATCCAAATGCTAAAATATGTTGCAATATAACTGTTATTTGAATTTTCTTGCTTCATAAGACATAAGTCAGAATCTTTACGTTCCCTGAGTGCTTCCTTGTGGCATTTGCTATAGGTAGAGAAGGGAGAAGGTGCAAAGGAGCTAATAAATTAGAAGGCATAAGTGCACTAGCAGCATGTATGCTAATTGCTAATAAAGCATTAGGCAATATCTAGTCACAATGACTTAGGACAGTGCAACTATATATGATAATTTTGTATAAAGTGAAAATATGCACAAGAGAATAAATATGTGCACATAAACTACTCCTTTCTTACATAATAAACTTAGTACTAAAATAATTCACTGTAGAAAATGTATTAGCTGACCTTTGTCCTGGAAAATTTTTATTCATATATTTTAAATTATCAAGAAATGGAGCAATTCATTTAAAAAATTAAAGTATAGGGTCTATTCAGATATTATAATATGTGCAGAATACACCTATGCCATTTTGGATAGACACCTGCTAGCTTCTACACTGATCTTACTTCATCCTGCTAAAAGAGCTAGAATTCATTGTGGGCGGATTCTAAGCGGTAAAGTTCCATATGCATCTCAGCAGACCATTCACATAAAACTTCAAATGTAATTCTCAAAGTTATGATTCCAAGAGTAAAGCATGACTAATTCAAATAAAACAGCAGACAATTCATTATTTTCAAAATCCACTATCTTAAGTTGAGAAATAAATATGGCATGCACTGGCCCAGATTTAAAGTTTTATGAAGATTGTGAAGATCCTATAAAACTATGATCAAGCAATGGGAAGCTTTCAGTCTGTGCATTTATTTCAGGTTCCTTTGTTTGAAATGTGTTTTCCTTGAGTAGAGTGTTCTTAGCATATTAAAAAATGGATGAATTCTAAGCAGGGATTCATGCGTTTCATGGAGATAAGGAGCTGGGTTTTGTGTCTTTGAACAACATCTGTAGGTGCATTCACTAGTAGTAGGTAGTGGTAGGTAGTCTAGTAGGAGCAGAGACACAAGGCAAGACAAAAATAGAGTGTTATAGGGGCGTTCTCCATGTCTACTCCCTTGGTTTTCATTTCAGGAAAAGCCTTTACCTCCTCTCAAAGGCCACGGCCCACCAGCCCATTTTCTACCGATAGTAACACCAGCGCTGCCCTGAATCAAAGCCAGCGGCCTCGGCCCACCAAAAAACACAAGGGAGGGAGGATGGACACACAGCCAGTGTTACCTCATCGGAGGGAAGGGATGCCAGATGGTATGTGTCTTGTCTTAACTTTTATCTCTGTATGAAGAAATATGCTTGGCGTTATCATTAAATTTCAGTAAAGTAGCTATTATAGCTTAGGCATTGCCTCAATACTCATTTGGCAACATTCCGTTTTTAAGTAAAACAGACTCTTCTACATTCATATGGAATCTTTTATTATTACTATTACTGTTACTGTTACTATTACTATTGCTATTACTATTATCATGCCTCAAGAAAGATCTAGAATGCAACTTTCCAAATTTTCAGCTCTTCTGAAAATATTCAGCATCTCATTTGAAGTGTAGGAGGGAAGCTGTCTGTAGCATGTGCTCTTGTCATTGTATCAGGACATCTATAATCACGTTAGTCTCCTTGGAGCTCCTTTTCCTTCAGATCAGTCTGTGAAGTGATTTATTAAGGTTTCAAGTTTCTGAATTTCAGAACAAGATGACAGCCATATGTGATGGATATGAAAAGTTTCTTTGTTGTGGGATCTTCTATATGTGCTCACAATCATAGAAACAGCAGAAAAGATGGAAAAAGAAATTTGTTTCTCAGTTGTAAAGTCCAGAGTATGCAACTGTGGGTATCAGTTGAGAGACTCCTTTATGGATATAGACGGTGCCTCCTCATTGTGACCTCACATGAAAGAAGGACTCTCTGGTGTTTTTGATAAGGCCCCTGACCCAACTTCATGATCTGATGACCTCACAAAGGTCTCAGTTCCTAATATCATACCAATAAATAATAGGAATAACTTCAATATATGAATTTTAGAGAAATAATAATTCTACCCATATGAAAGATTCAATATTGCTTTTTTAAATGTTAAAATAGTAAATACTTCTGACTTTGTGGAACATGGGTTTTATGTTCTAAATCTACTGCTTGTTGAGTAAGTGTACCTCCAAAAATTTTAAAATATAACTGGTGTGGCTCAGTTTGTAGAATGCTTGCCTAGCATAAAAATGAAACCTGAGATTGGTTAACCAACAATACAAAAACTGGCACATACAGGTAATCCAAGCACTTGGGAGAGCGAGATAGCAATATACAAAGTTCCAGTTAGGGGAGAACCTGGGCAATAAGAAACCAGTTCTCAAAAACTATTAGTACAAATGATTTTCAATCAAACTTTATTTATCAATGAATCAGTAACTGAATTAGAATCATGATGTTTTATTTAAATAATTTTATTGCACAGAGTATCTGATACTTGAGCCTTTCATTAGCTACTGCTAAGTTTTGGAAGACATACAAGCTCAATAATGATTGTTTTAGTATGTCTACTGAGTACTCTTAGTTATAATATTTTCAGCTCAGTTCCGATATCTTCTCAAATATTCATCCTAAACTTTCACTTTAAGTTTTTGTTATTTAAAACATTTGAAATACTTACTGAAACCTTAGCTGTAAAGATAGATTTCTGTTCTCTTCTTAGAAACACCTCCTTATATGTTCCTAAATTTCATCGTGAGATCATTTTACTAAGAATGAAAAGGATGCACCTTGCTAACTGAAGGCTAAAACCATTTGTAGAAATTCTAAAATATGATCGTCGGGTTCTGATATAATTATCTAAGGTAGAACCCACTTACTGGCATTTTTGTGTCTTGGTTTGGAGAAGCCACAACCAGTCAGTGGGCATCATACTTACAAATGTTGAGTTAAACTTTAGCCAGAAAAAAATAATGATGGTTTTTGTCTTCATTTTTGCGGCTGAAGAAGCCAGCAGCCATCACTGTACTTTCTTTCAATCTCATTATGCTAAGACTTAGAACACCAAGCACTTTCGTATTATTGCCCCTCTTTGTTCTTTGGGAAGTGTTTTCATGGAATATGGAAGTTAAGGATACAGGTGTATTTACAGGTGGGGAATTTGCTAACCCATAATGCACACACAAAGAAAATGTTTATGATCCTCTTTCTGCTTCAGATGCTCTGAGGATTAATTGATCACTTTAAGTAAATTGTAGTGTTGATCTCATTCTCTAAATATATGAATTTCTGTCACTGATATACTCATTTCCAACATCCAAATTAATATGTATTCTTGATAAAATCATTCTGTTGCAGAAGGTCATTGCTTAGCAGCATTTACTGTATAAGCATTTTACATTGAAACTTTTGAATTAAAGATTTTATAATCCTTACGAGCACATTAATTAGGGTAATTATTGTTGACTATTTTCTTTCCTATTTAACCTCAGCATCTTAGCACAATAACAGTCTTATTCTCATTGACACAATCATCTTTCAAGGTCAGATGACTTTCCTTTAACCAGTTAAACAGGCATTAGGATTTAGAAATATTGAGGTAATCACTGTGTGTGTTGAGTGTGTGTGTCTGTCTGCTTGTCTGTCTGTCTGTCTATTGTCTGTAGGTACTTATGTTCACGTGCATATGTTGAGGGGTGCACATGTATTTGTGTGTGAGCTTGCTTCATGCATGTTTAAACTAGTAGCTAATGATGGGTGTTTTCTTAAACAACCATTTTTTTTTTTTTTTTTTTGGTTTTAGAGATAGGGTGTTTCTCTGTTTCTGGAGCTCAGCCATTGTTCATATAAGTTGGCTTGCAAGCTCCAAAGATACTCTTGCCTGTTCCTCCCCAGTATTGGGAGCCCATCAGCACTCGGTGCTCAGCAGCATTTGGAGCCCAGGAATACTGAGAGCCCAGTAGCACAGGGAACCCAAAAGCACTGGCAGACAGCACAGAGGTACAGGGAGCCCAGTAGCACAGGAAGCCCAGAAGCACTGGCAGGCCAGCAGCACTGGGAACATAGAGGCCCAGGGAACCCAGTGTAGCACCTGCCTTTTCTTTTTCTATGTGAGTTCTGGAGGATTGAAATCAGGTCTTTGTGCCAAACAAGCATGCTTCCCACTCACCCATCTGTCCAGCCACCAGTAACAACAATTTTAGAGTTGGACTTTGTGGACTCCAAAGCTAGAATGACAGATTGTTGTTGATAGTGGAATGTCCTATAGCAAGCGCCACACGCCACTTCTCATATATCATTGTCAAGATTGCTGTCTCCTCGTGTCAAATCATCTTCTAAGGAAAGGAAGTGGTTTTCTCTGTGTCCAGTGAGAGGAATTTGGAATAAAAAGAAATGTCAGTTTCTGTCCCAAAGGCTATGTAAAAACCCATACACAGTTATGGACATGTTGGTTTTTCTTGTGGAATGTCTCTTCTAAGCTGGACTTGTTCAATATAAGTCTCTGTTCCTATAAGAAAATACCCTGACCAGTTCTGGTAGATGGTAGGTTCCCCATCAATGTTTTTCTGAGATTATTTTCTCTTAAACTGTTCTGTCTTTCCCCTAGTCTTTAATTCATGGAAAAAAATCCGCCCTATATCTGCCACAATTTAGCTTTCTGCAATTTTATGAGCTCATTGGTCCCTCCAGTTAAACACTGAGTGAGCATATATTTTAGATATGATTCCTTAATCTCCTGCATTTGATATCTAGGAAAAAAACAAACAGGTTCACAGCAATACAAATGTGTAATTTATGCAAATGGTGACTGTTGCCATGGAGAAAGAAACAACAGGAAATTGTAAAGTAGTTAGGAGGAAGTATTTTAATAAAGGGAGTTTTCAGGGAAAGCCTCAACAACAGCTTGACATATGAGAAAAGATAGAGATAATATGAGGAAAAGAACAATATTTATTTCCAAGGAAAGGTCATCTTAGAAGTTGATACAGCAATTGAAATCCTGGTGCATATTTGATACTTTTTTAAAAGGAAGGCGAGCAATATGACTAGAGCAAATAATATAGAATATGATGCCAGGAATGCAAGGAAGGAGAGATGCTTAAGGATCTGTATGCTGAGGAACTGTCATAAACTTTTACAGTGTTTTGAATGGAAAATTCCTAGAAGACTGTGTGTGTGTGTGTATTCTGAAAAATATATGTTTATATCTTTAAGGTAAAATGGTGGCATAATCTTATATCTTAATATTAAAAATGCAATTTATTTTAATATTAAAATAGTCTCGATTTTTTTGTAACAAAGAATTAAGTGCCCCAAAGCGTAAAAATATAGATAATTGAAGATCATAGAAGCAATAACTAAGAGTGGTTCATGCCAAGATGAGATCAGTGAAAGCAAAAAGAAATGTAAGATACTGGAAATGGAACTAGTGGGATTTGTAAACATAAAGTAATATAGGCCACCACCCTTTCAAATAGAAAGCGATTCAAAGACTTTCCAATTTGGGGAGTGAGAAGAATGGAACTGTAGCAGACTGAGGGGAGAAACACTTTCGTAGAAACGTATGTCTTCATGGGATGATGCAAAGCTATGTGGAAGTACTTCCTAACTCCTGAGCTGAGCTGGACCCTGGGAACACAATTTCATGAATTGGATCTTATTAAAAGAAAGACATATGCTGGAGATGCTTGATTTCTTTGTGTTTCATCCCCATCCATTTACCTAAAAAATAAATGAGAATAATAAGGTACCTATGTCATTGGACTGTCATTGCTGGACAATAGCTAACCCACAGTAGGCCAGTGAGATACTCTAGTGAATGGACTTACTTGAAATAATTCCACTAAGAATTGAATAATGAATTTAATTTAAGTAAATGTATTGTATTATATACCTTTATTTTCCACAATCATCTATAATTCCATCTCTTTCCAGTTTATTTCAATGTTTATTCAATGTTCCTTATCCTTGGAAGATAAAATCTCCAAGGATATTATATAATTACAAAGCTATATAATTTCAAGTCAAATTAAATAGGCATCAAAATTTCAGCTGCCATAAGCAAATGCCATTTTGGCCATTTTAGAAATTAAACAGCTCAGATGGAGAAGAAAAATCAATGACAAGATATGTTATTTTAGAAACCAATACAATCCTTTCCCCTCACTGACAGACTAAGTCCAATAACTCAAATAAAATAATTAATTTGCATCCATAATAACACACAGCAAAGGAAGCCAGTATTGAATGTAAAGCAAACACCAAACTCATTAAATTATCATGCAAACAGATAACTCATTATTGCATTAGCTCTTCATTTTGGGAGAAATGTTCCAAATGCAATCCTATCCTGCCAGACAACATCCCTTTCTCATCAATGGTTAGTAGCTGTAATCTGACATGAAGACATTCGTGAGAGCTCAGCATGCTACTTCAACTTGGAACCTCGAAGACAAACGCTCAACAAAGCATTAATGTCTTTCTAATGGATGATACTAATGTTTTGCTCATAAAACAGAGAAAAGAGTTTTTCAATAAGGCCGTAAAGTGAACATTCTCTTCTTAAGAGAGCTGACTTCTAGTGTACAAATTTGGCTTTGCCTTTCTGATTTCACTAGTATCATTAAAAACAAAAAAAAAAATGTATTTAAAAAAAGAAATGAAAAATAATCTCCCACATTAAATGGAACATCATTATTTATTTAATAAATGTATATTGCATGATACATCAGTTTTATACATAAGCAACATAATTGCCTCATCTTAGGGTGAGCCAAGAATTTTACAATAGCTTGAAAGAAAACTTAAATGATCCTGGTACAAATGAATGTTTAGAAAATTTCAAAGTCCTTAATCATGTCATTTTAGAAATAATATTAGAAAGATATAAAGGGAAATGTAACTTCATAATCAAAGACATTCAAAATATAAAGATGAAAATCTAAAGAGCTTGCAAAGGAAAATGAAAAATTAGCTCACATTCAACATTTAAGTTTTCTTCATTTCCAAAGTTTCATTTTAAAAGCTCTTTCAGGCTACATTCAAACAACTGTGGGTATGTCCAGACTCTTCTAAAACGTTCTTTCAAAATCTTATCTCTTCCCCTCTATCTCTAATTCCCACAATACATTGTCTACACTAGTCACCATTTAGCATATTCAATCAGTGCTCTGAACATTGGTTATTACTTATGAAAATTAATACAAGGGACGATTATAGTATATTAGTTGTAACTCATTAGCTAACTCATGAAACGAACAAGTAGGATAAGTTGTCAGGCAGAATGTTAATTGAATTTAATATAGCTTAACCCTTTGGCTGTTGCTCAATGTGGTACGCACTTGCATAAAGACAGTCCTACCCCGCATATGCTTTGGACGCTAGTCCCAATGTCTGGAGCATGATCTTTCCTGTGGAGATTATTTACAGAGCTTTTGTTCTCAGGGACTTTTATTAGTACAGCTGCTAGAATCTATAGTGATTTTTTTCCCTCATTATATTTCTATCTTGAAGAGAGGGAGACTGAATTTAAACCACAACCTGTCCTTTACCTTGAGTGTTAGCCTGTAGCATGCTGCTGAAAATATATTCCCTGTTGAACAGATGGATGAAAACAGTCGATTTTTAGCTCAAAGATGCTATGGCAAGAAGATAGAAGAGAAAGCAATAGCATGCATTTTGAATGCCATTAATTGATTCTTATTTTCAATAAATTCCTTTTGCATGGGTGGTGCTTATAAAAGGACAAGGGGTTTTTCCTTTTTGTTGTCATTTTTTGATTTTTTTTTCAATTTTCCAACTTGAAGTTAAACTTGTATTTTTCATTAAATCACAATTCATTCTAAACATTATTCAAAATTTTTAGATCTTCCCCCACCACCAGATCCCCCACCAAGTCAGGGTTTAAGACAGCAGATAGGCCTGAGCCAGCATTCTGGTAACGTGGAAAATTCAACAGAGAGAAAAGGAAGCTCTCTAGAGAGACAACAAGCGGCCGACTTAGAAGACACAAAGAGCTCATTGGATTGTCCAGCTAAGACCGCCCTAGAGTGGCAGCGTCCAACCCAGGATTGGATAAACTCTACTGACCGCCAAGAAGATGCACGGAAAGCCCCACACAAACAAGGGGTTAGATCAGGTGTGTGCCGCACAGTCCCAGGAAAGTGGGACTGCTGTCACGTGTTTGTTTCCTACCAGGTATTTTAGAAATGGCAATTGCTAATGGCACCTGGAACGCATTTGTCTTAAATCTGTCCAAACTGGCATTCTTTGGCAGAGTTTAACTGCAAACATTCAGTGTGGCCTAGTCCACAAATTAACCCTGTATAAAGTCTTTGGTCTTAAAAACCTCCAGGTTTCATCAACAATGCTCAGAAAATAGCTTGATGTTGATATCCTTGAACATCTATATTGAGTGTTTTTAAGAATACTGAATTTCTTCTTTCATGTTAACTTAGTCTACTTGATTGAAGTAGCCACTCATTTGAAAAGGAGCTCACAACTTTCAAAAGGGGGAATTAATTCAGCTCACAAAACTGCAAGTAAATGTCCAATCAGTATCATAAGGTTAGAAAAGGTGGAACTGAGTTCATATGCTATCCATCAGACTAAATGATGTTAAATGTAAACATTTGGAAGAGTTCTTATTTATAAGAAAAAAAATTCCTGAAAGTCTGACAACATAAACTTCATAATTCCTGCTTGGATTTTTTTGAGCGGGGAGGTAAATCTATTACACAAATATATTGTGGGGGGAACTTCCACTTTTGTTTAGTACCTACTAGAAATGAACACACAGACACACACTTCCCTTTATCTATTCTCTATTAATCTGTACTCGGTCTTGTCTAAGTATGCCTTTGCCTCATCCATTTTCCATAATCACATTTTTTCACCATGTGATGCTCAAGTCTTGGAAAGTTCTTTTGTGAAAGGGCCAGAAAATGGCAATCACAATATTGAGATTTAATTAAATATTTTGGAAAGTTACCAGCTGTAAAAGAAATACAACCTGCCCCTTTTCATTAAAAAGTAGCTAAGGAATGAACTGGTAAATTCAATCAGATGTTTTATTCACTAAATAATGACATATACCCAGAAAATCAGAAGAAACAATAGTGGAGTTGGAAGGGATGGGAGATGAGAAATGACTGGAATAAAGAGAAGAGGAGCTCTAAGCATTAACATATTGATTGTAACACATAATTTATTTCTGGAAAGGCAATATCTAAAAAAAACATTAATACATTATAACTAATGTTTGGTTCTCTTTTAATGAAACACAGAATCTTTCAAACAATGGATTTCTGGCTCAAGAAATAAACAGAAAGTTAAGGATCATATTTAATTCACTAATATATAGTTCTAGTTCTAAACTGATTGAGACAATATTGCCATAATTTAAACTAAAACAAAAACCATGTTTCCTCAGTCTTAATGGAAAAATTAAATTGAGCTTCACTGAACTCCAGAAATAATTCTCAGACATTATTTTTGTTTAGTAAAAATAATGGCTCTTTTATGCAACACTCTGTTTCGATGAATTTAAACCTTGAAAATACTATTCTGTACTTATCCCAATCTCTTAATCCCATCCCTCTCAGTGTCTGTGTTAGGAAATGTTGCCTGCATGTGGAAATACCTTTAATATTCAGGACTGATTAAACTTCATGGTTTTAATTTTGCTCAAGAATGGAAAATAATGTTTGGGTTTGGGTTTGGCCCCTGTTTTGCAGTTCAATTTAGTCTTTTATGATTTGTTTCTTTTTTTTTTTCCAGAGGAGTCCTTGGTACCCTACAGCAAGCCCAGTTTCCCATCTCCAGGTGGGCACAGCTCTTCGGGAACAGCCTCCTCAAAAGGGTCCACTGGCCCTCGGAAGGCCGAGGTATTAAGGGGCGGCCATCAGCGAAATGCCAGTGACCTTCTGGACATTGGATATGGGGGCTCAAATAGTCAAGGACAGTTTACAGGTGAATTATGTAAGTCTTTTGGGTAATTTTAAAGGCCATCGTGATTCAGAATGTATATTGGCCTAATGGAACCACTATATTATGTGTACTTCTGAAAGATAGAAAATTTCCTCTGCTAATAAACAACCAAATTATTTTGTTCAGGATTGGTCATAAGTTAAAGGATAAGGTTTATAGCAGTCAATGATGCAAACATTTCATGGGTATTTCAAGTTTATTTAAACTCTATACCAGTCTTTTAGTGCCTGAAATTAAACTTAATATTTAAAGTTAAATAGAATTCATTTGGTAGGGATCCACTTTGCACTTTTTTTACTGAGTACAATAAAGAAAAGGATGGAAATTCCCTACTCGATATTTTGTTTGTTCATTGTGATGGGGACTGAATGTAGTATCTCCTCTTTAGCACTGAGATGATCTTACCTCTCCTGTTAGCTTTTGTGAACCTTTTCAGCAGTTCCCCCTACTTGAGTTGGTCTTTGTTCTTACATTTTAAAAATAAATAGGCCGGGCAATGGTGGCACACGCCTTTAAACCCAGCCCTCGGGAGGCAGAAGCAGGCTCATCTCTGTGAGTTTGAGGCCAGCCTGGTCTACAAGAGCTAGTTCCAGGACAGGCACCAAAGCTACGGCAAAATCCTGTGTCAAAAAACCAAATCAACCAACCAATAAATAATTAAATAGAGATAACATAAATTCTTTTTACATCGACTTCCTCCCATGAAATGTGAATCTGCTGGTGGTTTTGTGTCAGTGTTGGGAACTAATTCATTCTGTGATGAAGGCTGACTTCTGACAAAGCTGCAGAGTTCTATACGAATCTGAATTACTACCACCAACTACTGCTAAGTTTGTTGTTATGGGTTGTTTATAACTTCTGCTACGATTCACACATGCGTGGGTTCTTTTTTTTCCATACTTAACGGTATCTGTCATCTGATAAGTACTCCATGAAAGCCTCCATGTGCATCACAGATCTTCAAGCTTCCTAGTTACATCCCTGCCCTGGTCAGTCTTGAAAGAGAATGACTTAAACTCACAAATGCAATACTTAGCTGACAATCTTTAGATGACAGTCCGCTCGCATTGATTTTATTGCTTTCCAGGATAGAAGACTATTTAACATATGAGAAAGCTGTGTTTATGAATATTGTTTTCTTGTTTGTTTTTTTTTTTTTCAGAGTAACTGAGAGGGGACATACAAAGATGCTCTGAGGACTACCAGGTCTGAACTCATGGAAGTGATAACATTTAACAGTGCAATGAACAATTTCTTTATTTATGTACTATTAAAAAAACTGTAAATGCAATGTAAAGACACACAGCCACACGTATCCCACAGTTCTTTTCTTGTGTTCTCCTCTTGATTACACCACCTACCTTAACTCTTTCTTGTCAGGAGTATATAAGAAAAAGAAAGAAAACAAAACTCACCCTCCAGGAAGAAAAGGATTTCCTCTGTATATAATTTCTTTTTTGCATTGCTATGCAAGTTCACTCTTTTCAACTCTGTTCATATTATTGTCTGTTCTTATTGGTCTGTTGTACTATATGTGAATTAACGGGCTGTGGTGCCATATATTAACTTTTAATTGTGTAACATTTTATGTTTAAATTTTGCACTGCCATTTTATTTGGTGATAAGCACAAAATCTCTACTCCTCATGACATGAAGAAAAAGATGGAATGTGAAGGGAGTTTCTGTACTGTACGTTAGGTTGGGTAATACTGGCGTAACCAATCCTGTGAGAGGACTTTCATTTGGGGTGTAGAAATAGGAAGATTCGAAGGAATGATAGTGTTGGCAAGTCTTCTTGAAACATCAGATATAGAGTGAATTTTAAGGAGAAAGATGGCTTTTACTATTGAAAAAAAGCACGGGTCAAAAGAAAGAAGTTTAAGTCTAGATGAATATGGGTTAAAGTATGTTGGTAGCAAAGATGTACTAACTTGCTTTAAAATTATAATTAAAGTTTTATTTAGAATCAACTTTACCGTCATTGTAATTGACCCATTTGAAAGTTACAATGAGCAAAATGAAATGAAGGTGTTTCAAGAGATCTGTATTTATACTACAGCTTTTAAAAAATAACATTTTTGAAAGACCATAATTAACCTTACCAATTCAGTAAGTCAGAGTATAACATGAAGTTCCCCAAGGAAACAAAGAATCAACTCTAGAAATTTTAGCAACTAGTTAAAGAAACAAGTTGTTTTTAGGGCATACTCAAGCCAATTTTGGATATTGCTCATCTTTCTAATACATGTACAGTACATACTAGAGGATGTGGCCACATCACTTAAGTTCATTACTTAAAAATCTAATGGATTATACATACAATTTTGTTTTTAGTTTGATTAAGCAGTGAAATTGATGCCACCAAATGTATAGGCAAGTTGTTAAGCGCTTAACTTAAGTAACTTAAGCAGTACTCGCAGTATGTTCAGTTAACAATTAGTAGATTTATTGGACTAAATATTTTCTGGTACATTCTCAGAAATTGGCTACCAACGAAAATCTGTTTGACCCATTTTGAATGAGTAAATTGGAAAGAACAGTCAAACCGGAGAAAATGCATGTTTATACACTTTTTAAATAAAACCAAATCTTGTAAGTGGACATTAATAACAGTGTCCTGCCTCATTTGTTTTCACGGCTTTGAGAACAAGGAGTTTCTGGACATCAATTACATATGCTCAAAATAAATGTGACTTTGAAATGTATGTTAGCTACTGTACATGTATGTAAGTCAAGTAGATGATAGCCTTCCTCAAATTACCACTTATGACATTTTCCCATGTGCTACCTACACAATCTTAAATTTGAGTCCTGCCAATGTCGTCTATTATTTTTTCCTATGATATGTTCAATAGATGGTATCTTAAAAAATATTCATTGTGATGGTTTTCAAGTAGGAGACATTTTGATTGAAAATACACACTGTGCATCATTGGCTCAGATGCCAATTCATATGACATTATAATATCAAATACATAAGTTCATCATTTCAAGGCTACTGTGCCATACAGACAAGCATAGAATGTGATGTTCTTCGTGGGTCTCAAAATTTTCTTAGTGCCATATAGTTAAGTTTCTTCACTGAAGGGACAAATAATTCTGATACACCCTTTAACAACTTTTTACCGTCAGTGCCTAAATTTTATTGAAATTTGTTGTCTCTGGTACAAGGAAATGGGAAAAGTTGAACAGTTTCTGTGAAAAAGAAAGAGAATTATGTAATTATTGTCAATTCCGAGATACAATGGCTTTAATTTTGCATTTAAACAGTTCCCTTTTCCATGGCTTCTATTTAAAAGCATGGGATCTTTTTTTTTTTTTTTTTTTTTTTTTGAGATAGGGTTTCTCTGTGGTTTTGGAGCCTGTCCTGGAACTAGCTCTTGTAGACCAGGCTGGTCTCGAACTCACAGAGATCCACCTGCCTCTGCCTCCCAAGTGCTGGGATTAAAGGCATGCGCCACCACCACCCGGCCAAGCATGGGATCTTTTAAGAAACATATTTAGTTGGATTTTTACTTTATGTTCATGAATAACATAATTTAGTGTAAAACAGTATAAGTACGGTAACTGACACTGACAGATTATTATTAAACCAAATCACAAGAAATGAGATCTTCAGATCACATGATGGCTTAGAGAATTATTTGGGATTATACCACCATGTCTTCCTCATTGTCTGTAGTATATAATTATAAACAGATTGTGTTCATACAGATTAAAGACTGTGATTACTGCAAAATCTTTTACCCAATATCTGCCGGGAAGACAAGGAAACATGCTATGACCATTTGAATTCAGACATATTACCACAAACAGAAAGGTATTCATCATCTAGGTATTTGTACAAATACATTCATCGTTAATATTCATATTGTTGACAGAGGAACACATACCTTATGAGAGTCCCGTGTCTTCTCTTTTTGAAGTCAACTGAATTTGATAGGAAATCTACTGAGCTCACTCTTCTGTGAGCCTGAACAGAAACCTGCATAAGCCATCAGAAGGAATTCTGGGTGGAAATGAAGCCTCATTTTTTGTTCATAGGCAATATTGCTGTGTATTCATGCCAGACCCAAGAATAGCTTCTTTCAGAACAGGCAAAGTCTCCTTAGGGAATGCAAGAAAAGTAGCCCCCAAACTCAGGTATGCCAGTATAAGCAGTGGAGTCTGCCTACCCTTTCCAGGACATTTTACAAAAGTAACTTAGGTGAGGACAGGACTATGAAAACATTGAACTCCTTCACAGCATTTGGAGCAGCTCAAGGAAGTATATAGGAAAGTCAAGACCAATGTGTAAGACAACACACCACCAAAGTGAAGTAAAAGCTTGCAAATTTATTTACTTTGACTAACAAAACAGATCTAGTATGTTCTATGATATAGTACAATGTTCTACATATTTATATAGATTTTCAGTAGGATTTCAGTTGCAAGTTTGTAAGTGATTTCATGAAATACTACCAAGTTCTACTTAATGAATTTATGCAATTTTTCATTGATGATGAAACAATTGCTGCATCAATGAGCTCACAACTGCAGATCACTTCCCTGAGAATTGATCTTGTCAATATTGAAGATATGCAAAACCATAATATTCACTACTGTTAGCTTGTTCATATACTTCTGTATATTGCGGGTGGGGAAAAACCCTGTTTTTCCACATTATCTGAGAGGTGAAATGATTTTTTCTTTGTTTTATCATAATGGTTACTTCAAATGAAACCACATACATTTTTAAAGGACATGCCATTTACAGATATTCTTTACTCTCATAATTTTAAAAGTGTTCGTTGTGATTTTAAAGTGTTACAAGATAATGGATTTTGTGGCCATGGGTAGACTTTTTATACTTTGTTTTATAGATGAATTTTTTTTCAATGTAGTTTATTTGAGTCAAGAAACAGTATCCCAAATCTTGTTGTGTTTCATTTGATGTTATTAGATCAGCAAAGAAATGGGCATAACATTGATTCATAGTATTGTCAAAAAATTGTGTATTGTGTATTCACTGGGAAAAATAAAAATATATTCACATTTCAATTTTGTAAAAAAAAAGCCATTTATGTAAAGCAAATTTGTCTGTGGACAAACCAAAAATAGACCATTGTGTCACTTTGGGAGTTCTGTATATATTTTTGGCCCTATTCATATTTCTTTTAATAATTCAGAGATGGATCAGAAGTGCTAAGTAGGAAATTATGTTGACTAGGTAGTCATGATTAAAAGACACCAATAAAGACTACAAGTATTTAGAATTATACCTCCTTCTCTGTCCAGCACTAATTTGCAGATCTATCCCCCCCCCCACACACACATAATGATGTTTAGGTAAGCAGCAAACTTATTTGACCAACAGAACTACTGTACTGATATTTTGAAAGGTAAGTAAATGCAACGGGAAGCAAGTGGCCCCTTTTTGCTTGTTTGTCTTAGTGAGGTAATGATGTATCTCTGTTAGGGAATAAAGACTGATGCATCAATTCAGGGAATGAGTAGAAAAGAAAAGTATTCTCTCTGCTACTTCATGAAAATTCCAATCTTTTTCATTAAAAATACAATTATAGGTCATGATTCTTGCCAAAATAAAAGACGCATTTGTGTTCATTAATAATCACAGTAACAATAAAAATAAAGAGAAAAATGGGAAAACCATGTAACACTGAATGTTCATTTTAAAGTATCTTTAAGGAGCACATAGTAAAAGGACCGTGTAATTCAATTACATTTATTTTGACTAACTGAGGAGGGAATAAGATACTATGAGAATAATTATAAATAATGTGCACAGTATGATGAAAATATATAAACATGTAAATTAAAAACAATCTACCAGTTACCTGTGTGTCAAATGACAGAAGAATGAGAAAACCACCATTACTTTATTGAATCTCTATTTTGGAAACACCAAGACTAGGAAAATGTGTAAAAGTATCAAAATAGTTTATACATACTTTCTTAATTATTGTATATACAAGCTCAAGAAAAGATATGTCATTGTTTCGAGAATGCTCACACAGAACATAATACTGTGTACCTCCAATTTAAGAAAACCTATTTTATTTTGTTCAGATAAGAGAGCAGCAGATCTGAGGTTAAAATTACTTTCCAAAAAATGTGAAATAATACCAGATATTACCACAAATATATTTTTAAGAGTTGAAGAGGAAAGATGGGTTTACAAGGTTAGCTATTAGGGTCAAAGCACTGACATGCACACCCACGTATATATGTGCACTGTCAAGCATAACCTTCAGCCTCACAGATATAAATAAGGAATTGAGGGATGGATCCATTATATATCTGTGCATTGCTATTGCTTCATGCATCATATTTAAGAAAAAAATAGGAAAGTAGCTATTCTTTGCATTGTCTAGTCAACACAACTTGGTTTTGCAGTAGAAACCTGTGGAACAACCTGGGCAAGTGAGTGTCTGTGTATAGACATGCAGTAGTGTATATTTCCAGAATACCTGATATTACCAAGATATCTTATTATATACTCAGGCATATAATGTTTGATACCTATGTCTTATTTGTAGGTTATATGTTTGAATGAGTGCATTATATCCCAACCAAAGAAAAATACATTGCACTCAAATACTACAGCCTTGGGCTAAGATTACATATTTATCCCAGGCCACTTTACCTGTCCTTTCCCTGAAACAATAACACCACTCTACTCTTTACCTAAACTGCAGGCCTCGCTAGATCTAGCCTTTAGGCAGAAGACATCTTTTAGACAATTTATTCTGGTGTTTTTTAAAGCAATACTTTTCATTATTTTGCATCTGAATAAATGATTTATTTACTGTTTGTTCACTCGTTCCATTTAAAAGAAAGAATAGTGATTCTGAGCTTAAATTAGGTATTCAGAGTGCTTGAAAGAAAAGTAGCCTTTGTCTTCAGAAATAGATTAATATCTTCTGTTAAATCTTGCCCCGGTTTCTAGGAAAGCATCATTTGATTAATGGTTTGTGCTAAGAGGAAAGACCAATAAACAAAGCTTTCAAATACATTCCTAAGCAATAAATTCTATGCCAACTTTATTTGCATCTCCCATTTCCCTCATGTTATCCATGTTCCTAGGCATTCTCAAATAGTCTAGTGAATATTAGTGAATATTTAAAAACAAAGAACACAGGGTAGATATTTCTATACTAGTTGATGTCTTTACAAAAGCATTAAAATCTTTATAAAGTATTTTGAAATTGCATTTAGTTAGTCTCTGTGTGGTGTATGTGTACACATACCATAGCACATACATAGAGAACCGAAGGTGGCGTGAGGTAGTTAATTTTCTCCTTCTACCATGTAGCTTTGGAGACCAAACGTGGATTGTCAGAGTACCCTTGTCAATTCGCCACTGATGGTGCTCAAATCTTCCACGACAAAGATCTCCTTTCCCAGGAATATCTTATGATGCTGGTGCTATACAAATCCCACCTTGAAAAAACAATCTGCCTTATTGTTCATGGCCATGGACTTTATCTTTCAGTGTCCATTAAAGGCCATCCCTTGCTCTTTTTTTATTTTAAAACAAACATTGAGACATGAGAGAAAAAGAAAAAAACATGCAAATATCAGGGGTTCTGTGGAGATGACAGAAAATCATATTCAGTGAGAAAGTAGTTCTTTAAGTTTTAGTTTCCAGAACTAAAACTTCTGTGCTCTGCTTTTCCAAAAGGTAGGATTGCACAGTGCTCTTTAGGTGTCCATAATTCTTTCGAACACTTGAAGTTTGAAATCATTAGGCTGCAGTTTAGCCATTGAAGTGCACCCAATGCCTTTCATTAAGTTCAAATCAGAGTCCCTCTAACCGGATATTGTTTTTAGCACTAGTGTCTTATCCTTCTCAGGTTCTGTGTCAAGTGGAACTTTGCTAAAAATAATAGAAGGAAGCATAAAATTTAGGGATGTGATGCTTATCTCAGCAAGATAAACACAGCTAAGTCTCTGTAAAAACTGAAAGAGTGCTAGCTAGTAATGACAGAAATAAGATTACTCAGAAATGTGTAAAGGCAGAAGGATAAAAGCAAAAATGGACAACTATTATGGTCATTGACTGGCCATGAGGACAAAATGGCCGTATAAAAAATAAAAGTTGGATTGTGGGTATACTTTTTTAAATTTACTCAATTTGTTTAGAATAGCAACAGATCAGCACAGTAAGTAGACTAAAATGTTCAAAAGAATATGATTTGGAAAAAAAGATGCTCCTGAGTAACTATTATTCTGAAAAGGTATGGGTAAAGAACTGAAAGCAGCCCAAGGGAAAATGATGCATGAGAGTAATGAGCCATGATTGTAAGAGAGGAGAAACTCAGAGTGTTTCAGTAAGTGTGAAAGCATTTCATTCTTACCCAAAAGTCTAAAAAGTATTAGCAGACAATTTAAAAAGAAATAAGACAACAGAGTGAAGATCCATGGTTGAACATGAAAAGAAATTTAAATTTTACTTGAGTCCTTTAGGAATGTGTTTAAATTTTATGTGCTATATAATTTTGATATAAATTAGTGCTAGGGCACATTTGTAGTGGATAAGAGAGCTACTTTTTTTTTTTAGTTTCCAGAATTCAAAGAAAGTTTAAAATGTGCAAAAAAGAATAAAGAACTATTTTCTTCATTAATATTCAAATTGAAAATATGGTGTTTCTTTTCTGATATTTCATGTAAAATAAACATAATCCTTAAAATGCAGGACATAGGCAATAAACAAAGTAGAAACTCAAATATACACTCATATACATAAATACATATATGTACATTCTTATAGGAGGATGGAGCAAAAAGTTTTCAGCTCAGAGGTGGTGGATGACTCCAAGAACATAGCACCTTCCAGACATAACAGGACAGATGCAGATGCACATATAAACTCACAGAAACTGTAACAACATGCCCAAAACCTGTGAAAATTGAGGAGGCATTGAAGCCAGAGAAAATCTCTACACTGAGAAGGGGAGGTGGACACAAATTTCTACCTACAGTCAAGAAAATACATGTAATACATTCAGAAGAGCAAAAATTCAGCCCAGCCAAAATCCAAAACCTATGTTAAGTACACACACATACAGACACGTACTTATTTACAAAAGTATCACCATCATATATAATTTATTCATATGAAGAAAAGATATTTGATACTTAAACAGCAAAACATTATTTTATTTTATTTATTTTTTTATTGAGAAAAAAAATCCGCCTCCTCCCAGCCTTCCACTCCTCCCCCCCTCCCCCCACTCCTCTCCCCATCCCCCCACTTCTCTCCCCCTCCCCCCACTGCTCTCCCCCTCCCTCTCAAGTCTGAAGAGCAGTCAGGGTTCCCTGCCCTGTGGAAAGTCCAAAGTCCTCCCCGCTTCATCCTGGTCTAGGAAGGTGAACATCCAAACTGGCTAGGCTCCCACAAAGCCAGAACATGAAGTAGGATCAAAACCCCGTGCCATTGTCCTTGGCTTCTTATCAGCCCTCATTGTCCGCCATGTTCAGAGAGTCCGGTTTTATCCCATGCTTTTTCAGTCACAGTCCAGCTGGCCTTGTTGAGCTCCCAATAGATCAGCCCCACTGTCTCAGTGGGTGGGTGCACCCCTCTTGGTCCTGACTTCCTTGCTCATCTTCTCCCTCCTTCTGTTCCTCATTGGGACTTTGGGAGTTCAGTCCAGTGCTCCAGTGTGGGTCTCTGTCTCTATCTCCATCCATCGCCAGATGAAGGTTCTTTATTTATGGCTAGAAACCAATTATGAGTGAGTACATCCCATGTTCATCTTTTTGGGTGTGGGTTACCTCACTCAGGATAGTATTTTCTATTTCCATCCATTTGCATGCAAAATTTGATAAGTCATTGTACCAGCAATACCACTCTTGGGAATATACCCAAGAGATGTCCAATCTTATGACAAGGGCGTTTGTTCAACTATGTTCATAGCAGCATTATTTGTAATAGCCAGAACCTGGAAACAACCTAGATGTCCTTCAATGGAAGAATGGATGAAGAAAGTGTGGAATATATACACATTAGAGTACTACTCAGAGGTAAAAAACAAAACATTATTTTAAATGAATAACTCCATGTTTTACAAATAACTTTGTGCCCAGAGAATTTTAATAGAGTAGTTAAACATATAATAATATTATGATACAGGCATGGCTTTACCACTAGAGTAGAAGAAGAAAGTGAAGTAAAACATCTAAGATCATAAATGATGCCAACATAAATTTTTGAGTGATGGATATAAGTGATAGAAAAGGTCAAAATGGATCCTGGGAAACAATGAGGGTTGGTACATTGGATGATAACCGTGACTGAACCTCAACTTAGCACTGAATGGAAAGAACTGATAGGGGATATCTCAGAGACAAAGAAATGAAGCAACACACTGCATTAAGCTAAGGGAAAACATACTGTGGTTTGGGAGCCAGTTATAGATGGCAGTAATGAAACCTATGGAAAATACATTCATTATATGGTGCTCCACAGAACAGGAAAACAAGCCCCATACTCAGGCACTGGGAGTCATCAAGAATCTCAGATGGAATAATGCCCTCTGGAGTGCTCTTTCTCAGAACAAGAGCTGTATTGCTCGGCTTCAATTCCCCCAAAGTCAAGGCACCAATCCATGAGGTCGCCTAGCATATCAAATACAGAAGAAATGTAGTATAGAAAATAATAAACGAGAAAGTTAATGGCACAGCCCATTTGCCATATAGCAGTGGAATAAGCCTGGTGATATAGTAGGGGTCAAAGGTAAAAGGGCTACAGAGGAGGTAGCATTGTGTCTGAATCACT